>NC_082655.1:45246700-45846700 GCF_028023285.1 Balaenoptera ricei | reverse complement strand
GTGGGTAGGAAGGTGATCTCCGCGTCTTACTCTTCCTCCATCTTCTCCACTGTCCAAAATTTCCAATTTTTAAGGATACACTCCAGAGTGTTTCTTCTGGCTTAGAAGAGGATCCTCCCATGTTGAGAAACCTGCAACTGAAAACAAGAGAGCTCTCCTAGAAATGGAATCCAGCATCCTGGAAACATTCAGCGGGCTTTAACCTGAAGGGGTCGAAGTGTCCTCTGAATTCCCTTCAAACCTAATCAGGTTTTGAGTGTCCTCTATTCTCCCATTGCCTAACCAGATGGACTTGGTTGACCCAGTCCCTTATGCAAGTCTGGGGTAGAGGGGAGAACGTTTGAACGACTGCCAGGACTCTCCTTGAGGGAAATCTGTTGTCTATAAAGTTTATGTGCTATAATAAGTTTCCCTATGCTGTTGTGTATTCCTTGAGATTGACCATCTATAAAGCCTAGGATGTGGGCTGCTTGGAATTAGCCAGCCCAATAGGTAGTCTGTAGTAGTGTATGGGCTGCCAACGTCTGAGGTGAAGGGTGTCCCAGAGGTGCAAAAAGGAACTCCTAGAAGAATTGGAGTTGGGAATTATAGAAGGTAGCTTGGGGTTCAAGACTTGAGGGCCAGGAAATGGAGAAATTCTCATAGTATATTTTTGGACATTAGGTGAGATGAGTGAGAGACTAGACAGCAGAAGAACCCCAAATCCTTCACCTTATCCATGTTTGGTGGCTACGATAAAATTGAAGAGAGCCTGATGATTCCACATGACACAGGCAACAGTGAATTTGGACAATGTTTCCCATGTAACTTAACATACCAAATGATCCCAATTAGTTTAAGATTTATCTTTGGGATGTTCCAGGGGCGATTTGAAGCACCCCAATGTTAGCTGGAGGTCAAAAGAACATTAATTAGAGTTTAATATTTGGGAAGTTTGTCAAAAATTTCAAAAAATTTTAAAACATTTGGTCAGATAGGATCATAGTTTGCTGTGGAAACATACTTATTCCTTTAATCAAAGTGACAATAAAAGATTTCAAAGGGCAAATAGGAAATAGAACATTCTTTTTAACACCTTCTTGGAGTATAGTTGCTTTAAAATGTTGTGTTAGTTTCTGCTGTTTAACAAAGTGAATCAGCTATATGTATACATATATCCCCATATCCCCTCCCTCTTACGTCTCCCTTCCAACCTCCCTATCCCACCCCTCTAGGTGGTCACAAAGCACCGAGCTGATCTCCCTGTGTGATGAAGCTAGTGTTTCCACTAGCTATATATTTGACATTTGGTAGTGTATATATGTCAATGCTACTCTCCCATTTAGTCCCAGCTTACACTTCCCCGTCCCCATGTCCTAAAGTCCATTCTCTACGCCTATGTCTTTATTCCTGTCCTGCAACTAGGTTCATCAGAACCATTTTTTTTTTAAGATTCCATATATATATTTTTTTAAAGAGCTGTTTACTTCTTTTTTTTTTAATTTATTTATTGATTTATTTATGTTTGGCTGTGTTGGATCTTCATTTCTGTGTGAGGGCTTTCTCTAGTTGCGGCAAGTGGGAGCCACTCTTCATCGCAGTGCGTGGGCCTCCCACTATTGTGGCCTCTCTTGTTGCAGAGCATAGGCTCCAGACGCGCAGGCCCAGTAGTTGTGGCTCACAGGCCTAGTTGCTCCGTGGCATGTGGGATCTTCCCAGACCAGGGCTCGAACCCATGTCCCCTGCATTGGCAGGTAGATTCTCAACCACTGTGCCACCAGGGAAGCCCAAGATTCCATATATATTTGTTAGCATATGGTATTTGTTTTTCTCTTTCTGACTTAGTTCACTCTGTATAACTGACTCTAACTCCATCCACCTCACTACAAATAACTCAATTTCGTTTCTTTATATGGCTGTGTAATATTCCATCGCATATATGTGTCACATCTCCGTTATCCATTCATCTGTCGATGGACACTTAGGCTGCTTCCATGTCCTGACTATTGTAAATAGAGCTGCAATGAACATTGTGGTACATGATTCTTTTTGAATTATGGTTTTCCCAGAGTATATGCCCAGTAGTGGGATTGCTGGGTTGTATGGTAGTTCTATTTTTAGATTTGGAAGGAACCTCCATACTGTTCTCCATAGAGGCTGTATCAATTTACATTCCCACCAACAGTGCAAGAGGGTTCCCTTTTCTCCACACCCTCTCCAGCATTTATTGTTTGTAGGTTTTTGATGATGGCCACTCTGACCAGTTTGAGGTGATACCTCATTGTAGTTTTGATTTGTATTCTCTAATGATTAGTGATGTTGAGCATCCTTTCATGTGTTTGTTGGCAATCTGTATGTCTTCTTTGGAGAAATGTCTATTTAGGCTTTTTGCCCATTTTGGATTGAGTTGTTTGTTTTTTTGATATTGAGCTGCATGAGCTGCTTGTATATTTTAGAGATTAATCCTCTGTCAGTTGCTTCCTTTGCAAATGTTTTCTCCCATTTTGAGGGTTGTCTTTTCATCTTGTTTATGGTTTCCTTTGCTGTGCAAAAGCTTTTAAGTTTCATTAGGTCCCATTTGTTTATTTGTGTTTTTATTTCCATTTCCCTAGGAGCTGGTCAAAAAGGATCTTGCTGTAAAATTTATGTCATACAGTGTTCTGCCTATGTTTTCCTCTAAGAGATTTATACTGTCTGGCCTTACATTTAGGTCTTTAATCCATTTTGAGTTTATTTTTGTGTATGATGTTAGGAAGTGTTCTAATTTCATTCTTTTACATGTAGCTGTTCAGTTCTCCCAGCACCATTTATTGAAGAGGCTGTCTTTTCTCCACTGTATATTCTTGCCTCCTTGATCAAAGAAAAGGTGACCATATGTGCGTGGGTTTATCTCTGGGCTTTCTATCTTGTTCCATTGATCTATATTTCTGTCTTTGTGCCAGTACCATACTGTCTTGATTACTGTAGCTTTGTATTATAGTCTGAAGTCAGGGAGACGGATCCTCCAGCTCTGTTTTTCTTTCTCAAGATTGCTTTGGCTATTTGGGATCTTTTGTGCTTCCATACAAATTGTGAATTTTTTTGTTCTAGTTCTGTGAAAAATGCCATTGGTAGTTTGATAGAGATTGCATTGAATCTGTAGATTGCCTTGGGTAGTATAGTCATTTTCACAATGTTCATTATTCCAATCCAAGAACATGGTATTTCTCTCCATCTGTTTGTATCATCTTTAATTTCTTTCATCAGTGTCTTATAGTTTTCTGCATACAGGTCTTTTGTCTCCTTAGGTAAGTTTATTCCTAGGTATTTTATTCTTTTTGCTGCAATGGTAAATGGGAGTGTTTCCTTAATTTCTCTTTCAGATTTTTCATGATTAGTGTATAGAAATGCAAGAGATTTCTGTGCATTAATTTTGTATCCTGCTACTTTACCAAAGTCATTGATTAGCTCTAGTAGTTTTCTGGTAGCATCTTTAGGATTCTCTATGTATAGTATCATGTCATCTACAAACAGTGACAACTTTACTTCTTCTCTTCTGATTTGGATTCCTTTTATTACTTTTTCTTCTCTGATTGCTGTGGCTAAAACTTACAAAACTATGTTGAATAATAGTGGTGAGAGTGGGCAGTCTTGTCTTGTTCTTGATTTTAGAGTAAATGGTTTCAGTTTTCCACCATTGAGAATGATGTTGGCTGTGGCTTTGTCATATATGACCTTTATTATGTTGAGGTAAGTTTCCTCTATGCATAGTTTCTGGAGAGTTTTAATCATAAAATGGCGTTGAATTTTTTTGAAAGCTTTTTCTGCATCGATTGAGATGATCGTATAGTTTATATCTTTCAGTTTGTTAATATGGTGTATCAAATTGATTTATTTGCATATATTGAAGAATCCTTGCATTCCTGAGATAAACCCCACTTGATCAAGGTGTATGATCCTTTTAATAAGCTGCTGAATTCTGTTTGCTAGTATTTTGTTGAGGAACTTTGCATCTATGTTTATCAGTGATATTGGCCTGTAGTTTTCTTTTTTTGTGAAATCTTGTTCTGGTCTTGATATTAGGGTGATGGTGGCCTCATAGAGAGAGTTTGGGAGTGTTCCTCCCTATGCTATATTTTGGAAGAGTTTGAGAAGGATAGGTGTTAGCTCTTCTCTAAATGTTAGATAGAATTCGCCTGTGAATCCATCTGCTCCTGGGCTTTTGTTTGTTGGAAGATATTTAATCACAGTCTGAATTTCAGTGCTTGTGATTGGTCTGTGTATATTTCCTATTTCTTCCTGGTTCAGTCTCGGAAGGTGGTGCTTTTGTAAGAATTTGTCCATTTCTTCCAGGTTGTCCATTTTATTGGCATATAGTTGCTTGTAGCAATCTCTCATGACCCTTTGTATTTCTGCACTGTCAGTTGTTACTTCTCCTTTTTCGTTTCTAATTCTATTGATTTGAGTCTTCTCCCTTTTTTTCTTGATGAGTCTGGCTAATGGTTTATCAATTTTGTTTGTCTTCTCAAAGAACCAGCTTTTAGTTTTATTGATCTTTGCTATCGCTTCTTTCATTGCTTTTTCACTTATTTCTGATCTGATCATAATTATTTCTTTCCTTCTGCTAACTTTGGGGTTTTTTTGTTCTTCTTTCTCTAATTGCTCTATGTGTGAGGTTAGGTTGTTCATTTCAGATGTTTCTTGTTTCTTGAGGTACGATTGCCTTGTTATAAACTTCCCTCTTAGAACTGCTTTTGCTCCATCCCATAGGTTTTGGGTTGTCGTGTCTCCATTGTCATTTGGTTCTAGGTATTTTTTGATTTCCTGTTTGATTTCTTCAGTGTTCTCTTGATTATTTAGTAGGATATCATTTCACCTCCATGTGTTTGTATTTTTTACAGTTTTTTTCCTGTAATTGATATCTAGTCTCATAGCGTTGTGGTCAGAAAAGATACTTGATACGATTTCAATTTTCTTAAATTTACCAAGGCTTGATTTGTGACCCAAGATATGATCTATCCTGGAGAATGTTCCATGAGCACTTGAGAAAATGTGTATTCTGTTGTTTTTGGATGGAATGTCCTAAAAGTATCAATTAAGTCCATCTTGTTTAATGTGTCATTTAAAGCTTGTGTTTCCTTATTTATTTTGATTTTGGATGATCTGTCCATTGGTGAAAGTGGGGTGTTAAAGTCCCCTACTATATTGTGTTACTGTTGATTTCCCCTTCTATGGCTGTTAGCATTTGCCTTATGTATTGAGGTGCTCCTATGTTGGGTGCATAAATATTTACAATTGTTATATCTTCTTCTTGGATTGATCCCTTGATCATTATGTAGTGTCCTTCTTTGTCTCTTGTAATAGTCTTTATTTTAAAGTCTATTTTGTCTGATATGAGAATTGCTACTGCAGCTTTCTTTTGATTTCCATTTGCATGGAATATCTTTTTCCATCCCTTCACTTTCAGTCTGTATGTGTCCTTAAGTCTGAATTGGGTCTCTTGTAGACAGCATATATATGGGTCTTGTTTTTGTATCCATTCATCCAGTCTATGTATTTTGGTGGGAGCATTTAATACATTTACATTTAAGGTAATTATCAATATGTATGTTCTGTTTACCATTTTCTTAATTGTTCTGGGTTTGTTATTGTAGGCCTTTTCCTTGTCTTTGTTTATTGCCTAGAGAAGTTCCTTTAGCATTTGTTGTAGAGCTGGTTTGCTGGTGCTGAATTCTCTTAGCTTTTGCTTGTCTGTAAAGGTTTTAATTTCTCTTTTGAATCTTAATGAGATCCTTGCTGGGTAGAGTAATCTTGGTTGTAAGTTTTCCCATTCCATCATTTTAAATATGTCCTGCCACTCCCTTCTGACTTGCAGAGTTTCTGCTGAAAGATCAGCTGTTAACCTTATGGGGATTCCCTTGCATGTTATTTGTTGTTTTTCCCTTGCTGCATTAATATTTTTTCTTTGTATTTAACTTTTGATAGTTTGATTAATATGTGTTTTGTTGTGTTTCTCCTTGGATTTATGCTGTATGGGTCTCTCTGTGCTTCCTGGACTTGATTGGTTACATCCTTTCCCATATTAGGGAAATTTTCAACTATAATCTCTTCAAATATTTTCTCAGTCCCTTTCTTTTTCTCTTCTTCTTCTGGGACCCCTATAATTCGAATGTTGGGGTATTTAATGTTGTCCCAGAGGTCTCTGTGACTGTCCTCAATGCTTTTCTTTTTTTTTTTTCTTTATTCCTCTCTGTGGTAGTTATTTACACTATTTTTTCTTCCTGGTCACTTATCTGTTCTTCTGCATCAGTTATTCTTCTATTGATTCTTTCTAGAGAATTTTTAATTTCCTTTATTGTGTTGTTCATCATTGTTTGCTTGCTCTTTATTTCTTCTATGTCCTTGTTAAACGTTTCTTGTATTTTCTCCATTCTATTTCCAAGATTTTGGATCATCTTTCCCATCATTAGTTTGAAATCTTTTTCAGGTAGACTGCCTATCTCCTCTTCATTTATTTGGTCTGGTGTGTTTTTACCTTGCTCCTTCATCCGCTGCATATCTCTCTTTCTTCCCATTTTGCTTAACTTACTGTGTTTGGGATCTCCTTTTCACAGGCTGCCGGTTCGTAGTTCCCATTGTTTTTGGTGTCTGCCCCCAGTGGGTAAGTTTGGTTCAGTGGGTTGTGTAGGCTTCCAGGTCGAGGGGACGGGTGCTTGTTTTCTTCGTGTTGGGGCTGGATCTTGTCCTTATGGTGGGCAGGGCTGCATCCGGTGGTGTGTTTTTGGGTGTCTGTGAACTTAGTATTATTTTAGGCAGCCTTTCTGCTAATGAGTGGGGTTGTGTGCCTGTCTTCTAGTTGTTTGGCATGGGCCATCCAGCCCTGGAATTTACTGGCCGTTTGGTGGAGCTGAGTCTTAGCATTGAGACACAGATATCTGGGAGGGCTCTCGCTGATTGATATTACATGGTCCCGGGAGGTCTCTGGTGGTCCAATGTCCTGACCTCGGCTCTCCCACCTCAGAGGCTCTGTCCCTGGCCTGACCCCAGGCCGGAGCACCAAGACCCTTTCAGACACATGGCAGATGAGTGGTTTATTACCAAGGATATTATACCACTGGAACCAAGAGCCAGATGAAGAGATTCATAGGGTGAGGTCGAGAACAAAGTAACTTCAGTCCTCTTGGAGTTTGGAGTCCAGCACAGTGGCACATAGAGTCATTATGCTTCACCAACCTGGGAGCTCTCTGAAACCCCTCCTTTTGGATTGTAATGGTGGCTTCATTACGCAGGCATGTTTGATTAAATCCTTAGGCCTGATTGTCTTTTTAAAAGATCTTTTTAAATTCTTTTTTTTTTCCTGGCTGGCATATCTCCTGTGGTCTCTCCTCCTATAGCACCACTCTGTTCTCTCCTGGCTCTTTAAAGTTATCGAGAATTCAAGTAGGGAAGGCAGGTTGAATGGGTCACCTGTATGATACCAGTCATAGCAAAACCAAAGCCTCAGTACAGCCTGAACTGCCTCAGACTTGTCCCAGAGGCAGGACTGCCAAAAAAGATCCTTTAAAGGAAGGAAATTCACACAATCTGCTATCAAAAGCAGCATTTCAAGAAAACTTTGTTCTCTTAAGAGAGAGAACCAAATTTAGTCCTGCACCTGCTTACTTTTAACAACAGAATTAATTTTACTGAATTAAATTCAATCTAAACCTAACCAATCCCAACCATGCACAAACCCTCCATCACTTTCTGTATCCATATTCGTTTGTCCCTTATTTTTTCCATCCAGAAACAATCAGCTCTATGAGAAACCTACTTTCTTTTCCCTTAATAAATGCAATTCCATTCCTTATGCCTTCTTTACTGAAAACACACATCCTAATTTCCTTAAGCAACCATGAACTGTCTTATTGGTAGAAAACATCTCAGGGTGTCACCAAACATATACTTTAATAGTTCTATATCTCTTTAGTTTTTCTGGTTAGTAATTGATGTCTCGGTATCTTATTTGGGAATGACCTAGCTATTCAACAAACTTGTATCATTTAACTTAATACAGCTTCAAGTTACCAAAATCTGAAGAAGCTATTTTAGATGGACATTTCCAAAACAACATTATTCCCATAGAGTTTACCAAAAATCTCTTATCTCAGTTACATTTACTTAAAAGTTTAATCATATCTGGTTATTTTCCTTGTTGACAAACTTCATAACAGAAACAATGTGCACTTATTGACTTTCAGTAACCCTTGGTACAATAAAAGTATTATACTTGATGTTGATGACTATAAAGACAGGTCTGTATTAATTAACCCACAAGTTTAAGCTAGATTTAATACCAGATATAAATTCAATATTGAGTATTTCCCAGATCACATGAACCTGAAATGTATTCTGATAAGTTTCTTTTGTATTTCTGAGAATGTATATAAGTGGCCAATTTCCTTTAAGCCAGTTAAATACAGCTCATTTTCAAGCTAATTTTTACATAAAGACAGACAGAACCAAAGATCTCATAGTTTTCCTGCCTGAGTTTAATAAGGTCTCTTTCTTTCCCCCTTTGTCTGGGGGACTACAGATGGATCAAATATTTCCTGAGAGCCCAGGCAGAATAGTTACATTGCAAAGGCAGTGGAGAGAAATGAAAGTTCCTCTCTCTCTCTCTCTCTCTCTCTCTCTCTCTCTCTCTCTCTCTCTCTTTTTTCTCTTTAAAATTCCACTAAGTAGCCCAAGGCTGGAGTCTCAGGCAATGTGGACTGTGTTTTTATTTCAACACTTAATGCTTAAGTGTTCCACCGTGCCCACAATTTTGGCAGAGACTTGCAGGAGCAGTTAGACAGACAAAACTACATAAGAAAAAGATCATTTTACTCAACATGTACCAATGACAGAAACTTAAAGGCACAAACAAGAAGTTTTCAGGATAAAGGGGATGTATGGGAGTACAAGCCTAAAGATCAAGGGAGAGGTAAAGGGAGGAGGGACAAAAAAGACTGAAAAAAAGAAAGAGACAAGAGAAAAATCAAGGTGAGAATACTGGGACTCTCAGACTTCCAGCCACTACACAATATGCGGATAAACATGTATCATTCTCATAAATCTCCCATCAGGGAGAGCCCACTGGACTAAGATCTGCATGGTGTGAGGCAAGCCTCTCCCACCTCTGCTTGTCACTCATCAAGGTGAGCCATTGCCAGCCAGAGAGAGCAGTTCTCACAAGCTGAGAGGAGAGATGCTGTAGCTGCCTGACATCCACTCTCTCGGAAGGATAGGACAGGGAAGTAGGAGAGGACAGAGAAAGGAGAAGGAAACAGATAGTAGGAGAGGGAAAGGGACAAAGGGGAGGGGAAATCTTGCTTGAGAGAGGGTACCGAGGCCCTCAGGCACCAGGAAGGCAGACTTACTAAACGTGGTGATGCTGAAACAAGAGGTTCAGGTGGCCGTTTGTCACCCACAGGGAAGCCTCATTCAGTGGTCCCAGATGTACCCAGATCCTCTCCCATGAAGGAGACAAATGCCCCACGTTGGGTGCCACAAAGTCTGTTATTGACCAAGGTTCTTGGCCTTCCTTAATCAACAGAAAGTAATAAGAGGCCAGACAAGAAATTCAGGCAAAGATTTACTGGGGTTCCTGCTGCAGCAGGAGGGTATGAAAACAAGTAACACGTTCCCTTGCTCACTCCCCAAGGTGGGGGTTGGGGGGAGCTGGTTCCTTATATAGGGAAAGGGTAGGGGCGGGTCCATGGGTCAGGCCAGATGTGTGGCTTAGCTGGTTTGCCTATCCCCTTGATGGTGCTGTGTGCAGGGTTCATGCGCAGTACCCTGCTTTTGCTCCCAACACCCTGATTTTGCTCCTGTCTCTTCAGAAATGACAGTTGGATTTTTGGTCTTTTTGTATCTTGTTGTCCATAATTCACCCCAACTGCACATGCCCGCAGCTATTTTCAATCCCATATACTTTCTTGATATTTTCTTGTTTGAGGAGACATTTGTCCAGTTGCAAGCACTGCAGCAAAGGGTCCCAGGTCCCACATACCAGCCTGTCTCATACACATTTTAATTTATAAATATATTTTTTTAATTTTTAATTAATATTAAAAATTTTAATACACTTTTTGGTATGTCTCAATAGAAGGCATACAATGGCCAACAGGTACACAAAAAGTTGCTCAACATCACTAATTATCAAGGAAATGCAAGTCAAAACAATGAGATTTATCATCTCACACTCTTAGGATGGCTTTTATTTTAAAAATAAGGCAAGGAATAACAAGTGTTCTTAATGATGTAGAGAAAAGGAAACTCTTGTTCATTATTGGGAAGTTAGTTGGTAGTGCCACTATGGAAAACATGATGGAGGTTCCTTAAAAAATTAAAAATAGAACTATCCAGCAATCCCACTTCTGAATATATATCTGTAGGAAAAAAATCAGTGTCTCAAAGAGATATCTGCACTCCCAAGTCCACTGCAGCATTGTTCACAAAAGCCAAGATATGGAAACAACCTAATTGTCCAGGATAAAGAAGATATGATACACAAACACACACACACACACACACACACACACAAATAGAATATTATTCAGCCATGAGAAAGGAGGACATCCTGCCATTTGTGACAAAATGACCATAGAGGATGTTATACTAAGGGAAATAAGCCAGACACACAAAAAATTACTGAATGATTGTATTTACATGTGAAATATAGAATATATAAAAAGAACTCTTAGAAATAAGAGAGTAGAATGGTGGGTACAAGCCTTCAATTATAAGATGAATAAGTTGTGGGGATCAAATACACAGCATGGTGACTATAGTTAGTAATACTGTATTCTATGCTTGAAATTGGCTAAGAGTGGACCTCAAAAGTTTTCAACACACACACACATAAATATGTGAGGTGACAGATGTATTAATTACCATGATTGTGGCAATCATTTAACAATGTATATATATATCCATTCCTCATATTTTGTACTTTAAATATATACAATTTTATTTGACAGTTGTACCTCAATAAAGGTGATAAAAATCATGAATGTTGTTATTAAAAATAAATACTATATGGTAAAACAGTTTCATATAATGTTTTAAAGATGACTTCAATATTGAAAAATTAAACTAACTATTATACAATGATAACAGAGTGGAATTGTCTGAGGAAATATGTAAATAGAGTAGAATTAACTGGACAAATTGTTATAGGAAAAATTCTAATAGAGCTAAAAAATAATACTATAATTTTCTTTTAAATGTTTTATTGGAGTATCGTTGATTTAAGATGTTGTGTTGGTTTCAGATGTACAGCAAAGTGAATTGATTATACATTTGCATATATCCACTCTTTTTTAGATTCTTTACCCATAGTGTCTGTCAATGGACACTTAGGTTGCTTCCATGTCCTGGCTATTGTAAATAGAGCTGCAATGAACATTATGGTACATGTCACTTTTTGAATTATGGTTTTCTCAGAGTATATGCCCAGTAGTGGGATTGGTGGGTCACATGGTAGTTCTATTTTTAGTTTTTTTAGAAAACCTCCATACTGTTCTCCATAGTGGCTATATCAAGTTATATTCCCACCAACAATGCAAGAGGGTTGTCTTTTCTCCACACCCTCACCAGCATTTATTGTTTGCAGATATTTTGATGATGGCCATTCTGACTAGTGTGAGGTGATACTTCATTGGAGTTTTGATTTGCATTTCTCTAATGATTAGTGATGTTGAGCATCCTTTCATGTGTTTGTTGGCAATCTGTACGTCTTCTTTGGAGAAACGTCTATTTAGGTCTTCTGCCCATTTTAGATTGGGTTTTTTGTTCTTTTAATATTGAGCTGCATGAGCTGCTTGTATATTTTGGAGAGTAAACCTTTGTCAGTTGCTTCATTTGCAAATATTTTCTCCCATTCTGTGGACTATCTTTTCGTCTTATTTATGGTTTTCTTTGCTGTACAAGAGCTTTTAAGTTTCATTAGGTCCCATTTGTTTATTTTTGTTTTTATTTCCATTTCTCTAGGAGGTGGGTCAAAAAGGATCTTGCTGTGATTTATGTCATAGAGTGTTCTGCCTATGTTTTCCTATAAGAGTGTTATAATGTCTGACCTTACACTGAGGTCTTTAATCCATTTTGAGTTTATTTTTGGGTATGGTGTTAGGAAGTGTTCTAATTTCATTCTTTTACATGTAGACGTCCAGTTTTCCCAGCACCACTTGTTGAAGAGGATGTCTTTTATCCACTGTATATTCTTGCCTCTTTTATTAAAAATAAGGTGACCATATGTGCGTGGGTTTATCTCTGGACTATCTATCCTGTTCCATTAATCTATATTTCTGTTTTTGTGCCAGTACTGTCCTGCTTACTGTAGCTTTGTAGTATATTCTGAAGTCATGGAGCTTGACTCTTCCAGCTCAGTTTTCTTTCTCAAGATTGCTTTGGCTATTTGGGGTGTTTTGTGTTTCCATACAAATTGCGAATTTTTTTGTTCTAGTTCTGTGAAAAATGCCATTGGTAGTTTGACAAGGATTTCATTGAATCTGTAGATTGCTTTCAGTAGTATAGTCATTTTCACAATGTTGATTCCTCCAATCCAAGAACCTGGTATATCTCTTCAACTGTTTGTATCGTCTTTAATTTCTTTCATCAGTGTCTTATAGTTTTCTGCATACAGGTCTTTTGTCTACTTAGGTAGGTTTATTCCTAGGTATTTTATTCTTTATGTTGCAATGGTAAATGGCAGTGTTTCCTTATTTCTTTTCTGATTTTTTGTTGTTAGTGTATAGGAATCCAAGGGATTTCTATGCATTAATTTTGTATCCTGCTACTTTACCAAATTCCTTGATTAGCTCTAGTAGTTTTCTGGTAGCATCTTTAGGATTTTCTATGAATAGTATCATGTCATCTGTAAAAAGTGACAGTTTACTTCTTCTCTGCCAATTTGCATTACTTTATTTCTTTTTCTCCTCTGATTGCCATAGCTACAACTTCCAAAACTATGTTGAATAATAGTGGTGAGAGTGGGCAACCTTGTCTTGTTCCTGAACTTAGGGTAAATTGTTTCACTTTTTCACCATTGAGAACAATGTTGGCTGTGGGTTTGTCATATGTGGCCTTTATTATGTTGAGGTAGGTTCCCTCTATGCCTACAATCTGGAGGGTTTTTATCATAAATGGGTGTTGGATTTTGTCAAAACTTTTTCTGCATCTACTGAGATGATCATATAGTTTTTATCCTTCAATTGGTTAATATTGTTTATCACACTGATTGATTTGCATATATTGAAGAATCCTTGCATTCGTGGGATAAACTCCACTTGATCATGGTGTATGATCCCTTTAATGTGCTGTTGGATTCTGTTTGCTAGTATTTTGTTGAGAATTTTGCATCTATGTTCATCAGTGATATTTTGTATTGTATTTCTGCTATGACAGCTGTTATTTCTCCTTTTTCATTTCCAATTCTATTGATTTGAGTCTTCTCCCTTTTTTTCTTGATGAGTCTGGCTAATGGTTTATCAATTTTATTTATCTTCTCAAAGAACCAGCTTTTAATTTTATTGATCTATCATTTCCTTCATTTCTTTATCATTTATTTCGGATCTAATCTTTATGATTTCTTTCCTTCTGCTAATTGGGTTTTTTTGTTGTTGTTCTTCTTCTTTCTTTAATTGCTTTAGGTATAGGGTTAGCTTATTTATTTGAGGTGTTTCTTGTTTCTTGATGTATGAATGTATTGCTATAAACTTCCCTCTTAGAACTGCTTTTGTTGCATCCCATAGGTTTGGGGTCATTGTGTTTTCATTGTTATTTGTTTCTAGGTATTTTTTGATTCCCTCTTTGATTTCTTCAGTGATCTCTTGGTTATTTAGTAACGTATTGTTTAACCTCCATGTGTTTGTATTTTTTACAGATTTTTTTCCTGTAATTGATATCTAGTCTCATAGTGTTGTGGTCAGAGAAGATACTTGATACAATTTCAATTTTCTTATATTTACCAAGGCTTGATTTGTGACCCAAGATATGATCTATCCTGGAGAATGTTCCATGAGCACTTGAGAAGAATGTGTATTCTGTTGTTTTTGGTTGGAATGTCCTATAAATATCAATTAAGTCCATCTTGTTTAATGTATCATTTAAAGCTTGTGTTTCTTATTTATTTTCATTTTGGGTGATCTATCCAATGGTGAAAATGGGGTGTTAAAGTCCCCTTCTATGATTGTGCTACTGTCAATTTCCCCTTTTATGGCTGTTAGCATTTGCTTTATGTATTGAGGTGCTCGTTTGTTGGGTGCATATATATTTACAATTTTTATATCTTCCTCTTGGATTGATCCCTTGATCATTATGTAGTGTCCTTCTTTGTCTCTTGTAACAGTCTTTATTTTAAAGTCTATTTTGTCTGATATAAGAATTGCTACTGCAGCTTTCTTTTGATTTCCATCTGTATGGAATATCTTTTTCCACCCCTCACTTTCAGTTGTATGTGTCCCTACTTCTGAAGTGGGTCTGCTGTAGACAGCATATCTATGGGTCTTGTTTTTGTATCCATTCGTTCAGTCTATGTCTTTTGGTTGGAGCATTTAATCTATTTACATTTAAGGTAATTATCGATATGTATGTTCCTACTACCGTTTTCTCAATTGTTCTTGGTTTGTTATTGTAGGTCTTTTCCTTCTCTTGTGTTTCCTGCCTAGAGAAGTTCCTTTAGCATTTGTTGTAAAGCTGGTTTGCTGGTGCTGAGTTCTCTTAGGTTTTGCTTGTCTGTAAAGGTTTTAATTTTTCTGTCAAATCTGAATGAGACCCTTGTTGCGTAGAGTAATCCTGGTTGTAAGTTTTTCCCTTTCATCATTTTAAATATGTCCTGCCACTCCCTTTTGGCTTGCAGAGTTTCTGCTGAAAGATCAGCTGTTAACCTTATGGGGATTCCCTTGTATGTTATTTGTTGTTTTTCCCTTGCTGCTTTTAATATTTTTTCTTTGTATTTAATTTTTGATAGTTTGATGAATATGTGTCTTGGTGTGTTTCTCCTTGGATTTATCCTGTATGGGACTCTCTGTCCTTCCTGCACTTGATTGACTATATCCTTTCCCATATTAGGGAAGTTTTCAACTATAATCTCTTCAAATATTTTCTCAGTCCCTTTCTTTTTCACTTTTTGTTCCCGGACCCCTATAATTAGAATGTTGGTGCATTTAATGTTGCCCCAGATGTCTCTGAGACTGTCCTCAATTCTTTTCATTCTTTTTTCCTTATTCTGTTCTGTGGTAGTTATTTCCACTATTTTATCTTCCAGGTCACTAATCCTTTCTTATGCCTCAGTTATTCTGCTGTTGATTCTTTCTAGAGAATTTTTAATTTAATTTACTGTGTTGTTCATCATTGTTTGTTTGCTATTTAGTTCTTGTAGGTCCTTGTTAAACGTTTCTTGTACTTTCTCCATTCTGTTTCCAAGACTTTCGATCATCTTTAGTATCATTACTCTGAATTCTTTTTCAGGTAAACTGCCTATTTCCTCTTCATTTGTTTGGTCTGGTGTGTTTTTACCTTGCTCCTTCAACTGCTTTGTGTTTCTCTGTCTTCTCATTTTGCTTAACTTACTGTGTTTGGGGTCTCTTTTTTACAGGCTGCAGGTTCGTAATTCCCGTTTCTTTTGGTGTCTGCCCCCAGTGGGTAAGGTTGGTTCAGTGGGTTGTGTAGGCTTCCAGGTCGAGGGGTCTGGTGCCTGTGTTCTTGCGGATGATGCTGGATCTTGTCTTTCTGGTGTGCAGGATCACATACAGTGGTGTTTTTGGGGTGTCTGTTACCTTATTATGATTCTAGGCAGCCTCTCTGCCAATGGGTGAGGTTGTGTACCTGTATTGCTAGTTGTTTGGCATAGGGTGTCCATCACGGTAGCTTGCTGGTTCTTGAGTGGAGCTGGCTCTTAGCACTGAGATGGAGATCTCTGGGAGAGTTTTGCTGTTTGATATTATGTGCAGCCGGGAGGTATCAGGTGGACTAATGTCTTGAACTTGGCTCTTTCACTTCAGAGCCACAGGCCTGACACCCAGCCAGAGCATGAAGACACTGTCAGCCACATGACTCAGCAGAAAAGGGAAAAGAAAAGAAAGAAAGAAAGAAAGAAAGAAAGAAAGAAAGAAAGAAAGAAAGAAAAGAAAAGTTATTAAAATAAAAAATAAAAAATTATTATAAATAAAAATATTAAAAGATAATAAAAACAGAAAGAAAGAAGAGAGCATCCAAACCAAAAAACACATCCACCACTGATAACAAGTGCTAAAAACTATACTAAAAAAACAAAACAAACAAAAAGGACAGACAGAACCCTAGGACAAATGGTAAATGCAAAACTATACAGACAAATTCATGCAGAGAAGCATACACATACACACTCACAAAAAGGGAAAAAGGAAAAAAAAAAACTTTTGGGAAATCTGAGGTCTTCTGCCAGCGTTCAGTAGGTGTTCTGTAGGAGTTGTTCCACATGTAGATGTATTTCTGATGTATTTGTGGGGAGCAAGGTGATCTCCACGTTTTAATCCTCTGCCATCTTGAAGGTCTCCTCCATGTATCTTTTTGAATAATAGTTTTCTCTGGTTATATTCTCAGGAGTGGGATTGCAGGATCATATGTTAGCTCTACTTTTAGTTTTAAAGAAACCTCCATACTCTTCTCCAGAGCATTTGTACCAGTTTACATTCCCACCAACAATGTAGGAGGGTTGCCTTTTCTCCACACCCTCTCACGCATTTACTCTTTGTAGGGTTTTTGATGATAACCATTCTGGCTGGTGTGAGGTGATACCTCATTGTAGTTTTGATTTGCATTTCTCTTATAACTAGCGATGTTGAGCACCTTTTCACGTGCTTTTCAGCCATCTGTATGTCTTCTATGGAGAAATGTCTATTTATATTTTTGCCCATTTTTTGATTGGGTTCACTGTTTTTTAGATATTGAGCTGCATGAGCTGTTTGTATAGTTTGGAGATTAATCCCTTGTTGGTTGTTTCATTTGCAAATATTTTCTATCATTCTGAGGGTTGTCTTTTCATTTCGTTAATGGTTTCCTTTGCTGTGCAAAAGCTTTTAAGTTTAATTAGGCCCCATTTGTTTATTTTTATTTTCATTACTCAAGGAGGTGGATTGAAAAAGATCTTGCTGTGATTTATGTCAGAGTGTTCTACCTATGTTTTCCTCTTAGAGTTTTAGAGTGTCTGGTCTTACATTTAGGTCTTTATTCCTTTTTGAGTTTATTTTTATGTATGGTTTTAGGGAGTGTTCTAATTTCTTTCTTTTACATATAGCTCTCCAGTTTTCCAAGCACCATTTATTGAAGAGACCGTTTTTTCTCCATTGTATATTTTTGCCTCTTTTGACATAGATTAGGTGAGTGCATGGGTTATCTCTGGCCTTTCTCTCCTGTTCCATTGATGAGTATTTGTGTTTTTGTGCCAGTACCATGACTGTACGTTTGTAGAATAGTCTGAAGTCAGGGAGCCTGATTCCTCCAACTCCATTTTTCTTTCTCAAGATTGCTTTGGCAATTCATGGTCTTTAGCGTTTCCATACAAATTGTAAAATATTTTGTTCTAATTCTGTGAAAAATGCCATTGGTAATTTGATAGGGATTGCATTGAATCTGTAGATTGCTTTAGGTAGTATAGTCATTTTCACAATATTGATCCTTCCAATCCAGAAACATGGTATATCTCTCCATCTGTTTGTGTCATCTTTTATTTCTTTCATCAGTACCTTATAGTTTTTTGAGTGTAGGTCTTTTGACTCCTTAGGAAGGTATTCCTAGGTATTTTATTCTTTTAGATGTGATTTTAAATGTGATTGTTTCCTTGATTTCTCTTTCTGATCCTTCTTTGTTAGTGTATAGGAATGTGAGATTTCTGTGTATTAATTTTGTATCCTGCAGCTTTACCAAATTCATTGATGAGCTCTAGTAGTTTTCTGGTAGCGTCTTTAGGTTTTTCTGTGTATAATATCATATCATCTGCAAACAGTGACAGTTTTACTTCTTCTTTACCAGTTTGGATTCCTTTTATTTCTTTTTCTTTTCTGATTGCTGTTGCTAGGACTTCCTAAAATATTTTGAATAAGAGTGGCAAGAGTGGACATCCTTGTCTTCTTCCTGATCTTAGAGAAAATGCTTTCTGTTTTTCACCACTGAGAATGATGTTTTCTGTGGGTTTGTCATATATGGCCTTTATTATGTTTGAGGGAAGTTCTCTCTATACCCAGTTTCTGGAGTTTTTAATCATAACTGGATGTTGAATTTTGTCAAAAACTTTTTCTGCATCTATTGCGATGATTATATAGTTTTTATTCTTCAGTTTCTTGATGTGGTGTATCACAGTGATTGACTTGCAGATAGTGAAACATCCTTGCATACCTGGGATAAATCCCGCTTGATCATTATGTTTGATCCTTTTAATGTGTTGTTGGATTTGGTTTCCTAGTATTTTGTTTACGATTTTAGCATCTATGTTCATCAGTGATATTGGGCTGTAGTTTTCTTTTTTTGTGATATCTTTGTCTGGTTTTGGTATCAGGGTGATGGTGGCCTCGTAGAATAAGCTTGGGTGTGTTCCTTCCTCTTCTTTTTTTTGGAAGAGTTTCAGAAGGATAAGGATTAACTCTTCTCTAAATGTTTGATAGAATTTGCCTGTGACGCCATCTGCTCCTGGACTTTTGTTTGCTGGAAGATTTTTAATCACAGTTTCAATTTCAGCACTTGTGATTAGTTTGTTCATATTTTCTATTTCTGCCTGATTCAGTCTTGGAATGTTGTACCTTTCTAAGAATTTGTCCATTTCTTCCAGGTTGTCCATTTTATTCATGTATAGCTGCTTGTACTAGTCTCTTATGATCCTTTGTATTTCTGTGGTGTCTGTTGCAACTTCTTTTTCATTTCTAATTTTATTGATTTGGACCCTTTCCTTTTTTTCTTGATGAGTCTGGCTAAAGTTTCATCAATTTTGGTAATCTTATCAAAGAACCAGCTTTTAGTTTCATTGATCTTTGCTATTGTTTTCTTCATCTCTATTTCATTTATTTCTGCTCTGATTTTTGTGATTTCTTTCCTTCTACAAAGTTTTTTCTTCTTCTTCTTTCTCTAGTTGCTTTAGGTGTAAGCTTAGTTTGTTTATTTGTGATTTTTCTTGTTTCTTGAGGTGAGATTGTATTGCTATAGATTTCCCTCTTAGAACTGCTTTTGCTGCATTCCATAGGTTCTGGATCTCTGTGTTTTCATCCTCATTTGTCTCTAGGGGTTTTTTGATTTGCTCTTTGATTTATTCAGTGATCCATTTGTCATTTAATAACATATTGTTTAGCTTCCATGTATTTGTGTCTTTTACATTTTTTTTCCGGTAAGTGATTTGTAATCTCATAGCACTGTTGTTGGAAAAAATGCTTGGTATGATTTCAATTTTCTTAAATTTACTGAGGCTTTATTTGTGATACATGATATGATCTACCATGAAGAATGTTCTGTGTGCACTTGAGAAGAAAGTGTGTTCTGCTGCTTTCAGATGTAATGACCTATAAATATAAATTAAGTCTATTTGGTCTAAAGTGTCATTTAAGGCTTGTGTTTCCTTATTAATTTTCTGTCCTGATGATCTGTCCATTGATGTAAGTGGGGTGTTAAAGTCCCCCACTATTGTGTTACCATCAGTTTCCCCTTTTATGGTCATCAGCAGTTGCCTTATATCATGAGGTGTTCCTATGTTGGGTGCATATATATTTACAATTGCTATGCCTTCTTCTTGGATTGATCCCTTGATCATTATGTAGTGTCCTTCCTTGTCTCTTGTAACAGTCTTTATTCTAAAGCCTGTTTTTGCTGATATAAGTATTACTACTCCAGCTTTCTTTTGATTTCCATTTGCATGGAATACCTTTTTCCATCCCCTCACTTTCAGACTGTATGTGTCCCTAGGTCTGAAGTGGGTCTCTTGTAGATAGCATATTTATGGGTCTTATTTTTGTATCCATTCAACTAGTCTGTGTCTTTTGTTCAGAGCATTTAACGCATTTACATTTAAGGTAATTATTGATACATATGTTCTTATTGCCCTTTTCTTATGAAACTACCAAATCCCTATGTTGTACACCTGAAACTAATATAATATTGTAAGTCAATTATACTTTAATTAAAAATATGTGGCTGTCAACTATATTTCAAAAAAAAAAAACATAAAAATAATAAAAACATTCTTACTGGTTGCCTAAAAAATAAATATGTGGAAATACTGTGTAGGTCAAACACATATTCTATTACATTAGATGCATCCCTCATAATGTATGTTTCCTCCATCCTAATGGATATTTCTCAGTTTCAGCTGATAGAACCTTTGATCACGTATACTTGGGATATTTAAAGAAAGAATGACTATTGAGTTCCTTTCACATTACATAACAGGTACTTAATAAATTTTGTTGACTAGGCAAAATGAAGAAATCATCCACACTATGTTATATGGTTCAAAATTCAGAGTTATTGTGGTGGGATGAAATGGGAGATTGGGATTGACATATATCCATTATATGTATAAAATAGATAACTAATAAGAACCTGCTGTATAAAAATAAATAAATAAAATACAAAAATTTCAGTTATTAAATTATATGTAGAGAGAAAACTGAATACATTTACTGACATATTTGGTAACCGTAATAGTTTTTTTTTAATTGATGTATAGTTGATTTATAATATTAGTTTCAGTTGTACATCATAGTGATTTGTTATTCTTACAGATTATAATCTATTAAAAGTTATTACAAGATAATGGCTATAATTCCCTGTACTGTCTTTTATATCTTTGTTGCTTATTTATTTTATACATAGTAGTTTGTATCTCAATCCCATACCCCATCTTTCTCCCCTTTCCTATTCCCAGTGGTAACCACAAGTTTGTTTTGTATATCTGTTTCTGTTTTGTTATGTATATTTGTTTTATTTTTTAAATTCCGCATACAAGTGAAATCATATGGTATTTGTTATTCTCTGTCTGACTCTTTTTCACTTAGCACAATATTTTCTAGGTCTATCCATGCTGCTGCAAATGGCACTATTTCATTCTATTTTATGGCTGAGTAATATTCCATACCACATCTTATTTATTCACCTGTTGATGGACATGTGGCTTGCTTCCATATCTTGATTATTGTAAATAGTGCTATGAGCTTTGGGGTGTATGTGTCTTTTGGAAGTAGTGGTTTCATTTTTTCTGGATATATATCTAGGATTGTAATTGCTGGATCATATGGTATTCCAATTTTTAGTTTTTTGAGGAACCTCCATATTGTTTTCCACAGTGGCTTCACCAATTTACATTTCCTCCAGTGGTGTACAAGGATTCCCTTTTCTCCATATCCTTGCCAACATTTGTTATTTTTAGTCTTTTTGATGATAACCATTCTGATAGATGTGAGGTGGTATCTCATTGTCGTTTTGATTCACTTTTCTCTATATATTTAGCAATGTTGAGCGTCATTTCATGTGTCTGATAGCCATCTACAGGTTTTTTTTTAAAGTATCTCTTTAGTTCTTCTGCCCTTTTTTTGATTGGGGTTGTTTTTTTTTTTGATATTGAGTTGTATGAGCTGTTTATATATTTATCTTTATATGACCTTGTTGGTTATATCATTTGTAAATATTTTCTCCCATTCCATAGGTTGTCTTTTCATTTTGTTGATGGTTTTCGTTGCTGTGTAAAATCTTTTGAGTTTAATTAGGTCCCATTTGTTCATTTTTGCTTTTATTTATTTTGCCTTAGGAGACAGATCAAAAAGGTATTGTTACAGTGTATGTCAAAGAATGTTCTGCCTGTGTCCTCTTCTAGGAGATTTATGGTTTAAGGTCTCAAACATATGTCTTTAATCCACTTTATTTTTGTATACAGTGTGAAGAATATTCTAATCTCATTCTTTTACAAGTAGCTGTCCTGTTTTCCTAGCACCAGTAATTGAAGGGACTGTCTTTTCTCCATTGTATATTGTTGCCTCCTCTGTTGTAGATTAATTGACTGTAGGTGTGAGGGTTCATTTCTGGTTCTATATTGTCTTCCACTGAGCTATGTGTCCCAGTACCATGCTGTTTTGAGAACCATAGCTTTGTAGTGTAGTCTGAATTCTAGGAGGGTGATACCTCCAGCTTTGTTCTCTTTTTTCAAGATTTCTTTGGCAATTTGGGGTCTTTGTGGTTCCATATGAATTTTAGGATTATTTATTCAAGTTTGTGAAAAATGTTATGGGTATTTTTAAAGGGATGGCACTAAATGTGTAACTTTTTTTGGGTAGTATGGCAATTTTAGCATTATTAATTCTTTCAATTCAAGAGCGTAGGTTAGCTTTCCATTTCTTTGTATTATCTTCTTTCATCAATGTTTTATAGTTTTCAAAGTATAGGTCTTTCACTTCCTTAGTTAAGTTTATTCATAGATATTTTATTCTTTGATGTGCTTTTAAACAGGATTTCTTTTTTTACTTTATCTTTCTGTTAGTTCATTATTAGTGTATAGAAAAGTAACAGATTTCTGTATATTAATCTTATATCCTGCAATACTGCTGAATTCATTTACTAGTTTTAATAGTTTTGTGGTGGATACTTTAGGAGTATCATGTCATCTGCAAATAGAGACAGTTTTACTTCTTCCCTTCCAATTTGAATGCGTTTTATTTCTTTTTCCTGTGTGATTGCTATGGTTACGACTTTCAATACTATATTGAATAGAAATGGCAAAAGTGGGCATCCTTTTCTTCTTCCTGAATTTAGTGGAAAGGCTTTCAGCTTTTCACCACTGAGTATGATGTTAGCTGTGTGTTTGTCATTAATGACCTTTATTATGTTGAGATATGTTCCTTCTACATCCACTTCAATGAGAGTTTTTATCATGAATTGATGTGGAAATTTTTCAAATGCTTTTTCTGCATCTATTGAAATAATCATGTGATTTTTATCCTTCCTTTTGTTAATGTGGTGTATCACATTGATTTGTGAATATTAAAACATTGTTGTATCCCTGGAATAAATCCAACTTGATCATGGTGTATGTTTTATATATTGTTGAATTTGGTCTGCTAACATTTTGTTGAAGATGTTTCAGTAAAAGATATTGACCTGTAATTTTTTCTTTAAGTGTGTTTGTTTTGGTATTAGAGTAATGGGGTATGCTGGAATGAATTTAGGAGTGTTCTGTCCTCTTCAATTTTTTGAATAGTTTGAGAAGGATATGTATTTGCTCTTCTTTATATGTTTGGTAGAATTTCCCTGTGAAGCCATCCAGTCCTGGACATTTTTTTGGTGGGAATTTTTTTTTAACATCTTTATTGGAGTATAATTGCTTTACAATGTTGTGTTACTTTCTGCTGTATAACAAAGTGAATCAGCTATATGTACACATATATCCCCATTTCCCCTCCCTCTTGCATCTCCCTCCCACTCTCCCTATCCCACCCCTCTAGGTGGTCACAAAGCACTGAGCAGATCTCCCTGTGCTATGCAGCTGCTTCCCACTAGCTATCTATTTTACATTTGGTATATATGTGTATATATGTCAATGTTACTCTCTCACTTCGTCCCAGCTTACCCTTCCCCATCCCTGTGTCCTCAAGTCCATTCTCTACGTCTGCATCCTTATTCCTGTCCTGCCCCTAGGTTCATCAGAACCATTTTTTTTTTAGATTCCATATATATGTGTTAGCATATGGTATTTGTTTTTCTCTTTCTGACTTACTTCACTCTCTATGACAGTCTCTAGGTCTATCCACCTCACTACACATAACTCAATTTCATTTCTTTTTATGGCTGAGCAATATTCCATTGTATATATGTGCCACATCTTCTTTATCCATTCATCTGTCGATGGACACTTAGGTTGCTTTCATGTCCTGGCTATTGTAAATAGTGCTGCAATGAACATTGTGGTACATGGCTCTTTTTGAATTATGGTTTTCTCAGGGTATATGCCCAGTAGTGGGGTTCCTGGGTCATAGTCCTATTTTTAGCTTTTTAAAGAACATCCATACTGTTCTCCATAGTGGATGTATCAATTTACATTCCCACCAATAGTGGAAGAGGGTTTGGTGGGAATTTTTTTATTAAAAATTCAGTTTCAATTCTAGTAATTGGTCTGTTAAGATTGTCTGTTGCTTCTTGATTCAGTCTTAGTAGGTTGTATGTTTCTAGAATTTTGCTCATTTCTTCTAGGTTGCCTAATTTGTTGGTAAATAACTGTTCATATTATTCTCATGATTTTTTGTATCTCTGTGGTATTGGTTGTTATTTCTCCTCTTTCATTTTTTATTTTGTTTATTTGGGTCCTCTCTTTTCTTCTTAATGAGCCTGGCTAAAGATTTATTAATTTTTTTTATCCTTTCAAAAAACCAGCTCTTGTTTTCTTTGATCTATTCTATTGCCTTTTTGGTCTCTAGTTCATTTATTTACTCTCTGGTCTTCATTATTTCCTTTCTTCTTCTGACTTTGATCTTGTTTGTTATTTTTCTAATTTCTTTAGGTGGTAGGTTAGCTTGTTTGAGATTTCTTATTTCTTTCTTTTTTTTTTTTTTGAGATTTCCTTATTTCTTGATGAAGGCCTATATTGCTATAAACTTCCCTCTTAGAACTGCTTTCTGTGAATGTCATAGATTTTGGAGTTATTTTTGACATATTTTCTGATTTTGTCTTTTATTTCTTCATTGATCCATTGGTTTTTTGATAACATGCTGTTTCGTTTCTGCGTTTATTCTTTTCCCATTTTTCATTCTGTAATTCATTTCTAGTTTCATACAGTTCTGGTTGGAAAAATGCTTGATATAATTTTAATCCTCTTAAATTTGTTGAGACATGTTTTGTGGCCCATCATGTGATCTATCCTTGAGAGTGTTCCATGTACCCTTGAAAAGAATGTATTCTGCTGTTTTTGGATTGAATGTCCTGTAGCTATCTATTAAGTCCATATGTTCTCTTGTGTTATTTAAGGCCACTTGTGCCTTATTGATTTCCTGTCTGGATGATCTGTCTATTAATGTAAATGGGGTGTTAAAGTCCCCTTTTACTTTTGTATTATTTTCAATTTTTCCCTTTATGTCTATTAACATTCACCTTATATACTTAGGTGCTCCTGCATTGGGTTAACATGTTAACAAGTGTAATATCCTCTTCTGGTATTGATTCCTTTATAGTTATATAATGCCCTTCTTTGTCTTCTGTTACAGCCTTTGTTTTAAAGTCTATTTTGTCTGATATCAGTATTGCTACCCCTGCTTTCTTGTTATTTCTGTTTGGATAAAATATCTTTTCTATCTCCACACTTTCGGTCTGTGTGTGTCTTTATCTCTGAAGTGAGCCTCTTTTATGCAGCATAGAGAAGGGTCTTGTTTTTTTTATTCCAATCAGACACCTTTGTCTTTTTTTTTTTTTTTCACCCTCTGTCTTTTGATTGGAGCATTTAGTATGGGAACCACTGTTAACAATCTGAGCACTTTCTATGTGCTAGTCACCATGCAAACAATTTGTAGGCCTCACCCTACCAAATTATTATGATAATTCTATGTAGTAATACTATCACTTTTCCCTAACTTGTCCAAAGTGTTAGTAAGTTTTAGAGTTAATATGGGGAAGAGATATAAAATAACTCAACCCTGACTCGAAGGCTCATCTTCCAATCATTAAATAATTATTCTATGTATTCGTATGAAGAACAACAGCTTGTAATAAAGCCTAGGAAACAGTATTTTGTTTTGGAATATGATGCTGGTTTGGGATAAGTTAGGTAACAAAGAATAGAGGTATAATGGAATATAAGAATTTGGGGAAATCCAAGGACTTTTGGAGAAGTTGTAGGTGGAGGAAACAAAATAAGGACCCAGATTGAGATGAGAGACTTGCCTTAATGAAAATCAGTGAAAAGACAAGCACTCAGAATCAGGAAAACTCTATCCAGAGACGTTATTTCCAATCCCATTAGTCACTGGAGAGTTTCTTAAAAGAATATACCTGCCTGTTCTCAATAGCTGACTTTTTGGGAGAGAGACCAGGACATCAGTATTAGAAATAAAACTAATCAAAGCAAAGCTCATTTGATTCCAAAGTACAGCTGATTAAAAACTTCTGCCTTAGATGTACCCAGTGATATTCAAACTAAACTTCTATAGTTTCCACAAGGTGCCTGAAGTTTTTCGAAGAGTAGGTAGGAGTCCACACTATTCATTCTTTTTAGTTTCATTTGCTCCATTTTAATCTGTTTTAAATGGAGAAAATAACCTGGTTGTGAGGAACGACTACAAGTTCAGCTTTTCTCTTCCCCATACCTCCCTCTCACCATCACCAAATTTATATTGGACCTCTGCATAAGATTTCATTTGAAAAAATAGTTTTATATTTAAAAATAATTCAAAACAGATGGCTTTTCTTCTTTCTACCCCCTCAGTTTAAAATAGGAAACTGAGGTGTAAAGAGGCTAATACAGAGGCTGCCACAAGATATGTTCAATTTAAGAACATATAGTTGTGGCTTTGATCAGAGACCCTAAAGATACCTAGAGATGAGGCTAAAGCACTGGACACTGCAACACTGTTGCAGTTCCACCCAAGTTTTCCATAAATGTTCTAATTAGTAATGACAGCTGAAATAACAGAAAAAAGAGCACACCTCATTTAGTCTTGGGCTAGTGTCTCTAATAGATGGAAATTTGCATCCAGAAGCCTATACGAGAAGAAGTACAGTATGTAACTTTCAAGTCTTTGAAAACTTCTTTCACATCTAAGGAGAAGATGGAATGGATGCTAAGTACAAGTTTGCCATATCCACCACACCAGATTCCACCATATTACAATTCTTGCTCAATGTCACATAATTTTTTATAACAGGCAAAAAAAGATTCATGAAAAAAGAAGAAAAATAACTTAGCAAAAAGGATTTGGAAATGGGTGAGAAAACAAAAATGAGAGATTTTAAAACATTGCAACTGAAAATATTTGAAGAAAGTGAAACAGAATATAAATTAAGAGACATACTAGAAAGTTAAAAGGGCAAAAGAGAAAGTTCTGTAAGGTGTTTATTTTCATTTACTGGTATTCTGTTATTTGCCATTGGGTAAAACCTCATTGCAGGGACAAGATCTGATCTTTCATCTTATAATTACCACTGAGAAATATTGAAGATAAAATATAAGACAATATTTCCATAACTGTATAGTTCAAAGATGAAATGAACCTTAAATGTTCTTTTATCTGCCTTTACTATTGCTAAATGATTATCCTGTCCATGCTTGATTTATTTAAATGTTTACTGAAGGAATTCTATATGCTAAGCACCATATTAGGTATTGAGGACAGAAATGTGAAGAAGACAGATCTAGTTAGTACTTGCTTCGTGGAAGTATATTCAAGTGCAGGAAACAGAGAAGACAAGTAAAAGTATTACAAAGGAGAAAAATAGGGTACTTCCAATAGAGAATGAATGGATAAGAATTGTGAATTACTTTAGATAGTGTGGTCAGGGAGTGATGACAGATCAATATTTGCAGTGGTGAGAAATCACTGTTTCCAAATGTATCCCATTCCTTGTAAAAAAAAGTGTGGGAGTTCAAGATACCAAAATCCAGATGGCTTAAACAGATTATAACAGAGTGTGGAATGGGATGAGACTGGAGATGGCCTTGAGAAGCATATTAAGAAGTATACACTTACTGGAAAAGTAGTTAAGAATCTTAAATTGAATCTTAAATTTGGCTTGAGTTTTTAAAGATAACTCTTATTGTGTTATAAAGAATAAACTTGAGAGAGGCATGTTTTTGTAATACAGGTGAATAATGATTCTGGTTTGGACCTAGAGTGGTGCCTGTGGAACTGGAGGTAAGTGGATTGATATGAGATATATTTAAAAGGTAGGACTTAATGATTTGTTGCAATTAAAGGGTAAGGGAAAAAAAGTAGTTGAGAATGATACCCAGGTTTCTGATGTAAGCAACTGTCCTCTCGACAGTGGTGCCATTTATTGGTTGATTGGTTGTAATTTATTGTATGTCAATTATACCTCAATAGATAAAACTTTAAAAAGATAAAAGGTTAAAAGAAGATGCTATTAGAGAGTAATTAGGGCTATGACAGTGATATAGCAGGTAAAGTGATTGCAGTGCCTTGAGAGAGGTGCTATATACTTGATGGCAGGGGTGCCATGTAGGTTGTTGAGTAGTTGAGGTAACTTTGATAAAGTGAAACATATGAATTTTTACCTGAATGATGATAAAAGGCCAGTTTTACAAAATTTGGTGAGTATTTTCCCCAAGTTGAAAAAGCACCTAGGGAAAAACTCCTGTGGCAAGAAGAAACAGAAAAAAAGACCAAAATTGCTGAAGTCTGGGGTTGGGAGTAGATGAAATCAGACATAAATGCAGGAACAAAAATAGGTGGGGTCTTCTAGTATGTGGAGTGATGCCGTTTACTGAGATTAAAAAAAAAAATTCTGTAAATATGTAAATTTTTTCAAAAAAAGAACAAAAACCAAAACAAACAAAAAATCTGGAGAACAAATTTAGATCAGTTTAATCATGTTAAATCCGAAGTAACTGAGGGGCAATCCAAGTGAAGTTACCCAGGGGGCTGTATATGTACGTATGACCCTGCTGGCACTTGGAAGAAAGGTCCAATTGGCAAAGAGATGTAGTAATTAAACCATGGGAATTGAAATTGGCAGAAAGTGTATAGAGTGACAAACGTGCCTGGGACAGAGCCCTGAGGGATCCAGCAAATTTCAGTGAGTGATAGAGGAACAGCCAAAAATCAAAGGAGAAAAAGCAGGAGAGGGTGTGTCATGGAAGCTAAGGGAGGAAAAAGACAACACTCAAGAAGAATACATATATCAAATGGTGATAACTGTTATGGAGAGACATTAAGCAGGTTAAAGAGGGAAATAGGAAAGCTGGGTGGGGAGAGCACATTGTTTTCTTTTTATATGCAGGAACAAGGCAGGCTTCACTCACGTTTGAGTAGAAATGTGGACAGAAGGGATAGTCAATAGTGTCCAATATTACTGAGAAATTAAGCAAGTTATAGGTTGAAAAGTGGTGATTTTGACAGCTGTTTTATGTGATGGGAAAATATGCAGCAGTTAAAAATGTTTTTGAAGAGTAAATGACTTAGAGAAATTACTATAATTGCAAGTGAACAAAAAGCAGAAATTTATATATAGTATTATTCAAAATATGAAAAGTAATTTAATTTCCAGAAAGAAATATCCTGTTCTCAGGACATCTCTGCATGGTGGGATAATGGATAACACTTATCATCATCTATACTTTGTTCAAAATTTCTGCAGAAATGTTTTAATTAAAAAGAGTAAAATAGCTTTATTTTTCTGTTAACAAGAACATGCTAATGAAAGATAAAGAAAAAAATAATTATCCAAAAAGCTACCACTCAGATGTAAGTACTGTTAACATTGCAATATCCAAATATTTTTCTACATTTTCTAGATAGATGGAGAGACAAAGATATATGAACACACAAAAAAATGTAAAAAATGTATTATTATATTTGCTGTTAACTGGCTTTTTTCCTTCCTACATGTCATGAGGCCCTTTCCATTATCATTCAGTATAGATCTTACTCTTTTTAATGATTATACATTAATGTATTTAACTAAGTCCTTATAACTGGACATGAACATTGTTTCCAATTTTTCCAAATTTTGTATATTCTTTTATTGTTTTCCAGGATAAATTTCTAGAAATTCAATTGTTGGTTTTGGTATGATTATTAAGCTGCCTTCATAAAATGTAAAAGGTTAATCACATTGAATGAATTTATTGATCATTTCATCACTGTTATATTATTTGCTCCATTTTGAACCTCTTGGACCTTATTTTCTTTATCTCTAACATAGGGTTGATGATGGTAGTAGTTTTTTCTTATCTTAATGAATTGAGGTTTTAAAATAGTAATAATATATAAGGATTTTATAATCATAAAGCACTGTGTCCATTTTAGGAATCGTAGAAGGCATATTATGGAAATAAATTGAATATTTCAGCTCTTCTTTAAAACAAAATAATGTAGAAGTCCAGTTAAAATAATTTTTTTTTCAGAAGCCAAAAAGCTCTTAAACTCATGCTTCCAAGTTGATTTTCATTCAACATTTTATTATTATAAAATATTTAGCATATAATAGTTGAGTAAAAAGGTGCTGCCTAAGAGCTCAGTGTTGGTAAACTAGCAGTTGTTTTAGGCTTCATGTCTCAAAATGTATTATTGCCTTCCCATATTTCTGTAGGTTGAATTGTGTCTCCCCCAAAATTCATATATTGAAGCTCTAACACCAGTATGGCTGCATAAGGATGTAATTAAGGTTAAATGAGTTCATAAGGGTGGAACCCTAATTCAATAGAATTAGTATCCTCCTAAGAAGATGCCAGAGAGCACTCTCTCTCCCATTCCGACACCTTGCCCTCCCTGCCCCCCCCACTCCCAAACATATGAGGAAACAATGAGAAGGCAACTGTCTACAAGCAAGGAAGAGAGCCCTCATCGGAAACAGAATCTGTTGGCATCTTGACCTTGGACTTCTCAGCCTCCAGAACAGTGAGAAATAAATGTATGTTGTTTAAGCTACCCAATCAATGGTATTTTGTTATGGCAGCCCACATAAGAAACATATTTCTTTTTTTATCATTATGATAGCCTTTAGGATGAGAGGCTCAAAATTGCCAGTTAATCAAAACTGAGGCCCGATTTTCTTCTGCTGTGTGTGTAACCCTGCTGAGGTAACTTGTGACTCTTGAATATCAATCTTTTTTCATAAATGGTTGCATGATATCTCTCAAATATGCAGTCTTGTCAACCAAACAGAAAATGGAAACCCTCAATTTTCCTGTATCTTTTTCAGCATATGGGTTTGTACCATCCTTTAGTCTTGTTGAGAGTTCTTTGAAATTAACATTTGGGACAGGTATTCTAGATTTAAATTTGTCCTTTTTTTTTTTAATATATTTTTTTAAATTTTTATTTATTTTTTTTATGGCTGTGTTGGGTCTCCATTTCTGTGCAAGGGCTTTCTCCAGTTGTGGCAAGCGGGGCCACTCCTCATCGCGGTGCACGGGCCTCTCACCGTCGCGGCCTCTCCTGTCACGGAGCACAGGCTCCAGACGAGCAGGCTCAGTAATTGTGGCTCACGGGCCCAGCCGCTCCGCGGCATGTGGGATCCTCCCAGACCAGGGCTCGAACCCGTGTCCCCTGCATCGGCAGGCAGACTCCCAACCACTGCGCCACCAGGAAAGCCCTGTCCTGTTTTATGTTGGGAATATTCTTCTCCTTCTGTCTCAGAGAGGACAACAAAATAATGGTTACTGGGAATCTAGACTTTCTGGCTCAGGGCCAACAGAAAGGAACACAGCATAGTCTTCTGAGCAGTTCATGGTAACCGTGTATAAGTCCTTCAGAACCTTTGTGGCAATCCTTAATTCTGTGGGAGTCATCAGTGTTGTACGCTCTCAAAAAAAAAAAAAAGCCAGAATTCTTAGGCTTCATTAGTGGAAACATGGCTTCCCAAACTCAAGTTGGAAAAATTCTGAACAAAACACATTGAATGAATTAGTCCATACTTATTTTTCACAGATTCTGTATTTGTGAATTCACTTACTAAGATTAGTAACCCCCAAATCAAAACTAATGGCCCGTTCATGGGTATGTGCATGTGCAGAGCAGCAAAAATAATTTGTCATCTGACATGTATAATCCCTGATGAAGTGGAACAAGGTGACACCCTATCTTGTCTCAGTTCTCATACTGTAAACTAGTGTCCTTTTCAGGATATATTTAGTGTGTTTTTTTGCAATTTTGTGCTTTTTATGGGTGATTTTGCTCTTTAAAATGGTCCCTAAGTATAGTGCTATATATTGTTCTCAAGTACCTTACAGAGAAAATATGTGTTAGGTAAGATTCATTCAGGCTATGAGTTATAGTTCTGTTGGCCATGAGTTCAATGTTAGTGAATGAACGACAGATATTAAATAAGGTATCTTAAAATAAGGTGACACCCTAAGGTTATGTATTCATCAGTTGGTGACAGTAATGTGATCAGAGGTTTGCAGAAACCTAATTCTATATTTCTCCTAGGGACAATGATATAGTATTCACTAATTCAGTGTTTGAGAAACTTTAAAGAACATAACTACCACCAGTAACAAAAATCAACTAGATGTAGATATGTAGCAGTGAACTAAAAAATTAGAATCTATAATGGAATAATGTGTTATTACAGATTTTTTTGTAGTTTGCAAATTATAAGTTAAAAAAATTTAGTACAAAGATAAAAGGCCCTCCTGCTCATTATTCAACTCAAAGTATAGGGTTGACTGTAGTGCTTTTTGTTTTTAGACCAAATTAAAATTTAATATGACACCAAGTTGCCACCAAACATGCAAATATCAGTTATTTAATTAACACCCAAACCTGATTAGACAGAGCTACTGAGAGAAATACTCCAGAAGACAGGCATACAACTCAAGTTCACAACAATGACCTCATTGAAGGGTGAATGAGCTCTGCTGTAAAGCTCCTGCAACTGGTCACTGGTAGGTCCAGTCACAGGGGAGAATGCAGTTGGGTCTCTGGCTGGTTCCCATCCCTTGGACAAGTCCTGTTTCTGGGTGTCTGGACAGGAGATTGGAAAGGAGAGGGAGCCAGAGAGAGAGACAGTGACAGAAACAGACATAAAGGGAGAGGGAGAAGGGGAGAGAGAGAGAGAAATAGACTGAGAACCTAATGCCTAAATAGAGTCAAAGAAGCAGAAATACAGACAGGAAGACATCAAGCAGGAAGAAAGAACATACAGAAGAAGATAGAGTCAACAGAGAGAGACAGAGAAAGAATGAGGAAGCCAGACTTATTTTTAAAAAGAGAGAGAGTTAATACAGGAGAGAAGACGACAGCTAAGGACACAGAAAGAAATAAAAACCAACAGAACAGGGAGATGGCAAGACACATCAAGAGATACAGAGAGGTAGAGAGAGAGTCAAAGAGAAATACAGAAGGAGAGGCATCCCTCTGACCCAGGGATGCCTGCTGTCAACATCCTGCGGTGCTCCGGGCTCCCTGGAGGACCACTGTCCCATTCACACCTGGAACTAAGTGCTCTCTGACTGGCCAGCCAAGGCTGAGTCACCTGGGCCCCAGCACTGGGGCCCATCCTTACCCAGCCCCATTTAAGCTGCATTCCCAGGGCTCTTCCAGGTATCTGGCATGTAATAGATACTCAACAGACACGTGTTAGGAAGAAAGGGGGAGAGAGCGGGATAGAGAAATAGAGGAACACAAAGAAAAGGGATTCTCACAAACTCCTGGGTGGGAGGCCACTTGTCCATCCCAATTTGTGAAGGAGCTGAGGTTCAGAGGGGCTTGATTGTCTGTCCCCAAGTCATACGGTGGGTGAGTCACACACATTCCAATCCTTGGGCAGATGAGATGCACACACTTTCTTCAACCATTCATGTTTCATTAGATTTCTCTCTCTTTCCAGACACTTCTTCTCGGAAGTGCCTTATTTTTGATGTTTAATTCAGTTGGAACTATAAATCTAAATATTCCATTCCTCTGTAATACTTACCCATCAAATATAGGTGTGTCCCTTAAAGTTTAACCTCCTTTCCTTTTTTCTTCTATTTCCTATCATTCTTTCCAGGGTGATTTCTCATGGCCTCAAATACCACCTTCAAGTCAGAAAACTAAAACCAAAATTTCCAATCATGATATCTCTTCTGGCTCTGGACCTGAATCTCTAAATACCTGTCTGACTTATCCACAAATGTCCCTGTCACAAATCATGCTCAACATGTTACAAACAAAACTCATTTTCCCCTGAATGAGCCATTGTTTTCTGCAATATGTAACTTACCTGAAGTAATGAGCTTTCTTCCTTATTATATAAAGTTTATCCACACAACAATCTTCTAAGTAGGTGCTGTAGTATGGATGAGGGCAGGATTGTACAGATGACATGAATTAGTCTTGAAATCATATTTGGTTCTGATACTTACTATGTGATCTTAAGCCAATTACTTTTTTTTTGAGCCTCACCTTCATGGACAGTAGATACAACATAGGTTTTATTATTGTTATATTTGAAAGTACGGTAGGTACCCAAAGTGGCAGCATCAACAACCCACAGGGACTTGCAAGAAATACAGAATCTCAACTTTACCCTAAACTTGGTGTATCAATATCTGCAACTTAATATGATCTTCCCAGGCAAATGGTTTGCATATTTATATTTGAGCATCGCTGGTCTTGCCCACCCTTGCTAATACAAGGGTGTCATCACCTTCAGGGGAGTAGATCATTCAAGAATAGAAAAAGTCCTGTCTATAACTTACTAGAGCTACTGTTCCAAGTATTGCCAATGCTCCTATTTATCCACCCATTATCAACTATATATAGCTGCTGTAAATGGATATTTGATTTTATCCAGAAACCTTGAAATATCTAATTTAAATCTACTCCATGGTTATTTTATTCACTAGAGAAAGGCTCATTCTTCCTTTACCATTTTAAATTGTACTCCCTCAACATTTTAAAGTTTGGATTGTTCAATCTGAAGTTTTCTTTGTGTCCCATCCTTACAAGGAAAAATAGAAGTACCAGTTCTCACCTGAAATATTTGGAAAATGCAACCAAATTTTTGATTCAAATAGGTATGCTGCAATAGCTTACAACTCAAGCACAAAATCTCTCATACAATAACACTGCTTAAGCAAACCTGTTTCTAGATTCTAACACTACTTAACATTTATTAAACATTCATAATATACAATGCACTGTGTGAACTGAGAAGGCTTATAGATGCTTAATAATACATTTTATAATCTAATCCTGTGTTGCTATTACCCTGACATACCACATTTCTAACAAGCTCCCAGGCAATGCTTATGCTGCTTTTCTGAGGATGATACTTTTCAATAAAAAGATTGTGGAGCAAGAAGTATTACATGGAAGTCTGAGAAAGGAAGAATAAAAACAGTGACGGGGAGGAGGGCAGTAGGTGATGGTGAGAGAAGAGAATTTGGCTTCTCTCTCTTTGAGAGTCAACTGTTAGCTCCTTAGAATCCATTATGGTAAAATTCAGTTGGGAAAAATCTGTCACTAAGAAGCTAACCATGGCACTTAGAATAGCTTATATTGAAGTAAATCCACTACTTAGAATTGGAAGGTAGCAAAATTTAGAAAGTGCAGTAACTATGTCTTTCCTAGGTGCATATTCCATTCTTCATCTAGTGTTTTCATTCTTAGTTCCTTGACTTTTGTACATCCATCCCATAACATATAACTCATAATGTCCTTATTGTTTCAGATCCTAAATTATCACATTTATTATAATCTCCTCTTTGACCCAAAGGTAATTCATAACATTAAAAAAATTCCAAATATGTGATTTTTCACATTTGAACATAGTTCCTAGGCTTTTTTGCAATGTGATCATTTGTGCTTTCTAGAAATATATTAAAGTTTTCCCTGCACCTTAGTATATAAGTCACTTAGAAATAAAGTCACTTTTCAGGACAATCTGAAAAGAACGCAAATACACACACACTTCTGAACTACTTAACTACTCCTTAACTATCTCAACTTTTCATTTACTTGACTTATTAAAGACTGTAAGTACTGAAGTCATAGTCCAACAATTTTTGCCATGTGTATTTTCTTTAATTAAAGGATTACTTTATTAATTTTAAGTACATAAAATGTACTAATTTTAAATACAATTTTTAAAAACATATATACATCAGTAAAACTATCATTCACATGAAGGTATTGAACATTTATTTTACATATGAATGCCATGTTATTTGCCACATAAAGCCTCTTAAATGTTACCACCTGTACTGTATGTTTTATAAATATGTTATAGCTTGAGTTCTAATAAAAATATTGCTCCCTACTTCCATTTCTATGACTTATCATTTCCATTATCTTTAAACTCTTTTATCCTTTGCTTTATACAAATGTGAGTATCCAGGGTTATAGATTGATTTTTGACCCAATTTTAATCTCTTTAAATAGGACTATTTAACCAGTTTAGGAGTGTGATGACTCATCAGTACCTATGTCAATCTATCTTATGCCAATTTTAATGCTTCCTTGTTGTTTTTCACCACTTCCTCTACAACCCAATTGGAATATGTGCTCTATTTTTATTTGTAACACATCTCATTGTCAAATTTACTTACAATGATCTACTACTACATGAAGCAGTAGGTATTGATTTTCTGTAGGCAAGATGCACATAAAACAAGGTTTTAATTCACGATCTCTCCAATGAGTAATTAAAAAATTTTCTTTTTACACTACCAGTATTAGCATTACAGACAAATTTGCTACTTTTCCCCTTTCTATAATTAAAACTAGGGAAAACAAAACTGTACTGACTGGTTTTCCCATTTTGCCAGATTAACATTTGGTATGCCTTTATTCTACAGGTTCTGTGCACAGTGACAAAGTCCTTTTATTTTACTTATGTTTGGCTTAAGAACATGAGTATCTTTGTCTACATTGCATGCTAAAAATAAAACAGTATTTATTTGCTCTATATATTGAACGTTTAGCCTGCCTTTTCACAGTTTATAAACTGAAATTTTAAACCCAACTTACAAATTTTAGCATTTAGTTCTATAACTCTACCTAACAATGTAACCTTAATGCTGTTTAACTAATGCTTACCACTAATTTTTTCATACAATTGCCTCCTTACTTTTAAGTTATTTTAATTCATGTTCTTTGTTGGCTGCAGTACATTATTCAGCAAATTTTTCAAGGATGGTACTTGAAAGATATACTTTCTCAACCCCTGCGTATCTGTGAATGTCTTCCAGTTGCCTTGGTACAGAAATAATTTGGCAGGGTATATAATTGGTTCAAAATTATTTTCCCTTAAAACTGTAGATATTGTTCCACTGTTTTCTGGCATTTACAGTTGCAAGAGAAAAATGTGAGGTCAGCCTAACTTTGCCCCTTTATAAGTAACTTGCCTTCTCTGTCTGGGATACTTGTAGAATTTTTTATTTATCCTTCCAATTAAAAAATATTACCAGGATATGTCTGGGTGTTGCTTTCTTTTCATTAAATTTTAATGGTACCCTGTGAACTTTTTCAATTTGCAGATCTAGTTCCTTCTTCAACTCCGGACATTTTTCTTCAGTTAGTTCCTTATAGTTTCAGCTTCATTTGCTTTGTCCTCTGTTTCAGGTATTCCTATTCTGCGTAGATTTTATCTCCTGGGCAGGTGCTCTAGGTCTCTCTTCTTCACTTTACTTTACTTGATTTCTTTTCTTTTTTTTTCTGCATGAAAATTTCTCTTGTTTTGCGTTAACTTCAGTAATTCCATTTAGTGACCTATGAGGTTTGCAAATTTCTGTTATCTCTGTCAGCTTCCTGATACTTTTCAATCTCTCTGGCAATAGCCTCTTTATCATTGAGCATAGGTCTTTAGGCTCTTGTGTGATATGATACTCAATTCTTACTACCTCATCTATTTCCACCGCTATATTCAAGAGGCGGTATTTTCTCAATTACTTAGTTGTCTTTCTTCCGAACGGCGGTATTACGACCTTGAAAATAATAAACAGAACTTAATTCCCTACTGTTTGATTGGATCAGCACAAAGATTCTCACTGCTAATTATTCACGGTTTTATTGAAATGTTTTATGTTTTCCTTCTTACCTTTTGAATAGTACTTCCTAGCAATGGGACCAAAAGTGGTCCCATTAAAGTAGATGTTCCGAAGTACCGAACAAAACAAAACAAACGTCCAAAACAGTTCCCGCTACGTCATCTCTGCCCGCCTCACGTCAGGGCCAATAGACTGGTGTAGCTTTACTGCTGAACGGGGTGTAGCGCGGATCAATTGCAAGGCTGCAAACTTCAGCGGGCTAAGCCAAACCCCAGCACGCCATCGTGCTCCACCCGCGCCCCGCCCCGCCGCGCCCCGCCGCGCCCCGCCGCGCCGCGCCGCGCCCCGCCGCGCCGCGCCGCGCCCCGCCGCGCCGCGCCGCATTAGCGCGGGTCACGGGAGTGCGCACGCGCAGCATCCGGTTCTTCTTCCTCCTTCTCCGATGACTCAGCTTAGATCCGGTACCGCCTTGAAGGCGGGGCTGGATCCTAGCTGCGGCCAATGGCGCACGGGGTGAGGGTTGAAGGGTGGAAGGTGCTCCTAGCCGCTTGTGCTGGTTCCTTTCAGCAACTGTGCCGGGTTACCTGGTCGTCATGGAGGCAGTTTTGACTGAGGAGCTTGATGAGGAGGAGCAGCTGGTGAGAAGGCATCGCAAAGAGAAGAAGGAGTTGCAAGGTGACGGGGGAATGGGAACCTAGAAGTCGCCAGGACCCAGGGAAGGGTGCGTGGCGGGTCGCTTCTGGGAAATCTTGAGGGGTTTCTGATCTGGATCCTCCTAGGCGTCTCCAAAGTAGCCAGTGGTCTCTTCCCTACCGCCTTTCCAAGGTCCCTTAATCCCCCAAACCTTCAGAAGCTTCCTCTTCTCCGGTCCGCCGCGTTCCCCCTACCCCGCGCCACCGCCCGGGTGTGGGTTTCTGAAAACACCGGGAAGCCACCGTCTTGGACCCAGACCCCCTTTCCTGTCTCCCCTTCCTGTTCCTGCCCGACTTGCCGACACTTGCCCTACTCGGTGCGTTTTGAAATATCTCACCTAAATTTTGAGGACTCGGAAGGGGTACTTGAAAGATTTAAAAATTTACGTTTTTTTTAAAAGTTTTTCCTCCTCCCACACCAAACAAACTCACGGTTATGTTAATAAAATTTTTCTTTTTTTTTTTTTTGAAGGGGTGTCTTAGCTTCATCTGGACCCTTCTCTGTAACTATCTGTTGTGTAATTACTCTTCTTGCTTTCATAATTACTTTTTCTATACCCTTCTCCGTTTACCATCCCCTTATTGTTACTATTTCATATTTCTTCTTAATCCCTGGGTTTATGACTTAATGGTTTTGGTGGCTTTTCAGCCAAAATTCAGGGTATGAAGAATGCTGTCCCCAAGAATGACAAAAAGAGGAGGAAGCAACTTATTGAAGATGTTGCTAAGTTAGAAGCAGAAATGGAACAGAAACATAAAGAGGAGCTGGAGCAATTGAAGCTGACTTCTAAGGAGAGTAAAGTAGGTGAAGTAATGTTTCTCTTTGTCTACCTTTGAAAGCAACTGCCACTTCTACTACACTATTATATAAAATCATAAAATCGGAGGGAAAGAAGTCACTTAGTCACGCTCATGCCATCACCTTTCATTGATATTTTTCCGACCAGGTTTATATGGTAGTGTGTTTTTTAAGGAAGGCCAGCAAAGAAAAGTCCCCTATCTTAACTATTGCCCCAAAGATGAACAGATTGATAAAATGGACTAAAGGAAGCTTTACCAAATGAAAGTTGGAAGACCAGTCTCCTAGTCTCAGAATTGCCATTAAATAGGATTGTAACCTGGGCAAATTTACTTAATCTTGAGCATAAGTTCTTCACATATCATATGATACAAATACTACTGCTGTTTAAGCACAGATTTTTTTTAAGAAATGGGATAACAAATGTGAAATCATTTTTTAAGTTAAAAGTGCTTTATGAACAAGTTGTAATAAATGGAAATTTACTAATGTTTCGTGGGTAGATTGTAGCATGTTAACTGTGATCATTTTAGCTAATATTTATTTCATCATTGTAGCCATACACAATGTGTTGTATGCCACACACTTCGTTTAACATATTACATTAATTTTCTCATAATTCTCATAATAACACACTATGAAGTATTACCTCTGAAGTAAGTGTAGATAATCCCATTTTTCAAATGGGAAACAGACTCAGAGAGATTTAAAACTTTGTTCTACATTTATAACAGCCATTGAGTACCAAAGCCTGAATTCAAAATGAGAGCTGTCTTACTCCAGAATGTGAATACTGAAATCTGTTATAATTTTATCTAGAGTGGTAGCTTATTGCATGGGTTTTAGATACCAAAGATGATAGACTACATAACCTCATTCTCATTATTGATAGTTAGAAAGTTCTTATGTCTATGCAAAATTTTATCTACCATAAATAAATTTTATTTTATTTGGTTCATTTTTGGTCTGCTGTTGACAGGGAAAACAGCTTGTCTGTACTGATTTACAGTTATTAAACATAGTTTTATTTTCTTTAACTTTTTTTTCAAGAGCCTGGCTTTCCGTGCCTTTTATTTCCAAGTAACAAGGCATGATGCTCTAGGTGTTTGTGTTTTACAATCATGGTATTCCTAATTGTCTCCCTATCTTTTCTATTAGTGAGGTAGTTTTGTTTCCTCTCTCAGGCCTTTCAATTTTGAGATTTCTTTCCTAGGTTTCCAAGGACAAAAATGTTTAATTGTTAAGCTACATATTGTCCAACTGTTAAAATACAAACTCTCATTTTACTTGATCTTCTTTTTCTTAAACTGAAGCCTGTTTTCTTTCTGAATGTCACCTGAATTCTTTTGTCACTGCTTTCTCTTTTTTTTTTCCAGATGCTTTTTTGTATCTAGCCTGTTGTCAGTATGGCAGTTTGTAAAATTAGCACATTCCTCTGAAAAATATAAGAATCCCAATTTCACTAAAGTTGATAAACATTCTTTGAAGTCTTAATCTGATTTTGATATTTTGATCATTTGGTCCATAGCCTTAGGGACTGCTGACTCTGGTATTAGAGGTCTTGATATGTTTCATGTATGTGTCATACTAAAAACTAGCTTAATTTATACTTGTGGTAATAAAATACTAACTACTAATCCTGATAGTTGTAAGTCTAGCATTTTGTTCTTTAGCAAACACATAACAGCCATTTGGTGATTAAGATTAGTTGTAATGGGCTTCCCTGGTGGCACAGTGGTTGAGAATCTGCCTGCCAATGCAGGGGACACGGGTTCGAGCCCTGGTCTGGGAAGATCCCACATGCCGCGGAGCAACTGGGCCCGTTGAGCCACAATTACTGAGCCTGCATGTCTGGAGCCTGTGCTCCGCAACAAGAGAGGCCACCATAGTGAGAGGCCCACGCACCGTGATGAAGAGTGGCCCCCGCTTGCCGCAACTGGAGAAAGCCCTCGCATAGAAACGAAGACCCAACACAGACATAAAAAAAATAAATAAATTTAAAAAAAAAGTAATAAAAAAAAAGATTAGTTGTAATATCTTAACAATAATTATAAATTAAATTTTCTGCCTATAAGTTTTTCAGTTTGTAGATGGGAAAGGATAGAAAAATCTCAACTGCCTACCAGGGTCAAGAAGCAGTGCTCATCAGGTTCTGGCTAATTAAGATAGAGAAAGGCCTTTGCCACCACATTTGAGGTTATGAAAGTAATAATGACAGAACCTTACATATTCTATAAGTATAACATTTAGAGAAGGGAAGGGTGGAATGCTGAATGAGTTGTGGCCCTTATAGGAAGTATTTAGATGAATGGAGTAGGCATTCTAAGAAAGAAGGAAACCATGCAGGAATGAGCATTGTCTTTGAAGAGCTGTAAGGAAAGTTCTTGGGAATCTGACAATTCTCCCTTAAATACAGAGAAAATAGACAGAACCATGTCTCGTTTAGTATTGTATCTAGTGCTGTTATTCAAATTTGAATTGTGGGATGACACATATTTGTGACTTTCGATAATAATTTAATAATCTAATACTTTGAATAATAACTTAAAGGTATTTTTCATTAACTTTTTAATGTTTTTTGTTTCCCTCAGATAGATTCTGTTGCTGTCAATATTTCAAACTTGGTTCTTGAGAATCAGCCGTTTCGGATATCAAAAGCACAAAAGAGACGGGTATGAAAGTCACCTAGTATTTGTTAGCGCTGTGTGTGTAATACTATCTTAGGTGTTGTATTGGAAGTGAATAGAAAAAAAAATGGAGTTCTTGCCAGAGGACCTGAACTAACATTTATTAGGCTTTAGATTATATGAAATCTCATTTAGTCCTGACAGTAATCCTGTGAAGTAGGATTTCTTATCCCCAGTTTCTAGAGAAGAAAATAGCCCTGAGGCAGTATAAAATAACATGTCCAATTTGCAGTTCTCATAGGAGGGTGGGGCTAGGAAAGGGGGTGTGCAAAGGATATTTTTTACAAATATATTATTCCAGACTTAATAATTCAGAATTTGAAGAGTGTGAGCCCAGGTGATACTGATGTACAGCTTTGGTTAAAAACTTTGGTATTAAGTGGTAAAATAAGAATTTGAATCTAGAAGTTAAGCAAGATATATAGGTGTACAAAATATCAGAATTATGTAGTTATATATGTATTGGTTAGTTGTGATGAAAATTCAGAGAAGGAAAAACTCATTGTGCTAAGTGTTAAATAGTTGGTATTTAAGAAAATATAGTTATTTAGTTAGGATATTTAAAGTCAGTGAAACAGCATGCACAAAAACAAATATGGGAATGAAAAGAGCTGTAAGGAAACTGATTTATTGGACGTAATAAGTTTATGATATCAAAATTATGGGCGTGAGATTAGATAGGTAAGGGCTTTTCACTTTGAAAAAGAACAAGGGGTTTAAATCCAATCTTTCTTTCCCAAATATTGTTTTATTAACACTTGATGTTTTCTAGGATTTAAATGTTTAAACTAGCTTTGCATCTTATAATTTAGTAGTACATAATTTAATAGAGCATGGAATTTGCTGTCAGTCAGATGGAGGTTTTAATCCCATTGTGGTGGCTTTGGGTAAGATTCTTAACCTTTTTAAGCCTCAGTTTCACATGTATAAAATGGGGGAAAATAATACCTACTTCACAGAGTTATTGTGAATATTAAATAATTTACTGTTTCCAAAGCCCTAAAACAAGGCCTGGAGAACTACTGGGTCAACAAATGATAGTATTGTTCACTGTGTTAAGTACTGCATAGTACACCTCTTAAGAAATTCAACCTAAGACAAGTTTTTTTGTTTGTTTGCTTGAAAGTTGCTTAAGTTGCAAATTGTCAAACATTTCTCATACTACTGTAAAATTTTGTTTTTGAGTAATTATTATAATTGTGAATTTCATAGACTGATGAAATTTAGGTTTCATGGTATTTTGGAGGTTATTTAGTTCACCAAATCTCTACTTATGATACGTATTCTGTTATAGCCTTATTATTGTCATCTATCTTCTATAGATGAAAAGTGAAGGGCAGAAGTTTTGCTTGGCAGAAACATAACAAAATATTTGTTGGATTTGCCTCTACTTAGTAATTGCTATATCTTAGAGTAGCAACTATTTAATTCTGGAAAACATGACACAACTCTTTCCTGTCTTTATCAACACTTGTTCACCCTACCTGGTCCCTTAGGCAACAAAACAAACTAATTCCCTTACCTTTCTCAAACATTTTGTTACTTTTCTCCTAAAATATTGCATAGCTGAAATGCATACCTTTTCCAGCTATACCCTCAAAAAATGTAGTATCTTTTATAGTCAGCTGCTTGGCAACACTTCTCTGCTGAGTCAACACTTGGCAGAGAAAACACCCTATAAGTAATGCCCAAAGTTTCTTATTGCTTTGTTATATTAATAGGATTTTGGGACAGAAAACACTGAAAGTTTATAGTATTTAAGAAAATGGAACCTGAAGACAGGGTAGATAATTGGGTATTAGACTTATGCCGAACCACTTTTTTTTTTCCCCAGAGGCACCAAGGAAAAAAAGTCAATTAACTAATGATGTCATCTTTGGGAGAGATACAACTGTCTGGTAGAAAAACATGACAAAACTTTATGAAGATTTATCATTGGAATATTGTAGAGCAAATCCCGTATTTTCAATCTAGAAAAGCATAGGGAGTATTTTATTTACTTCAAAGGACTTCAGTGAAAACTTACTGGTATGGTGGAAAGAGCCCAAAGTAGAACTTAGAAGAACTGGGTTCCAAAAATAGGAAATTTGAGAGCAGGAATGAGATCTAGTTCAATTTCTTTATTTTATAAATGAGAAAGCTGAGGCCCAGGTTGTCTCAGTGGCATGCTGAAAGTTTAATACAACCCCTGCACTAGTACCCAGCTCTTAAGATTTCTCTTCAGAGTTGTTTTTGCTGTATTGCTATATTATTACTACATGACTCTAGTTTTACTGACAATGTATTTATGATTTATGTGCTATTTTCATCGTACATACATTTTCATTAGAATTTATTGGTGCCATTCTACCTCCAGGACTAGGGTTGTAGAAAGGAAAGTGCCTCATGCCACTGGAAAACTCTGCCTGGTTGGGAAAAAATCCAGTGTGTTTCCTACCTAGTGCCCTGAAAAGGAAATACAATTGCTTTGTAATATTGAAGCAGAGCATGAGGGAAAAAATGAAATGATTGGATTGGTATTTTAGAGGCTTAAATTAAGGTTTTACAGAGAGTATAAAGTTCCAGTCTTCCAGTAACTAGTACATGACGTCATTAACTCCAGCTCCCATCTACTCCAACTTTTATTCTGATTCAGGTGCCTGGATAGAAGGAGCTCTCTGTGTTGTCCTTGGTCCCTGCTCTGCTTCTAACCAGCTGTATGGCCTTTGGAAATCTTTCTGCGTGCTGTTTCCTCAGAAGAGGAAAATGAGGGGTTTTGGATTAGATGATATTCAAGGTGCTTATCCTTCCTCTCCCCTCTGAAAATGTTTTTTATAGTCTTTTAAAAAGTAATAGTGCCATCTTGTGTTTTAAGATTTTATGCCACTGTGATCCGCAGTTGTAGGTATGCAGTGAAATAAATTGTTTCATGGTATTTCTGGCATGGTTGGAGTTGGGAAGAAAAAGCAAATAGATTTATGTTTTATTAAGAAGATAATACTGCTTTTGATTCAGGTAACTTAGACATCACTTTAGGTTTATCTGGCATGGCACATAACAGGCATGTAGTAGAAGCAGGTGGCATTAAGTGAAATTGAAATTTGCCTTTCCATTCACATCTTCTGTCCTAAGGAAAGGTTAGAGCTGGGGACATAAAAATCTTTACCTTCTCCTTCTTTTTCTTGGTTTATCTAAATCCTTCACTGTAGTTTGCTACCAATATCAAGATTTATATTGATAGAATGTAGTTTAACTATTTTTATTCTCTTAAATTGAAAAGCACTTGCTCCCAGTATACAAGTAAAACATACCATAGAGAGTTAGAAAGATGTTCACACACACACATGCAGGCACACACACAAAGCAGAATAAAACTTATTTTGTAATCCTACCATCCAGAGAAAAGCACTGTAAATATTTTGTGTATCTCCTTCTAGTGTTGTTGTTTTTTAAACTATGTATGCATAGACTTAATATATATTAACTATATACCATCTTTTTTGCCCCCCAACCTCATCTCTTGACACTTTTCTCTGGTACTCTACTCTAGCTATGTGAACTGTGTTCAGCTATGAAACATATAGTGCTTTCTGTCTTTTGATCCTTGCTATTCCAAGTGTGAGGAGTTTTTTCTCTTTTTTCCCAACCTTCCCATTCTACTTCTTATCCACCCTTCATGTCACAAATCTCTCATTACCCTCTCCCCATCCCATTATAACATTTGAATAAGGAAAGCAAGTTGCAGAGTGTAATGTATGATGGGACTTTTGTTAAAATACTGTTTTCTGTACATTTTCTATGAGTACATCTGTATTTATTAAAATACATAGAAAAAAATCTAGAAGGATACAGAACTCTAGAGCAGGCACTGGGATTGGCAGGGGAACTTTAGATTATCTGTAATATTTTAACTTTTTTATAAAGAAGAATGCTTTTATCTGTTACTTTAGTTAAATGTGCGTGTGTTTGTATGTACACATTTTTTTTTAAAGCTGGATAAATAGAGCTCCTATACCCTTCTAAAGACCTTAGCCAGTTAATGCCTCACTGGTGAGCTGGTGATTTAGCACATTAAGACCTCACTGGTGGAGTGATAAGTTAAAAAGTTTGGATTAGCTTGGACTTAAGTATGACAATGATGTTGCTTTAAGCCCTAGGACAACTCAGTCCTAAGATAGTACTTTGAAATCGGTAAGTAAAGTTTTTAGATACTTGGCATGTAGTTATTAAATAGACTTCAAAGAAAAATTTGAGGGCTTTCTTTGTCCTAGTACAGAGCTAGGTGCTGTACACACAGATGAGAAATAATATTTGCCTTTAAAGGAGTTCACAATATAGAAAATTCTACAAGTGATGAGATCATCAATATGATAGTGCTTGTGGGAGAAGGGAGAAAAATGTTTTTGAGAATCTTATATTTCATCCCCATAATAAATGTAAATTAGTCCCAATTATTAGGAATTAACTTTCCTACACTGTCCTCTTCATAGGACAAAAAAGCTGCACTGGAAAAGGAGCGGGAAGAAAGGATAGCTGAAGCTGAAATTGAAAACTTAACTGGAGCTAGACATGTAGAAAGTGAAAAACTTGCTCAAATATTGGCAGCTAGACGGTTGGAAATTAAACAGATTCCATCTGATGGCCACTGTATGTATAGAGCCATTGAAGATCAACTGAAAGAACAGGACTGCAGTCTGACTGTAGCTGCCTTAAGATGTCAGACTGCTGACTATATGCAAAGCCACGTGGAAGACTTTCTGCCATTTTTAACAAATGCTAGTACGGGAGATATGTATACTTCAGGTAATTTATTTTTCTTTACTATGTTTTGTCGTGGTTGTGGTGGTTGTTAAATAAAATGCTTCCTGGAACTGATAATAAAAATAACCTGAATGGTCCTTATGGGGGAAAATATCTCAACATTTAGGCAAAATTATTTTCTATAACTTTAATAGATACTAGCACATTTTGGTTTATTAAGATCTTTTAAGTACTTAACTATTTTGTAGTTAAAATATATTAATCTTTTATATAAGATAGGAATAGGATTCATCATTACTATTTTTAAAAGTGTGTTAATAAGTTCTGTTTCACAAAGTTAAGCTTTGACTAGTCTCTGGAAGTATAGGGCCTGAAAACCACCAGTATAGAATGATTAGGAAAACTAATTCCTCCTTTTATCCTGTAGTTTGGGAGATTTAATTTTATTCTCAATAAGCCATAATATTCAGGCAAAATTTGACTTTGCAAAACCAAAAACAAATGAGTTAATAACCTGCCTTATTATTCTCTATAATACCTTTGATAGTTGGGAAGGTAAAAAAATGTACAACTAGCAAATAAAGGAGAGAGCAAGTGAAAATCTGAAAAAGTTTCTTAAAGAGAAAGGGAAGTAAGGGAGAAAGTTAGTCCTTGAGATAAGACAGCAGGTGTGTCAGTATCCACTGGGAGCAAGTCATATGGCCAGGATGTATTGAAGAGGGAGGGGATGGTTAAGGTTGACTTGTTTAATGGAGTCCCCCAGCTGCTAGTTGTAGGGAAGTGGAGAGGAGGTGGCAACTCAGCATGGTGAATCAGAGAAAAAGACAAAAGACTTAATTACCTTCATTCCTTTAGACAATATTTATTGAAGGCCACAGTGTGCCAAGAACTACTCTAGGCACTATTCTGAGCACTGGATATGAGACAGTGAATGAGACAGATACACGGGACATATTTTCTTCTAGATGCCCATAATTCTTTCCCCTTCCTCTAAACAGGAAGTTAGAGGTGTTAGTTTCCCATTTTAACTTTCTGTATAAAAGTGTGTATGCTCAAGATATGCCATTAAACTCTGAAATTAGGTCTTTTATGTCCTCTCAGGACTGATCTAGGAAGACCTTTCTTTGGCTAGAACTGATACTGATACAAATAAATTAAGCGTTTCTAAAATATGTGAAGGCACTATTTGATGCTATCACTGGGAAAGGAGTTTCATCTCATTTTACTTTTACTCTGATTCTCTTCTCACATTTCTTACAGGGTCTTATAGTGAACCTGATATTATAAAGGATGCATTTTTTAGTCTTTCAGCATATACTTTCAGATGCAGATTTGGACTTTAAAACGTGAATATGGTGGCAATTTTGGGGTCATTGCTTGGGTCAAGAGAGAGGTAGGCTTGTAATGTAGTTGAAGTCCCTGGGCCTTAGGCTGAGGGAGAGAAGCAGAGATGAATTGCTTTGCTCTTCGATGGAAAGTTTGAGTGAATTAAGTTTGGATTGGGAAGTGGATTAAATTCTGGAGAATATAGGTAGAGAAGGAGGAAGTTCATAACTTGGGCAGTTTCATCAGAAATTGTGGGAGGTATAAAAGGGATCTAACATGAGTTCTAAAAATTATTAAGTGCTATATTCTGATCTATTTTCTACAGAAGAGTTTAGAAAGTACTGTGATGATATCATAAACACCGCTGCATGGGGAGGTCAGCTTGAGGTAAGTTTGTTATTATTCATAGTGGCATTGTTAAATTATTTTTAAAAATCCCTTCTGTAGTTTTCAGACATATTTTTCAGATGATCCAAATTTCCCTTTCAAGATTCCTTTTCTTTATATATTTCCTGTTTCTCTACTGATGAAGCATTGAAAAAGGGAGTTAATATTCTTAGGCCTTTAATTTAAGTATGTACCTTTGGGAACTGAAGCACTATTTCATTTTAAATAGCCCAGTGTTTGATTAGTGTGTTGGTGAGGCTAGTGTTGCATCTGCGTATTTCCATTTGTGATATTGCTACTGGCCATATATTTGAATTTTTGGACCTATGAAACTGAAGAGTTTACTCAAGTACAGTAAAATTTACCCAAGTGGCTCAACTGATGAAAATCACTATTGGAAAAGTAACATCTCTTACATCAGAAATAGAAAACAATATTTTAATGTGAGAATACACGTCAAATCCTCCCACAATACATCAATTACAATTGTGTCTTGAGTTCCTAGTTGATACTGACTGACTTGAAAGCAGTATTTGATGCATTAAAATTCACTTGTAAGAAAACAATATATTTAGTCACTTGTAGGGAGTTAATCATGATTTTTTTAAGCTCTATTTATCTTACTGTTAACTTTGTTTCATTAAAGCAAAATAAAACACCTAAGTGGTCCAAGTGGTGATGAGATAGCCTGGGGTATTAGAAGTCAGGGAGTAAGAGGGAAAGACTTGGGGCTAGGTTGTGGTTTTTCCTTGTACTTCTCAGTTTTGTGACTTTGGGGGAGTCAGCCAACCTCCTGAGCTCCATTTTCCTTATTGAATGGGGATAATAAAACCCCTATATGTACATGGTAGGCCATTTGTGGATATTAAATAAGGCAAAGAGTATATGCATAGAAGTTTGTAAGCTAAAGTGCCAGATAGATGAATCTAGCAATATAATTAATATTATTGTGTAATTATGATTAGTCATCTTAAATAGTTTGTGGCTCTATTTCACTTCAAGAACTATGTTGTTTGGAGATATGACATAATTGCTTCTTCGAAGTCTTTTTCTTAGCAGTGCTATATTTGTACCTCTTCTGAGCCACCAGAGGGAACTGTGTCCACTTGTTTTGTATGACTCTCCTGGGTCTCTGAAACTCGGGAAGGTTAGCTTTGTGACTGCATTAGGAGTAATTAAAGATGCTTGAACTTTTTAATAAGAATCTCAAATTAATTTGAGTTCTAGAGACCTAAGTGACTCTTTTTAAATTGAGAAAAACCTTTTAAAACATCTTTTGAAGGACATTTTCTCATAAATTGTTTGTGAATTCATTTGAACTAAGAGTTGCTGTTTTCACAATGGGGTAAATTTAAATTATTAAAGAGAAATTCTTTGTATGATTTCTGAAGACTTAGATGGGATGTTAAGATTTCCAGAGCTTGTTTTGCACCCTCCATTCCATGCTAGCTTTTAAAAAATGTTATTTTAGGTATAAGAAAAAAGTGCCTCAAAGGAATATTTTACGAGATGGAACATGGGATTAAATTTGCTACTGTGTAGCACAGAACCTTTTCCATATTCTTGAATTAATTTCTTACCTTTGTTTAAAATTTCCTAAAAGGTCCATGTTCTGTTATAATGGGACAAATAAACAGATCAGGGCATTATGACTGAAAACTGTTAAATGATTAATTTGTTTATGAACTTGAGCTCTAGAGTCAGACTTCTCAGTTCAGTTGCAAGTCATTTTGTTTCCTTGTGCTTGACTTCTCTTAACCTTTCTCTACCTGTAATTATAGTCTTTAAAATGTATAACAGTAGTACCTATCATGTAAGGTTATTGTGAGGATTGAATGAATTAATACACATAAAGCACTTAGAGTGCTTGGTTAAAGTAAGTCTAAAAAAATGTTACTACCAGTATTCATTATTAACTATTATTCATCCAACTTTAAGCTCTAATTTTATATCATGTGGCATGAACTTAAAATTGTATGTTAATCAGTTGGAAATTCCATGAAAGGATAGTACAGTTCATAACCTAACTCATTCTACTCATGCCTTGAAAATTATAGAGCAGTTCTCAACATTAGTACAATAGAGTCATCTGAAAAGCTTTAAAAAAAATAAACCTCCTATTCTTTCCTGCTTCCTCTGTCCTTCCCCCAGCCCCTCTCAATTGTAATTGATTTGATCTGGTGCCTGAGTAATGGTATTTTAAAAAATCCTTTATTATGGAAATTTTCAAGGCATATTCAAAAGTAGAGAGACTAGTATAATGAACTCAATTTACTCATCCCCTTCATTAATTATGGCATAGATATTTCCAAAAAGCTGTTGTACATCCAGGACTTGAAACTTATGCATTTGATTTAGTAAACATTATATTTATTTGATTTTTAACAAATATGTATTAAGTGCCCACTATGTGCCAGGCTCTTGGTGTACATTAAGGAACAAGAGTAGATCCCTGCTCTGACTGGTTGCCCTATTCATGCATAAATTCAGTAGTTTATGATTTGAATAAGATTTACCTCTTTATTTCCCCTACTAATATATACATATTTGTTTGTTTGTCTGTTTTTTTGGTTTTACATTTTCTCTTTTATAGCTAAGAGCCCTGTCTCACATTTTACAAACACCAATAGAGATAATACAGGCAGATTCTCCTCCTCTTGTAGTTGGTGAAGAATATCCAAAAAACCCATTAATACTTGTGTAAGTACCTAGAAATTCCTACTGTTAATATTTTTCATGATTAAGACAAAAAGGATTATGAAAAAATTTTAGGTTATATATGTTGATTAATCAAAACAAATCCATCTTCAGCAGCATTAATTCTGCTTATTTTATGTAAAAGGCAATTACAGAATTAGAAAGCATTGTCAAAATATGTGATTTAGATAATTGTTTAAACCTCTAGTGATTTAATCTTGTATATGAGTTAAGAATAAAGTCATTTCTAAAGGTTACAAAATTTTAGGATTAGTTCTCATGTTGTTCTGGTTTGACATTAATAATGCTAAAAGTTTCAACAGGTGTAAAAGCTGAAATACATTCATGTTGCCTGATTGTTTATTCCTTAGAGATTTTTTTCTTCATATTGTAAAAACATGTTACATAATTGAGAGTTCTCTGAAACACAGCATGGAGAGTTTGCCATTGGCTTTAGTGTTCATTAGCTAAGCCTACTAAGGTAGTCATTAATGGCTTGGGTTTAGGTAATAATTTAAGCTTGTTGAGCACTCAGCATCTCAGTTTTTCCTTTTTCACTCCAATGATTGTGTTTTACCTGACAAACTCAGCAGACAGAGTTATTGAACCAGATCTTACTGACTGCTGATGCTTTTCAAATGGTGTTGAACTTTTAAGTAATGAAGTCTATTGAATGATAACCTGTGAAGTGATTAATTCAAAGTACTTGGTTTTATATACATAATAAACATTTATATACAGTGAATTGAATTACTTTTATCTAAATTACTTATTTCTCCTTTTTTTATTTCAGTTATATGAGACATGCATATGGCTTAGGAGAACACTACAATTCTGTTAAACGGTTGGTGAACACAGCTAGTGAAAATTGCAGCTAGTCTATAAAATGTTGCTGTTATGTTTTAGTACAGTGTGCTGACCTGAGTATTAATACCAAGTGTTGGATTGTTCTAAATGTTTCCGAAATAAAACAACTACCTTAAATCAGTTTTATGGCAAAGCTACTAACAGGTTTTTAAAAAATGTGTCAAAGATAAACTTTCACCAATGTCCCCTTAGTGGTGTTTTAAAAACACTTGTAAGTCCCTTGTGGAGAACATCATTTATAGACCAAGATGGTACCCTGTTTGCTGATATTTTTATTAAATATAGAATCCTGAACATTCTGTTCTGTGTTGAAATAATTAAAATTCTTTTTTTCTCCCTATTACTGAAAGCTTTCAGTAACCGTGTCAGTGTAATTTTTCTTGAAGAAGTGAAATGACTCAGTCTTTTTGACATTGCAATAATGTGGTGATGGTGATAGCAAATTTAATGAATGCTTATAAATGAACGTGATTGCAGTAACTTTGGTGTTGATGGGATTAATGCTGTGACACTTTTTATATAACCCCATCAAAGTGCAGCTAAGAAGCTTGCTTTATTAAAGAATTTAAAAATATTTATTCAGATGGGAATCAGTTGTTATGTTTTAAGAAATGAGACAAATTCATAGGTCAATATGTTTCCAATCAGATTTAAACCTCTAAAGAAGTACAGATGTCTTTTATTTGTATATAACTTAAAAAGACTCAGCAGATTATTGCCTTCCTAATTCATTTGTTATTCCTTTCTGTTTCTTAACTTCAGAATGGTTGTACCATCATTTCTTGAGTATCTTCTTAACTATAAATTTTTATATTCTTTGTGTTTTCTCCATCACTACTCAGCTACTTTGCTTTCCTTGCAGTCTTTTCCACTAAGAAATAGTTTTTAGTCTCTCTTATTCTTTAACTTGTGCAAATTGAAGGGGTAGCAATATAAAAGGGTCCAAGGCCAAATTTACTTCAAATTCTTCCTCTTTTACAATTTGTCTTACAAGATCTCTCCCTTTGCTTCATTCTCTAGGATTAGAGAATGCCTTTGTTAACTTGTTATTTTGTTAGCCTTATTAATGTCACCTTTCCTCAAATATTTGAGAATATTTGTCTCAAGTATTTGGGCATTTTTTATGTGGCTGAAAGCCACTGTTGAGCCAACACTGTATAATAAAATCAGTACAATACTTTTCAGTTGAATGATTTGTCTAGCTCAGATTTTAGGTTACTTGTAACAATATTCTAAGAAGATAGTACCCATATGTACAAATGTGTCTGATAATTTGTTATGTAAGGGGGTATTATAAAAATGAGACCTTTCTGGTTTGATCTGTTTTTCTCAAATAAGAAAATAACTAGTAAGATTTTGCATCAAGTTTATAAAATTTGAATTTTTTCTCCATGAATGCAACTAATTTTTATAAGTAAATATTGGGTTTTATAATATTAAAAACAGGGTATCAGAATCACATGCCCAGCAGGTGACTGTGTGGGAACCTGGCAGGAGCTGTTGTGGTCATCTAGAGCAAATAAGTACTACATGAAGGTATTCAACTGCCAAAGATTAAAACCATTCTGCCTGCCAAACAAAATATATTCTGAAGGCTGCTTGTTTTGTAATCCTTGATCTGAATTTTTTTGGGGGTCTGAAATTTATAAAAGAATAAAATTGTAAAATACTAAGCAGCTTGGCTTTATTTTGAAGTAATCTGTTACTTTAAAAGAGAAGCATTAAGAAGTAATAAAACAAGATACAAAGAAATCTAGTTATTATAAATTCCATCTATATTTAAAGTATTCTAAAATAACTTATTGGTAGCTATTTTCTTCTAGCAGGATGAGTAGAATTTTCTTGATTGTAGGTATATTTTTAAATTTTTATTATTTTTTATTTTTTAAATGACCAATATGCTAATGAACAGGATTTGTATGGTCAGCTTCTCTTCTTTCTTAAAACTTGAGATAAAAATTATTTTAGCTGTAACCTAAAGACTAAAATTAAAGTCTTTAAAAAATGGCAGATGTTAATAGCAGCATATACTAATTTAATTTGCTGTATGATGCTGGTCTCTTAGGGAAGTTTGATAAGCTTTCTTTTGTCCTAACTCAGAAAAGTATATGTTAGAGTTCTGGAATATGTCTTTAGCCAAGAATTTTATCCACTTAAATATGTTTTCTAACTTATATAAAGCAAAAAAGAGTGTGTGTAACTATAGTGAGCAATAAAATTTTGTTCATATTATCTGATGTTTGCTAAAAGAAAAATAAAAGATGAATGATTAAATCAACATTTGTTCAAATTGTTATTTTTTAATAATTTTAGAATTTAGAAGTAGAGAAAACTTTTGTTTTAGAATTTTATTCAGCCTTTATTTTGTCCTCATATAAAATTGAAAGTAATAGTCACAGATTCTAATATTTATAACATTTATATTATTTTATTATTTTAAAATAATGAAAGGCAAATTAATTAGAAAAATATCTAAAACTCTTGGGTGTTAAAGAAGAAAAGAAAAATGAATAAACATTTGTGTGTAAGAATATGAAGCAGTAAGAAGGAAATCTGTGCAAATTAGTGCTGCCACGTATTTGTCAATACATTGTCTTGGTATAGTTTGTCATGAACTAGCTGAAGGACAGTTTTTTTCTGAAAATTTAGTTTGTAATTTCATACTGTTTTTACTTTTACTGAACAAATGAGAGAGAGATGTTTCTTCATGTCCGTGTGTTTTTACGTACATTGATTCTTCTAAGTCTTGTTTGAAATATATCTTTCTCTATCTTATGGAAAAAGTAGAACTCACAGGGTTTCTAATTCATTTTTTAAAGTAAGTTTTAGAAACATCAGTTCTTGTTCTTTACCCCATCTTGTTCCCTCCTGTAAGGCCTTTGGACTGACATTCAGAGTTGGGTGCAACCTGCTTCACCTAGCTTATTACTGTCCTGGTCTCAGCTTAAATAGCACCGACCTAGGTAAGCTCCCCAGAGTTCTCCTACCTGGGCTGGGTTAGGCACCCCACTTGATGCATGTTGCTTTCTAGTAACTATACACTTATAATTAGTTATTTACATTTAGTTGTTTATTATTATTATTGTTGTTATTATTTCCCCTTAGTCTTTAAGTGCTTAGAAACAAGGACTTGCTGATTACTATTAAAATATCTAGCACATTGCTTGGCCTATATATTAATTGCTTAATGTTTGTTGATAGTTGTAAGATCAGCTGAGAGGATAGGATATGACTGAGGAGTTTCATTAGGCTAATGGGCCGTTAGGAATAGAACAAGATAGTGGCTTAGAATTCTGCTTGCTCACAGAAGGGCTGAGAATTCTGCTTGCTCACAGAAGGGCTGCTTTCTAATTTATATTACCCTTGGATGAATTCTTAAGTCTTCTGGTTAGTTGAAAGGAAGAATGGAACCCAAGAGAGCTTTCTTTTTTCTTAACTTCTGATAGTGTGTTACAGTTAATTTACCTTCATGTGTCAATTAGGACAATTTGATTTTAATGAATCTAAAAAATATAATGGTCCTCTAAAATAAGTATACAGACCAAAAAAAAAAAAAAGAAAAGAAAACCTTGGTTAATATGCTGACCAGGAAGAAGTTTACAGTTGTCTTATTTCAGTGTAATCAGGATGACTAGTATACCTTACTGAAACAAATTACTGCCTTTGTACAAGCCTGCTGAGTTTATTATTTTTCTGAACAGGAATGACTTATAATCTTTCTCCTGATTTTGCTTAAAATACCAACCCCTGCCTTCTGTAAGGACTAAATAAGTCCACTTATATAAAGAATTTAGTACACTGCCTGACACAGTAAATTCTCAGTAAAGGTAGTTATGTTTTCTTTTGTACAGCTTCACATAGACATTTAAATCAAGATCTTCACCTTTTGTTAAATCTAAAGTGTGCAAGCACTACTCTTGGAACTGATAGAAGGTGCTAACATACGCCTGTTGCACCAAGGACTTGTCTCCCTGCTGTGTGTTAGGTTGAAGTAGTGATGGATAAGGAAGAGGATAGTGGAGCTAAGGTCCAGCAGGGGTTGGTATGCCCAATACCCTGTTTTCATAGATAATGGGGATGAGACTTGAAGAGGTTAAGAATGAATAACTTGCTAAACCATACGGCTAGTAAATGGCAAGGCTGACTATAGAAGGCAGGCCTTTGAGAATCCAAAACCCTTTAAATCAAAACTTCCATTTCCATATTTAAACAGAAAACCAAGAGAAATACAATACCCTTGTTTATTACAGAAGAGAGAATTTCTACAGTAGATTTCTAGTACATGAAGCATCTGCTTATGTTTGGAAACTTTTACCTTGGGGCTATCTGTGCCCCAAGTCTCAGACCACATTTTAATCACAAAATAAGCTTGCCAAAACAAATCAAATAAGTGTATTGGTTTCTGCCATAACCTGTATTTATGAACTACAGTTTTCCATGCATTTTTGTAGCATTCAAAGCCTTTTTAATTTGTCATAGGGACCCCTATAAGAGTAGGAATTACCCAGGTTCTCTGTATTATATAGTATTAATAAATGGAACAAGCCCTCTCTTTGTTAATAAAATTAGTGATTTTTTTTACTTTAAGGTCCTTGAGATTCTAGAATGCTAGTTTAGCATTCTTATAGCACTTTATACTTCCACAGTAGTTTACAGTCATTAGTTAGATATTTCTCACACATCTCAGTGGAATAGTTTGGTATTCTGTCTTGTTGTTTTACTGATGACAAGACAGATATAGCTTAGTTTGACTGACTTATTTAAGTTTCCATAATAAGTCAATTGCTCCGTTTGGATTAACATTCAATTTAAGGTTCCTTGTCCTGTGCTGAATTCACAGGATGATGCTGTCTAAAAACCTGGTGATTTTTCATCAGATTATCCTGCCAAATAGATTGATTTCTGGTTGCTAGGAAAGCTCTGGATGCTGACATTCCACAAAGCTAACACATACAGCAAAGAGATTAGCAACCCTTTCATCTGGGCATCCATAGGGAATGCATTTAAGATGCAGGTCAAAACTCAAAACGTTGAAATGGTAAACCCCATCTCCTTTTTTACTTTTCTCTTCCTATGTCTTCATAAGGCTGGACCTGTGCCACAGCCTGACCCTGCCCAACTCTCATTTCCCCACTCACATCCTAAATTACGGTTCATCCCATCTAATGTACCTATGAGATCAGGTTCTAGTCACAATCTTACCCAAATTATGCTTTATCATTTCCTCTCTATCCCTTTTTCACCTAGAATAGTACAGAAGCCTCATAATTGCTGTCCCTCCTCCAGTCTTAACTCTCATAAACTCTCCCTTCATGCTGCTGTGAACTGCCAGAAATGCAAATCTGGCTACTGTTTTCCCTACCTAAACTTTCCAGTGGCTCCCCATTCCTATGGGATGAAGTCCACATTCCTTATTGTGGCTTTTAAAGGAGGTCCTTCACAACTGGTCCTACATACCTCTCCAGCATCAACTTCCATCACTCCTTTCTATAGACTTACGCACTAGAATTATTTATATTCCCCATGGCCCTGTGTATTTCATGCCATGAACATTTTTTTCATGCTCCTTTTTAAATTCTTTCCCCCCTCACATTTATTTCATCAACTAGTTAGTCCTTTTAAACATATTATGCCTGGACTCAGCAGTCAACAGCAGGAAATCTTCCTTGAACCAACAAAATCAGGTTCTTTGCCACTTTGTGTATTTATTTAAATTAGCATTTATTATATTGAAATGTTGGCTTCATGAAAGAAATGACCTATCTTGTTCCTTACTATGTCCCCCGTGCCGCAGTGCTATAATGCTGCCTAGGCATGTAATGGGCACTTGATAAATATGTGATTATTGTAATATTTGCAGCATATACATATACCAAAGCATTATGTTGTACACCTTAAACTAATACAATGTTAACTGGAAAAAACTGGAGGCATGTAGTGTTAATATCACGCATCCTGTTGCTAGTCTACTGGCTCACTTCACTAGCGTGAATTAACAGTTGAGCCTGTAGCTTCTCCCACTTCAGTTGGATTTTTTCTTTAAGCATCTCAATTCTGGGACAGGCATAGCACCAGACACAAAAGCAACAGACCTACACAGATGGTTTAACCAGCTTCTATAATTACCTAAGGTCAAAGTCTATATGATTCCTCGTTGGTCTTTTTCTCTGATTGAACCCTGATACAGAATTTGCTGTTATAACAAATTATCTAAACCATGTAATGGGCTTTGGGACTGGGCCTCAGGTGTAAGTAAGAAAGGCCTTGAAGAGATTGTTAGCAGGAGACTGTTGTCAGTCAAGGAGGCTGTTGGTGAGGGTTTAAAGGAATATGAGGAAAATGTTATTGGAACCTGGAAGAAAGGTGACTTCTCTTACATAGTAGAAGAAAGTTTAGCAGTGATGCCAGCAGCATTAACATGGAAAATAAGAAGTATATCTCATCAACTGGATGATCTACCTAAGGAACTATCTGGATTCTTCTAGCTGCCTATAGTAAATGACGGGGGAAAGGCAAGCAAGAGGACAAATTATTAAATATAAATGAGCCATGAATTTTGGGGTTTGAAAAACAAAACAAAACTTTCTCATTCCTAGCCTCTCCAGACAGTAAATGATGCTAAAATTAAGGAATGAATTCCAGATAGGGAACTGTCACGAAAATGAACTCCAAAGATGAAGCCAAAGGCATGACTGTAAAACGCTTTGTTAAGACCTCAGGAAGATTAAAGACATTTTCTAAACAACAGATGAGAGAGCTTCTAAAATTCTTAAGGCTATTGTCTCATAGTAGTTTCACATGGGAACCCAAAATAGAGAAGGGCTATTGCAAAGAGATTTTTGGGTGTTGCTTTTGTCTGATGGAGTGAATTATGAACTGTTTCAAGGCAAACATACAAAGTTTTTAAAGGGATTGTATGAGTTTGGGTCAAAAGTGACAGTATAAAGTGAAAAGATGAACCCTCATGCATTGCTGGTAGGAATATAAACTGATGCAGCCACTTTGGGAAACAGTCTGGCAGTTCCTCAAAGGGTACCATATGACCTCTCCTATATATATGCCCAAGAGAATTGTACACAAATATTCATAGCATTATTTGTAATAGCCAAAAAGTAGAAACAATTTAAATGTAAGTCAACTGATAAGTGGATAAATATAGTATAGCCATATGATTGAATATTTTTAGTCAATAAAAAGGACTGAAGTACTGGTACATGCTATAACATGGATGAACCTTCACAACATTATGTTGAATAAAAGACACATATTATATGATTCATCTACATAAAATGTCCAGAATAGGCAAATCTATAGAGACAGAAAGGAGAGTAGTGGTTACTAGGGCTGGGTGGATGGGAAAGAGATTGCCAAAGGATCCAGGGTTTCTTTTTGGAGTAATAAGAATATTCTAAAACTGATTGTGGTGATGGTTGAACAACTTGGTGAATATACTTAAACCAGTGAATTATACATTTAAATGGCTGAATTGTATGATATGTGAATTATAATGCAAAGTTGTTACCAAAAAAGAAAAAAATGAAGAGAGGCCTTTGGACTCTTCTATGGACAGGAAGCAGTCTGAGGAAATTCAGCAAACATGGGCTGTGTTTTATGGAAAGAGAAAGACAAATTCAAGAGCCCAGAAAGGGGAACCAAGAGCTAGTCCCAGGCAGTAGGACTGAACACTAATCAAGGAACTGACAACATATATCTAGCTGGGTTCCAGAATTGCTATGATCCAGTGGCTGCTTTGTGCCTCTAATTTTCTACTTTTTTGGGTGGAACTGTCTATTGCCTGTTCCATGTTTCACCAGTTGTTAAATTCTGGGTATGTGGGGACAGATATCTTGTCTCTTTAGCTCATAGGTCTTCAGATCAAGATGAACTGTACTTGAGCTGGACTTAAGGAACTGCCCCTGAGAAGCCACATTCACTTTGTACCTGATTTAGATGACAAGATTTTGGGATCTGATGCTCTAAATAACTGAAACTTTTGGGGAGGTGGGCTCTTGGTAGAAGGCAACTCTATTTTGTGTGTTGGAGGAATGTATGTAACTCATGGCCAGGGGATAGACTATTGTGGGTTTTAAGACATGTCTACTTACCATCAAGAGGTTGGGTCTAATTCTTCTTCCTTTGAATGAATATGGGCTGGCCTCAGTGACTTGTTTCTAATGAATAGAATGTGGCAGAAGTGATGCTGCATGACTTCTGAAGCTAGGGCAATATAACTTCTGCTCCACTTTGTCTCTTGGGATGCTCTCCATTAGAACCAAGCCACTGTGTTGGGAGGAAGCTCAGGCCACATAGGAGAGGCTACAGGTAGGTGTTCTCGCTAACTGCCCTAAAGTTCCAGCCAACAACCAGCACCTACCACCAGATATGGGTGAATGAGCCTTTAATTTCTGCCCCAGACCCCAGCTGTCACCAAGAGAAACATTGACAAGCTGTCCCCATTGAGCCCTGCCTAAATTGTAATTTGTGAATAAAATAAATGTTTTAAGCCATTAAGTTTCACAGTAGTTTGTTACTCAGCAATAAATAACTGGAAAAGGCAGTATTAATAGAATTGATTGCATATTGGAAGTAAGACAGGAGGAGGAATTAAGAATGTTTACCAGATTTTCTATGTTAAGCAAATTAATAAAAAAGCAGTATTCGATTGTGGTGGCCTCTTTACCCATTTAAAGCAGGAAGAAATCACCAGTGTTTAGATAGTGTCAGCTGGGGTACAGGCCATACAGCGTTACTTTAGAGGAGATGAGTGTCCATGAGACTTTTTTTTAAAAAAAAGAACCAAAGCTTTATGATCACTTTGTTTAGATAGTAACAGCATGATTGTTCTTAGGAAACTAAAACAATATCAAAAGACACTGGAAGATAGGTTTGGAAGAGATAAAAAGAGCAGTGATTAAGTAGCTGAAAAATGATTTTATCATTCTAGCAATTGGAAATCTATTAATCAGCACCTCTTTTTTTTGATATTGATGTTCATTATAATAGCCTTTTATAAATTTAATGATTCTTCTTTAGGACTTTGGCACTTGCTTTGCCCTCTTATTGGAAAAGCTCCTGTCTCTAATAGTACCCTCGCAGTAAAGCCTTCTCAGGTCATCCTAAAATTGCAAACTCCTCACTCCCACACTTCCTAGTTTTTTTAACCTGTTTTTATTATTTTTTCCCAAGCACCCAATGCCATCTAATGTACTAAGTTTACTTATTTATCTTGCTTGCTTTTCTCCCCCTTCTAGAATGTAATTTCATTGAGAGAGGGGTTTTTGTCATTTTAATTCACTCCTCTATCCCCAGTGCCTGGAACAGTGTCGCACATAGTAGCTACTCCTAAATGTTTGCTGAATGAATGAATAAAGGGATTTGTGAATTACAAAGGAAGATGGAATTGTGTTCTGACTACTTTCATTGTGGAATACATTTTACAGTATTCATGTTTTTGAAAATCAGCAGTCTAAATGTGATATATATATGTAGCCCAAATGCCTCCAAGCCTCATAACTGGCCCAAATGGGGTTCTAATCAAATATCATTGGCTTCATCTCCTCTCCCTTACTCTTTTGTCTTTGTCCGAATCTTTCACTTGGAAATTTTCAAATATTATACAAAATATAATAAGAACAGTATAATCAGCCCCTATGTACCCATTACTGAGCATCAATAATTACCAATGTTTGGTCAATCTTATTTGATCTGTTTCTTCCACCCACGTTTCTGCCCTGCTTATTTTAAAAAAAAATTCAAGACATCATGGCTTTTCACTTGAAAATTCAGATGCATTTCTAAATGTTAGGTACATTTAAAAAAATACTACCACCATGTAATTATTACATATAACAGAATAAGCAATTCCTATCATCTAATACCCAGTCCATGATCAAATTTCCTCGATCAACTTAGAAATATTTTTATTCAAATAAGGATCCAAACAAGATTCACAGATTGCATTTGACTGTTATTTTTCTTAAGTCTCATTTCATAACAGTTTCCCCTTCTTTTTATTAATGACATTGATTTGTTGGTTAAACATTGTGTCATTTGCCTTGCAGAATTTCCTATGTTCTAGATTTGGCTGACTGCTTGTCTGAGATTAATTTAGTTTGTTTTCTAGTCCTCATATTTTCTGTAAATGGTATTTAGATATAGAAGCATGATTAAACTCAGATTCAGTTTTTAGGCAAGAATATTTTATAGGTGGCGCTGTGTAATTTTTATTGTATGACATCATGAGACTTAAAAACAATATATGATTGTCTCAATTTTAGTGGTGCTAAAATTGATTAGTAAGTTAAGTTATTAGCCTGATTTCTTACTCGCAAATTTCCTCATCAACCTTTCACCTAATGCTTTTAGCACCCAATTGTGATCTTTACATATATCCAGTATTTCATTAGATTTACCAAAATGGTGATTTTTCCTAAATCTATTTTTTTCTTCCTCATTTATTGGCTTCTGTTTTTCTATGAGTAAGAACTTTATTAGGTTACACCAAAATGCAGTTTGTACTGGAAAAGCAGAATAAATGCTTCATTTTTTTTCCTTTATCATTTTTCAGTCTTTTGAGTTGGTTCCCTAGCAAGTCCCAAGGTAGTCAATGGGTTTCTTTTATTTTTATAATACCATTATGAATTCTTAGATTTTAATTATTTTGATGTTTCGGTCCACTCATCATTCTTTCTGATTCTCAAATATTCCCATTTTAGACTAGTGGGAGCCCTTAGAAGTGGCTTCTGTGTCCTTTGATGTGATCTCATTAGTCCTTGGTAACTTCTTTGCCTCTGGCACAAGATATTCTAGGCTCATCTTGTACATTTCCTGCCCCAAACCTGGAATCAGTTATTTTCCCTCTGTACCTTTTACACAGGAAACTATCTAATGCCTCCCACCTTCAACATGGTAGATCTCAGAATGTTTTTGTTTCCATGACACACCAATTCTGCAATTAGAGGTTCTAAAGATGCGTAATAAGGAAGCTATTTCTCTTCCAGGCCCATGGCTGAAAGGTTGTTAATAAGAGCACTGAAGGGCGGTAAAAGCACTAAAATCGTTACCTTAAATGGAAAGAACATGACAAAGATGCCCTCAATGTTAGAAAAACTGCCTGGCTTGAAGACTCTAGACCTTCAGAATAACCGAATCCCCAAAGCGTGCCCAGAGATAAGCACCTTGACCCAGGTGAGGAACAGCATTATCTTTTTCAATTGAGGATGGAAAATAGGAAGAGAGAAAAGAGTTGAGAAAACAAGAAGCCTTCAATCTCTGGAGACTTAGCTCCCTGGAGACTTAATGTGGATGGTTGCTGGAAAGGGATCAGAAGGCTTTCTCCCTTAGTGAATTACATATGGTAGGGAGAGAAGATGTTACAACTTATCCACGTGTTCTGTGACCCACATTTGGAATCAGAGGGTTAGGTCTCTGCCACACTCATCTTTCTGGAGGCTGTCATCTGGAAAGGGGTTGGGAGCCTGGATCTACTTGTCTACCTTGGGGGCTCCATCTGGAAGTGGGTTTGAGGATCCTGGAGATGCTGTTCACCCTGGGGACTATCCTGAAGCTTTTGCATATGGAATGAAGAGATATTTCTGATGTAAGAAGGGAGTTCTTTTCAATTTCCTAGAGCAGGCTGAACATTGAAATGGAGTGTTGGCAGGAAATGGGAAGGAGGGAACATTCATTTCTTCTGAAGTAGTCTTTAAAAGAAGGTTAGTATTTTAAATAAAGAATATCCTTATAAAGAGCAACAGAATGAATCCCAGATGCTTGTGTTAAACATTTCTGCTGAACAATGTGAAACTCCAGCTGCTAAAATCTTGAGGTTGGGAGAAGGCAAGGGATATTAACTTTGCAGTTTTCTTTTTGTTCACTTCTAAACTGTCATCAGCACTGAAACAACCTATAACCAGCCAAGTCATTGTAGTTGATTATAGTTCATTACTTTTGAGTTCAGAGTTACAAAAAAAAAAACAAAACTCTATTTTCTTACCTTCACCTACCTCATTTCCTCTTAGGTTTCCAAAATTATTTGAGTTTGTAGTCTGTGGCCATATCTTTCCAAGAAATACGGTAGTACTCAAAAACTCCCCCTTTAATAATAACTTCCAAAAGTGCATTTGTAGAACAGATTTGGACTTTTTTTTCCCTGAATTTTATTTATTTATTTTTATACAGCAGGTTTTTATTAGTTACCTATTTTATACATATTAGTGTATATATGTCAATCCCAATCTCCCACCACCACCACTCTCCACTGCTTTCCCCCTTTGGTGTCCATAAGTTTGTTCTCTACATCTGTGTCTCTATTTCTGCCTTGCAAGCCAGTTCATCTGTACCATTTTTCTAGATTCCACATATATACGTTAATATATGATATTTGTTTTTCTCTTTCTGACTTACTTCACTCTGTATGACAGTCTCTAGGTCCATCCATGTCTCTACAAATGACCCAATTTAATTCCTTTTTATGGCTGAGTAATATTCCATTGTATATATGTACCACATCTTTATCCATTATCTGCTGATGGGCATCTAGGTTGCTTCCATGACCTGGCTATTGTAAATAGTGCTGCAGTGAACATTTGGGTGCATGTGTCTTTTTGAATTATGTTTTTCTCAGGGTATATGCTCAGGAATGGGATTGCTGGGTCATATGGTAGTTCTATTTTTAGTTTTTAAAGGAACTTCCATACTGTTCTACACAGTGGCTGTATTGGTTTACATTCCCACTAACAGTGCAAGAGGGTTCCCTTTTCTCCACACCCTCTCCAGCAATTATTGTTTCTAGATATTTTGGTGATGCCCATTCTAACCGGTGTTAGGTTATACCTCATTGTAGTTTTGATTTGCATTTCTCTAATAATTAGTGATATTGAGCAGCTTTTCATGTGCCTCTTGGCCATCTGTATGTCTTCTTTGGAGAAATGTCTATTTAGGTCTTCTGCCCATTTTTTGATTGGGTTGTTTGTTTTCTTAATATTGAGCAGCATGAGCTGTTTATATATTTTGGAGATTAATCCTTTGTTGATTCATTTGCAAATATTTTCTCCCATTCTGAAGGTTGTATTTTCGTCTTGTTTATGGTTTTCTTTGCTGTGCAAAAGCTTTTAAGTTTTATTAGGTCCCTTTTGTTTCTATTTCCATTACCCTAGGAGGTGGGTCAAAAAAGATCTTGCATGATTTATGTCGAAGACTGTTCTTCCTATGTTTTCCTCTAAGAGTTTTATAGTGTCCGGTCTTACATTTAGGTCTTTAATTCATTTTGAGTTTATTTTTGTGTATGGTGTTAGGGTGTTCATTCTTTCACATGTAGCTGTCCAGTTTTCCCAGAACCACTTATTGAAGAGACTGTCCTTTCTCCATTGTATATGCTTGCCTGCTTTGTCATAGATTAGTTGACCATAGGTGCATGGGTTTATCTCTGGGCTTTCTACCCTGTTCCATTGATCTATATTTCTATTTTTGTACTGGTACCATATTGTTTTGATTACTGTAGCTTTGCAGTATAGTCTGAAGTCAGGGAGCCTGATTCCTCCAGCTCCATTTTGTTCCCTCAAGATTGCTTTGGCTATTTGGAGTCTTTTGTGTCTCCATACAAATTTTAAGATTTTTTGTTCTAGTTCTGTAAAAAATGCCATTGGTAATTTGATAGGGATTGCACTGAAACTGTAGATTGCTTTGGGTAGAATAGTCATTTTCACAATATTGATTCTTCCAATCTAAGAACATGGTATATCTCTCCATCTGTTTGTGTCATCTTTGATTTCTTTCATCAGTGTCCTATAGTTTTCTGAATACAGGTCTTTTACCTCCTTAGGTAGGTTTATTTCTAGGTATTTTATTCTTTCTGCTGCAGTGGTGAATGGGATTGTTTCCTTAATTTCTCTTTCTGATCTTTCTTTGTTAGTGTATAGGAATGCAGGAGATTTCTGTGCATTAATTTTGTATCCTGAAACTGCCAAATTCATTGATTAGCTCTAGTAGTTTTCTGATGGCATCTTTAGGATTCTCTATGTATAGTATCATGTCATCTGCAGTGACAGTTTTATTTCTTCTTTTCCAATTTGTATTCCTTTTATTTCTTTTTCTTCTCTGATTGCTGTGGCTAGGACTTCCAAAACTATGTTGAATAATAGTGGTGAGAGTGGACATCCTTGGGATTTGGACTTTTCTAATGAGACAGAGGAGTTTCTTTGCAAAGGAATTTAAAATTTGACTGAACCAAGAGCCAATTCTCCACCTCTGCTTGAATTTTTTTCCATTAAAGTAACAGTGCATTGTTTTAAGAAAATCAAATAATATAAAAGGTTTATAATAAAAAGTAACTCTCTTCTGATCCACTCCTCCTCACCCACAATTTTGACCTCTATTGATAACCACTTTTAATTCTTTTGTTTTCTTGATTTGTCCATTTTAGATATCATGCTTCATCTTCCAAATATATTTATATTAATATGTTTAGTTTCTCCATAGTTATCTTTTAAATTTAATATTATTACACCTTTGTTTCTTTTTTTAAGTTAATTTTTATTGGAGTATAGTTGATTTACAGTGTTGTGTTATTTTCTGCTGACAGCAAAGTTAATCAGTTATACATATACATATACCCACTCTTTTTTAGATTCTTTTCCCATCTAGGTCATTACAGAGTATCAAGTAGAGTTCCCTGTGCTATACTGTAGGTTTTTATTAGTTATCTGTTTTACATATAGTAGTGTTATGTGTCAATCCCAATCTCCCAACCTTTGTTTCTTTTTTTTTTAAATGAAGGAGATTATTATTATTATTATTACTATTTTAAATTTATGGCTGTGTTGCGTCTTCGTTTCTGTGCGAGGGCTTTCTCTAGTTGTGGCAAGCGGGGGCCATTCTTCATCGCGGTGTGCGGGCCTCTCTTGTTGCGGAGCACAGGCTCCAGACCCACAGGCTCAGTAATTGTGGCTCACGGGCCCAGTTGCTCCGTGGCATGTGGGATCCTCCCAGACCAGGGCTCGAACCCGTGTCCCCTGCATTGGCAGGCAGATTCTCAACCACTGTGCCACCAGGGAAACCCCTGTTTCTTTTTTCATCAACTACAATCTCTTTTTATTCCCCACTTGGTAAGATGGCAATGTTGGCATCTGTAATCCACTTTCAGCTCTCCTTCCCTCTTCCTCTTCACAAATTATAAACTTCTTACTTTTATGAGATGTATAGTATTTATAATCTATTCAGTTATCACCATGATTAAATCTTTGTCTCATGGAGAATTCTAAAATTCTAAAACGTATACTGTTAATAAGTAAATATCATTTATATGGAACCAGTTAATGTACTATGATTATATTTTCTTCCTCATATACCATTTTTGTTCCCTTGGAGTTTCTAATTGTCTTTCACTTTTTCTTGTGCCTTTTCCCTTTATCATGGCCTCATTTTATTTTAAACGTGATCATATTACATACCCTATCAAACGTGCTTTTTCCTTGAGTAACTTCCTTCCAGGAGCCTCTGTCCTCCTGCCCCAATTTAAGCTGATTACTATCTAGGTTTGCTGGATACTGTCAGCCCGGATATCCCTTTGCGGCTCCTGAATTGGAACCACTGTTTCCTGGAACCATGTTTTCCCTCTTTTTTGGTTTACTTTTTTGGTTTACTTATTTTGTAGAAATAACTCTCCAGATAGCACCCTAGTCTAGGTATGTAGTAATTAAATTTTTTGAACTCTTGCATATCTGAAAACATGTGTATCCTTCTCTCCGTTTAATAGTTGTTTAGTAAAAAAATTACAGATTGTAAAATATACTCCCTCAGGAAAAAAAGCCGAAGAGTCTGATCATTATTACTTTGTCTTCTTGTGGCTCCCGCATTACTCTCCTCCTCATCTTTTGACTATTTAGGAGAGACCCTAAATTTTGACTTCCCAATTCAATTTCCTTAAACAGGGTGTTGGCTCAGCTCAGCCCTTACTTTGAAAGAAGAAGTCACATTTTACTTTTAAAGAAGAATTCAACTGATTAGAAACTAGGCTTCTTGTGGTCTATCTTTAAAGTGCTTTACAAGTCAGACTCAGGCTAATGGCATTATTGTTTCACTGCTATGAACTAGCAATTTTTTTCATGTAGAGTCTCCAATGTTGTGGAGTTTTGAAAAAAATCCATTTTCCCTTTATAATGGGAGTTCTAGAAGCACCTTGAATAAAATGTGCTAGAAACCCTCAAAAGATGGATAGAGATTATTTACATAGTTCAGAAATACTGCTCACTCTCCCAGTTGCTAAGAGAAAGGAAGACAAAACTTTCAGAAAAGAGAGAGCTTAGAGAGCTGCAAAGAGCCCTGGAAGAGTGTCTGCAAATCCTGATACTTGAACCTGTTCAGCCACTCACCAACTAAACATAAGATATTTAATCTCACCGGGCCTCAATTTCTGCCTTCATTTATTCAAAGCCACACTTAAGTATTGAGCACCATCTGTGTCTCAGGTAATTTGGCAATTAAAAAAAGAAAAAAAAACAGATGAAAATACCTGCCTTCATGGAGCTATGTTCTAGTCAGAAGAGATGCAAGAAAGAAACATGCAAAACAAGTGGGATGTGAGGTAGTATTAATGCTAAGGAGAAAAATATAGCAGATAAAGCAAGCAGGGTATATTGTGGCATTCAGCTGAAATGCTGCCAAGTGTCCTTGTGGTCTTCATATCTTGGTGATACTTATGTCATTGTTCAAAGATGATCATAATTCTTACTCTAACAATTTTCTATAAAATCCCCGAATGCCTTTTTTAAAAGTTGGTTTGAATTCTTTCTTGTGGTGCTACAGGTCGTGCTTTTAATAATGCTTGAAACTCCCCCTATCTATTTTTTTTTTCTTTTGGGTCTATACTGTGCTTGACTTTTGGGTTAGTCTTTCTTTTATCATCATAGGAAGTCCAGTTTGCCCCAATATACTGATTTTTGGGGTTATATTTGCCACAGAATGCACAGCATTAAAATAGTCTTGATATTTAACTTCCTAAAACAAAAGTAATAATTACAAAATTTGTGCACTCACAAAATGGTATCAAATAGAATAACAGCATCCACCATATACCAAGAGCCAGACACAATGTTAGGAACTCTTTGTTCATTTTCAAGAAAGTTATAATTATCACTCTCATATGGTTAATAAAATTTATGATCCAGAAAGGTTAAGTCATTTGCCAAGGTCAACCAGTGAATACATGTATAAAATGAGGTCTCTTTTGCGGTTGTTTTCAGCTCTATTGTCTTATTATTCTATACACTTAGTGTGAAATTCACCAGGGTGTGTTGTTCAATTTATAGTTCCTAAAAACAAAAATTGGATTGCCTAAAGGTGGCAGGTTTGAACAGTACATGAATTGTTCCCACTCTCCATTTGTTTACATATCCATTCTTTTGACAAATATTTACATTCATCTTCTTGTGTCTATGGTGGTCCTGAGGATAGAGATGTGAAAAAAAAAAATAAGGTCTTTGTCTTCATTTGGGAATTAAATGTTAATATATGTAAGCTCAATGCCTGACATTGAAACTTTGAAATAAATTAGAGTTGCTATTGTAGTCTAACTAGCAACATGAAACTTTGAAATAAATTAGAGTGGCTATTGTGGTCTAACTAGCAACAATGATAAAATGGAAGGAGATTCTTTAGAGAATACAGATTCTATTCTTTTTTTCTTTGCTAATTTGACTAATGAAACTGGAAATTTTCAATCACTTCTAATGACATGAAAAAAATGGATTAATGTCCTATAATTTATGGTGAATACATTTGGCCTAGGACTAATGAAGTGCTGGTATATCAACAATTTTCAAAGATGCCCTTTATTATAACTCTTGAGGGTGGAGACCTTGTCTTGTCCCTAGTGCCTGGCACTTAGTAAACCATTGAATGTCAATTTGAGTGAAATGGGATGTAAGCCATTTTCAAAGTCCAACTTAATCAAACACAGAGCTATCATGATAGGTTTAAAATCTCCAAAGAAACAAATAGCCATTATCTCTAATTGTGTACAGCATTGTTGATATGCATCATAAAGTCCAATGGTAGTACAGCAATGTTCACCTTAAGTGGTTCACATGTGTAGCTGCCCAGGACAAAGATGTGGTCTGCCATAGCTTTTTATTTGACCATAAAGAATTGACAGTAAATAAAGGCAACTCTAAGCAGAGTTGGGTAGTTTGTAAATTGTTATTGCGTCCCTAGTCTCTCCTTTTCATACTTTTACTGTCCTTTTGGATGACCCCCTAACCCAGTCACCCCCCTCCCTTCCTCCTTCCCTTCCTGCCTTCCTTCTTTCCTATGTTTAACAAATAGTTGTTGTGCCTGCTAGTAGTAGACTAGCACTCTGCTAGATGCTGATAATACAAAAAGGAATGAAAACATCATGTGTCTCTACTCTCAGGTTTACTGGGGAAAGGTAATCAAATATACAAATACATGTAAAATTATAATTGTGAAAAGTGTCATGAAGAAGAATTATATTGTGTTATGAGGAGTTGTAGTCAGAGAAATCAGAGAAGGTAGACCTGAGAAGTGCAACTGAGGTAAGATCTGAAGGATGGGAGTTATGCAGAGGAACACAAGAGGAAAAGCATATGCAACAACTTTCCCTATCTCTCCCTCCTTGGACATTCTGGGTCTCACTAAGTCTGGCAGAACAGAAAGGATTTGACATCGTTTGTACTGTTTGTCAGCATCAAGCCTGTCCTTTCTCCTGTCCCATCCACTGGAAATGTGCTCTTCCTCCATGAAGTAGGTAATGCCTCCTGTTTCTAAGCCTGGCTTTGCTATAAAAACAGGGCTTTCTCATACTTGTTTATTGTATCCTGTCCTGGCACACAGGCACCTAGTGAATTCCTTCTCTCTACACTACTTTCATTCCTCTTTTGCCTCTGCTTGTATGCCCAAGCCTGCATTAAGCCTCTTGAACCCCTACTGGAACTTCTGCTTCTTCCTCTAGCTGTCAGATGTCTAGAGGAGCCCCAACCCTCTTCTCTCACTTGCCAACTGAGCACATAATCTCTCTGTGCCTCCCTTGACTTATCTCATATATAGTGTCTTAACCATGTTGGTTACTCAGAAAATTTTAGCCTCTACCCCGATTCAAACATCCAAATGCTTAGTTCGTCCAAACACTTGAAAGTTTTACAGTTTACTTGAATGAGTTTTGTGTTGCAATTCCCCTTTTCCAAGATTTGGAACTCTTATCCTTGCTTCTTTAGTCTTTCCTTTAGAAGCTTCTGACAGGATGCTAAAAGGTAATGCCTTGTTAATGCTTCTGCTGTGAATGCCAGAGATTCCTTCTAATATTGCTGAGTAGGAAGTGCCAATTTCATGACACTGGGATTAATTTTGGGCTCTAAGGGAACAGGTCTTAGAGGTCACAGGGATTCTCTAGAGATTAGATGGACCTTGAAACTATTTCCAATAAAAGTATAATTGTTTTGAGAAATCTGACTTGATGTATTGGGTTGGCCAAACAGCTCGTTCATATTTTTTCTGTAAGATGACTCTAGTAACACTTAGTTATCTTTAACTTCATTCAAAACAACTTTGTTAGACTGTATTGTGGCAGCTGTAATAGCGTGCATTAAAAAAAAAAAAAAAACTTATCAAAAGTGGTGAATTTTTACCCTCAGAATGGGAGAAAATATTTGCAAACGAATCAATGGACAAAGGATTAATCTCCAAAATATATAAACAGCTCATGCTGCTCAATATTAAAAAAAAACAAATAACCCAATCAAAAAATGGGCAGAAAACCTAAATAGACATTTCTCCAAAGAAGACATACAGATGGCCAAGAGGCACATGAAAAGCCGCTCAACATCATTAATTATTAGAGAAATGCAAATCAAAACTACAATGAGGTATCACCTAACACCGGTTAGAATGGGCATCATCAGAAAATCTACAAACAACAAATGCTGGAGAGGGTGTGGAGAAAAGGGAACCCTCCAGCACTGTTGGTGGGAATGTAAATTGATACAGCCACTATGGAGAACAGTAGGGAGGTTCCTTAAAAAACTAAAAATAGAATAACCATATGACCCAGCAATCCCACTACTGGGCATATACCCTGAGAAAACCATAATTCAAAAAGACACATGCACCCAAATGTTCATTGCAGCACTATTTACAATAGCCAGGTCATGGAAGCAACCTAAATGCCCATCGACAGATGAATGGATAAAGAAGATGTGGTACATATATACAATGGAATATTACTCAGCCATAAAAAGGAACGAAATTGGGGCATTTGTGGAGACGTGGATGGACCTAGAGACTGTCATACAGAGTGAAGTAAGTCAGAAAGAGAAAAACAAATATCGTATATTAACGCATATATGTGGAATCTAGAAAAATGGTACAGATGAACTGGTTTGCAAGGCAGAAATAGAGACACAGATGTAGAGAACAAATGTATGGACACCAAAGGGGGAAAGCGGGGGGTCGGGTGGTGGTGGTGGTGGTGGTGGTGGGATGAATTGGGAGATTGGGATTGACATATATACACTAATATGTATAAAATAGATAAGTAATAAGAAACTATAAAAAAATTAAATTTTAAAAATGGTGAATTTTTGTATAGCTATTTTAATATTGAAGATGGAAGAAAAAAGCAACACTTTCAGCATATTATGCTTTATTATTTCAAGAAAGGTAAAAATGCAACTGAAACACAAAAAAAGATGTGCAGTGTATGGTGAAGGTGCTGTGACTGATCAAACGTGTCAAAAGTGGTTTGCGAAGTTTCGTGCTGGAGATTTCTTGCTGGATGACGCTCCACAGTCAGGTAGACCAGTTGAAGTTGATAGTGATCAAATCAAGACATTAATTGAGAACAATCAATGTTAAACCACATGGGAGATAGCCGACATACTCAAAATATCCAAATCAAGCGTTGAAAATCATTTGCACCACCTTGGTTATGTTAATTGCTTGATGTTTGGTTTACACATAAGCAAAAAAAACCTTCTTGACCGTATTTTTGCATGCGATTTTCTACTTAAACATAATGAAAATACTCCGTTTTTAAAACAAATTGTGATGGGTGATGAAAAGTGGATACTATACAATAATGTGGAACGGAAGAGATCGTGGGGCAAGTGAGATGAACCACCATCAACCACACCAAAGGCTGGTCTTCATCCAAAGAAGGTGATGTTGTGTATATGGTGGGATTGGAAGGGAGTCCTCTATTATGAGCTCCTTCTGGAAAACCAAACAAGTAATTCCAAGAACTGCTCCCAATTAGACCAACTGAAAGCAGCACTTGACGAAAAGCATCTGGAATTAGTAAACAGAAAACGCATAATCTTCCATCAGGAAACGCAAGACTGCATGTGTCTTTGATGACCAGGCAAAAACTGTTACAGCTTGGCTGGGAAGTTCTGATTCATCCGCTGTATTCACCAGTTATTGCACCTTCGGATTTCCATTTATTTCAGTCTTTACAAAATTCCTCTTACGGAAAAAATTTCAATTCCCTGGAAGACTGTAAAAGGTACCTGGAACAGTTCTTTGCTCAAAAAGATAAAAAGTTTTGTTAAGACGGAATGATGAAGTTGCCTGAAAAATGGAAGAAGGTAGTGGAATAAAACTATGAATACGTTGTTCAGTAAAGTGCTCGGTGAAAATGACAAATGTCTTTTATTTTTACTTAAAAACCGAAGGAACTTTTTGGCCAACCCAATATTAAGAATTAAGAAGTTACTGAAAAATTAAATAATAGTTTTGAAATTAGCCAAGTTATTCAAATAAATTCTTTCAGGACCAGCTGGACTCAGAAGATGCATTTGGCAATTGTACTGCACTGCAGTGCTAGATTCCTAAAAAAACGGCATTTATAAGAATAAGCATGTAGAAAACAAACTATGGTTACCAGGGGGTGAGGGGGGGAGAGATAAGTTGGGAGATTAGGATTGAGATATACACGCTAGTATATATAAAATAGATAACTAATAAGGACCTGCTGTATAGCACAGGGAACTCTACTCAACACTCTGTAATGGCCTATATGGGAAAAGAATCTAAAAGAGTGGATATATGTATATGTATAACATTCACTTTGCTGTACACATGAAACTAACACAACACTGTAAATCAACTATACTCCAATAAAAATTTTTAAAAAATTGTCCATTAAAAAAAAAAAAGAATTAGCAGAGTGAGCCCTAATTCTGCCCTGTCCCACATACCTTGGCCATATACATAACTAATTAAAAAATGTAAAAGTCTTATTTTTCTTTTATTAATTTGATTCAATTATTTTTATTAACTAGTTTACAGAATGTGACATTATGTTATGTACTATTTAGGTACAGTGAATGGAAATATTCACTGTCCTTTAAGGAAATTAAGGATTAATATTTCAAATACCAGCTCAAACATATTTGTACATGTTACAGGTGAATGATTTAATAGTTTGTTCCAAAATGGTATCACCAGGCCATAATTTAGTTTAGAAAAACTTCCCGATAAGAATGGACATTTGAGCTCACCAAGCCTTAATTTAGTTTAGAAAGACTTCCCAATAAAAATGGACATTTGAGCTGGTATATTTTTACATGAAAAAAAAATGTTTTTGGTCCAAGTTAGTCATGGATATCATTTTAAAAATCAAATAAGTAATTGAAAGATATAATAAATAGCATAGAGTTTTCTAGTGATAATTAATAGCTACAAGCACAGCATAATTAAATGTTAGGAGAGGTTGCCTGGCCCAAGTTCTAGGCATACATATGATAGGCATCACATTGTATTGATTATAGGGTTGTTGAGAACGAGCAGATGGTTAGAATAAAGAAGGCATGCAGCCCATTAGAAGGAAGTGAATCCAGCTGGGTAGATTGGCACTGACTGAGCTCAATAGATACTTGATTTTGAAAAAAGACAAATGATGTGGAGCCATAATGAGTATCTTCACAGTTTGAACCATCAGCTTATTAAAGAAATGATCTAAGCAGACAGCATTCAACTAATATTTATTGAACAGCTATTGTATTCCAGACACTATTTTTTGAGTGCTGGATGAATTACAGAGACCCTATCATTGGAAAATTTCCAACTTTATAGTAAAGGTAAGATATATACATGAGTCACTATAATACAAAGCAGAAGGTAATAATTAGCCATAGAAAGTACACAGTGTTATGCAACTACAAAAGGAGGATGGCTTCCTGGAGAAGGTGATATATGCCAAGGGGGAGCATTAAACACAGAAATCCATTATAATAATTGGAGAACCAAGGTATAGTGATAGTTTAATGGAAAGAGAATCCTGAGCACATTGTCACTGTAGAAATAATAAAAAAAAAAAATTTCCAGCAAAATTAACTGATTAACAGAAAGTCATTATTCCTGTGGCCAACAGAATAACAGAGATAATTTTCTCTTTCCTAAAAATGTCATTCAAAAGTGACTGTGAATTTAGAAATCTTTGGAAAAAGGAGTTAGAAATCATTAAGAAAACAGGTTTAAAAATTGAAAACTGAGTCGAAGTGTCAACATATATACTATATGAAGCATTCCTAGCATCATGTATGTCTAACATCTTGTTCCATGGTCTTCTCCTGAGTCTAAAAGTTTATAGTTAGCATTTCATAATATCCACTATTTGCCAGGTACTTCATTATATTGGCTCTAATCCTTAAGGCAGCCCTGAGAAGTTGATGCTAGTATCTCCATTTAAAAATAAAGAAAGGAAGACAGGAATTGGAGTGACTTTCTTGAGATCCCATAGTGAGTACATTGCATAGCAGATGGTCTCCAAAGCCTGTGCTTTTGCTACTGCAAAATACTGACTAAATGGTGTAACTCACAGAACAAGAATATTTAAAAAGAGAAATCCATATATTGCATACAATTCTATTGTGTGTGTGTAATGGGTGTGTGTATGAATGAATGTATATATCACGTGCATATATATGATCATTCTAAGCAACAATAAATTCTTTTTAATAATAGTTTAAAATAAATAGTGTAATGTAGAAATTAGGAGTATAGGCCACTGAGTGAAGCTATGTTATTTCACCATAAATCACAGCCTATACCTCAGATCCCTTTTCTGTAAATTGGGGGTACCTTGAAGTCCACCTGAGGCAATGTACAAGGTTGCATGGCACAGTATTTGGCACATATAAAATTCTATTTAAATGTTAGTCATTAGTATTAATAAGTTAATCAGTACTTTTTCTTCTCAAACTTCTTATACTCTTCTCTCTTTATCCAAAGATTGCTACCCATTAAATCTAGAGTCTATAACCCAAAGGCATCAATGGACACTGACATGCTTACCTCATATCCAAGATGTAAGAGGAAACACACACATCCATTTCAAGGCAGGCTACAGACAGGTTATAACTTAGAGGTATGAGTAGGCCAATGCAATTAAATAAATCAAATCAAATTTAGGACGAGTTGGGATACACAGACACTATTTGGGACAAACATACAAAGATGTGGAAGAGGCTACAGGGAGCCAAGAAACATTTAGTGCATACTAAGTAGGGAAATTCCTCATGGACTGATTATTCGGGCAACTCTTTATATATAATCCAGTAGGACAGGTAAAAGGAGTTTAAATGATAAGGTAGCCCATTCTTTACATTCTTAAGTTAGGTAATGCTACAGGCAGGCAGTAATGAGGACTAGTGTTAGGGTAATTGCAATGAGACTTGAAAATGATGCATCTAAAAGGCATTTTGAGAATAGGACTTGGTTACTGATTGAATTTAGGTGGCAAGAGAGAAGTTCTAGGTGATTCCAAAGTTTGGCTACCATATTATTATGAGAAAGATGAGTGCATTAGCCAAAGTGGGAAGGGGAAAAACAGATCTCATTTGTCCACTGACATTGTCCAGTTTAGATTCTGAATTTAGAGTGACATCATCACATCCACTTATGTCTTTTGAGCCAAAACCAACAAGATGAAATTTTTACAGGGATAACTGTAAATTCCTAAATTTAAGTTAAGAAAAGCGTTCAATTGCACAAGTTCAGGATGTGAGTTATCTCCTTGACAGTAGGTTTTTCTTGGCCACAGACAAAATTAATTATGCACCAACCATGTGCCCCATTTCTGAAAGAGTGCATGTTGCAGCCATGTTAGGCTGCAACAGAAGTGTAGTCATCTGCCTGAGGCAGATTCCATGGTCCCAACAGATCTATGTTATGAGATCACATTTCCTGTCTCACTCTAGGTACCATGTTTCTAGAGAGGAGTACTTAGAAAAATTAGAGTGTAACCAGGATGGTAAAGGGTCTGGAAATTATGTCCTGAGGGAAATGGTTAAGGAAGAATGGAACAAATTCAGGGGGAATATGATAGCAATGTTCAAATATTTTAAAGACTGTTACGTGGGAGAGAGGCAGGGGAATAAAACTATCTTTTATGATTCCTATGGGAAGAATTGGATAGAAGTTACAGAGTGCCTAAAGAAACACACACACACACACACACACACACACACACACACACACTCATAAATAAAACTGTCTAACAAGATAAAAGAGCCACCCATTACTAAGTGTGCTCATGAAGAAGGTATATAGTTGCTCACTTGCATTTTGTATGTTGCACTGGGTGACTTATGAAAGTTCTTTCTGATTGTAAGATGCTATAATTCCCTGGATCATGGGTCCGTGAGAAACCATTTAGTAGCAATGGTGTCTTTCAATCTATGACAATGTGCTAGTTTCCAAAGGACAGAAGAGTTACACTCTGAGAATACCAACAGAACTTCACTATAGATAATTACTGAAGTCTTGTAAGTTTTAAGCTTATCAGGTGGTTGTCTCTCATATGACTAAAACTTCCCTCAGGAACTACCCATAACCAAGGAGAGTTACTAACCACACACAGCTGGGCTCTTTCTGGATGCCTTCTATTTATGAAACCCTTTGTGAGTAAAACACCATTTGGAACAGTCTTGTCAAGGCATCCTAAATAGCTCAGCTCAAATGTCACCTCCTCGGAGAAGTCTTCCCTAATGACTCAATCTGACGCTGAGTCACTTTTTATCCAACTATCCTGTTTACTTTCCTTTAAATATAGCACTTAACACTAAGAGCTATGATTTGTTACTTATTTTGTTGTCTCTCTCACTTCCCAACAAATAAACACTAAGAGAGAGGGATCTTGTGTGTCTTTTTCACTCTAGCATTCAGAATAGTACCAAGCACACAACAGACATAAATATGATTGTATTAATGAAACATTTAGGTTGGGTCTTGAGGTATTTCTGAAAGGTAACTCAGTCCTTGCTACAGTGTCTCTGGACCTTTCTGTATTTTTATGTAATTTAGGGTGAAGCTCTAACATATTTGCCATGATGACAGAGTGTAATCATCTGGTCTTTAAGATACCTCTATGAATTTAAAGGCCATCAATGAATTTTCTTTTATTTATTCTGTTCTATCAAGAATAATCCCAGTTCCATTCACTTCATCTTAGTTTTAACTTTGAAATCCTTTAAACGTTAAGGTTTTCAGTTGAACCCTCTTTATTTTCTACATGTCATATTCTTGGTCGTGGAGCTCAAAATTTACATGGCAGCATTTTCAAGCCAAAGGGGCATGTAGTTAATGTGTCACCCAGAGAAAATGCCTTCTTGAGTTACCCATTTTATATCATCATCTTGGGAGCTAAATTGAATCAGAAAACCAGATGTGGCTGTTGGCCACCCTACTACATTTCTCTAGATTGCTCTTCAAAATTACCTTCCCTCAAAGCTCTTACATCTCCTCCTCCAAGTAGATGGCTTTGTTTCACATTTCATTAAAAAAACAGACACTGTCAGTCAGGAACTCCCTCATCTTTCAGTCGTCAAATCTATCCACTGCCCTGATCTGCACTTACCTTCTCTACCTTCGTTCTTACTTCCCGAATGAAAAGTCCCTGCTCTTATCCAAGGCTATCACCCATTTGTATCTTGGATCCTATCCTTGCTCGTCTACTAAAGGATTTTGATTCTGCAATTATCCCTGTCCTTATATCATTAGTTTCTCACTATCTACAAGATTATTTTCATCAGCATATAAATAAACTGTACTATATTTTATTTTAAACAAAATACAAACAAACCCTCCAGGCTCCCTGCTAATTTTCTAGTGTCCCTTCATAACAAAAGTTTTTTAAAGAATTGTATTTCAGTCATTGTCTTCACTTTCTCACATTTTCTCCACAGCATACTTCAGTTTCCTCCTCAGCACTTCACCCCTGTTATCAAGGTCACCAACAACTTTCATGTTGCTAAGTCCAGTGGTTACTTGTATGCTTTTATTTTACTTAACATTCTTTTGGGATTTGACTCGAATCTTCCTCCTTAAAATAGGGGTGTGTTGGGGACCCCTGGATTAGAGGATCTAGAGGATCTTTCTAACTCCTTTTATGTATGGTCCTTCCTATGTCTGACCAATCTGACATTAGTAGGTACATAGGGCAGATCTTCCCTACCCTACCATATCATGTCAATAGTTTCTCTTATGAACTTTGTGATCACAGAGTGATGTTAAAGGCCACCCTCCCACCCCACCCGCATCCATGTATTATAGAAGTCTTATTGGCCTAAGTGAAAAAGCTCATTTGGGATTAGTATGACAGAAGGACCTCAGATCTTCAGCTAATTTCTGATTTCAGGAAATTAGCCCCTTTGCTGAGTTTTTAGTGTTAGGATACTCCTGAGTTGCTCAAGTAACTTATGAATGGATCATTAATTGTGTTTTTAAATACCTGTGAAATGGTTTGTAATACAATTTTAATGAAGTTAAGTACTTTAATTGAGAATTAAATTGTGCTTAAATTAACATAAAGTGTTTGAACATGAATTCAAATGACCTTTATTTTTATAGATAATTTTAGGTACATGTGAAATAATTAAGATTATGTTGATTTTTTTAGGTTATATGTATCTCAGCAAAGGGGCTTAATTATTTCTTTTTTCTCATGTAAGGTGCATAATGTATGAGTTCATTAAATCTCTATATATTTGCAGTTGACAGCACTAAATCTGGGAAACAACCTTTTAGAAGAAGTTCCAGAAGAGATGAAATACCTTACATCCTTGAAGAAGCTCCATTTATTTGGAAATAAGATTCATAGATTTGCATCTGGAGTATGTGGTTAGTCAAAGAAGAGCATAATTATAGTGTCAAACTTAATTTCCTTATATTGAACAATTTGAAACTAAAGTGAAGAAGGAATTTTACGTTTTAATCTTTTTGGTTGGAGATATTTACACTTGAAATTAGGGAATTTGGGGAACAACTTTTTTTCCGACTACCATATTATATATTTCTTTACATATAGATCTAAGAAAATAAATAAGCATTAGTGTTAGTAAATTTTCCCCTTTTCAGAATCAGTGTACATTTAGACTCTCAAATCTGGGCACCCTTTCTCTGGGCCAGAGAGAAAACTAGTTGAAAATCAAATCAAGAAAAGCTCTACACAGCTCTCCTTGTTCTTTACACCTTTTACACTGTCTAAAACACTAAGTCACAATCTTTGCTCAAGATGTTAAGCTTAAATGAACTTGGGGAGAATTTTAAAGAAAAGATAGGAGATTCAATAAATGGCCCTTTTTTCTTTGTGTTTCCCTTAAACTAATAATTTCTCCATTTAATATGACATTTTTCCTATTTAATATAGGTAGAGTATGCTTAAGGACAGAACACATGACAGAGATCCAGATAATTTTTATAGGTTCATTAACTCATGTAAGGCATTTTACTACTTTGTGTCCCCGATAGTAAAATTAGAACTATATAATAGAATTTATAAAGTTCTGTGAACTTTTGAGGCATGGGTGCTATATATCATCATTGTTATCATTGAGCAGCATTTATTAAGGGTATTATTTCATGGGCCCTCAGTTAGAGGCGTATAGCAAAGAGCACAAGTAGATTCTGGTACTATCTCTTTAAAGTACTTTAAAATATTAGCTCATGTATCTTGCAGAAATATTTTTCCACAGAATAATAACTGTAATAAACTCTTATTAATGGTATGCACGTTATACATACAAAGCTGTAGATTCAGGGTTCAGTCATAAGTTACTTAGGAAGAAAACAATTTACACATAAGAAAAAATTAAGGGCATGCAAAAAAGTACACAATAATATTTATGAACTATACTGAGGGGACAAACAGGTAAAACCTGATGTATTGTAAATGATATTAAGCAACCTAATTCATGCTACTTTAGGCTTCTGTAAAGAAATTTTTTCTCATGTTGCTCTTAAATTTGAGGTTTAAAAAATAATGTAATCTGTGTACAGTGCCCCTGCATGTCTGTAGTTTCTCTGTTTCTTGATTTGGGGCTGTTGAACTTTGAAAATCCCATGTGAGTGACATAAATTATGTTCTATGCCAGGTCTTGATTATCCAAGGGCAGAAGCAGTTTGGTGTCAGGGATTTGAGCACTGTCCAGCATGTATTACATGGCACTATACCCATCCCCCCACCCCACCAAAGTAGACTGGACCAGGGTGAGACATGTGTCCCAAGCTGGGTCAGTCACATTCTCTTTCTTGGGGATTATGATAGAGCCTAAAACAGTTTTACTGGTCTGAGCTAATCACATGAACTAAGAGAGAGATTTCAAACTGGTGACCCGTGGGATGAATCTGGTTCACAAATAGGTTAGTTCTGTTTTGTCTGCCTCTCTAAATATTTGAATTAGGGTCCCCAGATTTCCAAATTAAGAGAGTTCATATAAAAGTCTGAATCTCTGGCTCTTTTCTGTCTGTCTGTTTTAAAAAAGAAAGATTAGGCAACACTGGACTCACATTCCCATGTGACAGCAATTTCTGGGAGCTGGCTGAAATGCAGCTGCTGTGTTGGAAAACGCATGTGCTTACCAGTTCAGCGCATGCCTGACAGGTGAACTCCTGCTAGGCCCCCTGCTGTGTTTTGAGTTATCTTCTTGGTTCCTGTAGGCCAGTGGTCCTCAACCTTTTTGGCAGCAGGGACCGGTTTCATGAGGACAATTTTTCCACAGACCAGGAGGGGGGAAGGTTTTGCGATGATTCAAACACATTACATTTATTGTGCACTTTATTTCTATTATTATTACATTGTAATATATAATGAAATAATTATACAACTCACCTTAATGCAGAATCAGTGGGAGCCCTGAGCTTGTTTTTACTTGCCACTCACTGATAGGGTTTTGATATGAGTCTGCAAGCAGTTGATTTATTATCATCTCTGTGCAGTTAAATCTCTCTGCTAATGATAATCTGTATTTGTAGCCACTCCCCAGCGCTAGCATCGCTGCCTCAGCTCCACCTCAGATCATCAGGCATTAGATTCTCATAAGGAGTGTGCAACCTAGATCCCTTGCATGCGCAGTTCACAGTAGGGTTCGCCCTCCTATGAGAATCTAATGCTGCTGCTGATCTGACAGGAGGCAGAGCTCAGGCAGTAATGTGAGCAATGGGGAGCAGCTGTAAATACAGTTGAAGCTTCGCTCGCTTGCTCGCCCACTGCTCACCTCCTGCTGTGTGGTCCCATTCCTAATAGGCCATGGACTGGTAGCAGTCCATGGCCCAAGCATTGGGGACCCCTGCTGTAGCCATTTCAATTTGAGAATTCTGTCTACTCCATGATCATTCAAATGCAGGAGTTGTGGGACAGCTATATGGATACATGGAAAAGTAAAGAAAATATGTTCAAAAGAGAAAGAATGAGGAGTGAAGGAGAGGGGAAGTGAGAAAGAGAAAGAGAATGAATATGAAGCTGAGAGAATCTGTAATGAGAAATGGAACTCTATGTTCTGCAGAGATTCCCAGAGAGTATTATCTACCAGACTTTGAGAAGCTCCTGGGGGCAGACAGACTATTAGCCTGGAGCTGGTATGGGTCTCCTTGGACATCACGACCTGGCTCAGTGATTCAGAAGCATCAGAAACCCAGGAGACTCAAGCATGAGCATTTCTGTGACTACCAAGAGCAGCCAAAGGACTATGTATATACACAGCCAACACATACAGTTGACCCTTGAACAACACAGGTTTGAACCGCAGGTCCACTTATATCAGGATTTTTTTTCAATGGTAAATACTGCAGTACTGCAGATCCCTGGGTTGTTTAAATCCCGGGATGCAGAGAAAGAGCAGATGGGAGGACCAATTATAAGTTATAAGTGGATTTTCCACTGTGTGGAGGATTGGTGCCCCTAATGCCCCCATGTTGTTCAAAGGACTACTGTGTGTGTGTGTGTGTGTGTGTGTGTGTGTGTGTGTGTGTACATATATACCTAAAATTATATTTTATGTATCTCTTATGCGTATTTATATACATATGTTTATATTAATATGACTTCCCGCTGCAGCCACAAGGTCCAGCATGTTGGACATAGGGTGCGGTGGGCCCACGCAGCCATGGACTGGCTCATGGGGACGTCTAAAAGCCAAGCCCAACAATGAGAAGCCTGTTGGGGAGAAGAAGATGTACCTGGAAGCGGAGTACACCAAGTCCGGAATCGAAGTCCGACTTCGAGTTCAAGGTGCTGGTGGTGTTGCCTGAGAGATCGACCTCAACCAGGGGCTGGCGAGCAACACCGCGACGGTCTCCACGACGTCCTCGTGCAGGATGGGGAAGCCCAGCATTCTGCATAGGAGAGGGGTGCCAGACGACGGTCATGGGCCACACACAGTGCTAGCGGCACAAAGGGCAGGAAGAACGGCAAGTGCATAGTCCCCTAGTACGTCGACTTTGTCTTGAGCTCCCTGCAGAAGCTGGTGACCCAAGAGGACCTGTTCCCCACGAAATACAGCAGAGAATTCCCCAGCTCCTTCCAGTCTCCGGTGAAGAAGATCAGCAAGTAGCTGTTTCACGCACCAGCGCCCATCTACTCCTTCAACTTCAAGGAGACTCTGGCTCTGGAATAGAGTTGAACACACTCTACGTCAACTTCACCCTCTTCGCCAGGGAGTTGTGGGCCGTGGTGCGTTGGGCTGGTTTCCCGTGCGGTTTTCCTGGTTGGTGGATGAGTTCGGCTCGTCAGGAAGACCCTTTGGACGTCATTCATGCATTTCGCAAACATTTATGGGACTACGGTTCTGAGTTTCAAAAACAAAACTAAAACCCTGGGTTCCGGTGCCTTTTATAATAGTTTCCAGGTCCAGTTTGTGGTGAGTTTGGCTGTACCCTCTATCCTCAGGTGTCAAGACTTAGCTTTCTAACTGGGATAAATTCTGCCTTTTTGATTAAGTTAATCTGAGAGGGTATCAGTTACCAGCAACCCAAAGAGCCTTGGCCAAGGCAAGAAACCAGAAGGAAAACAAAGATGTACAGAAAAGTGACTAAAAATTATTTTCTAACAGATATCTAAAGTGACTAAAATTATTTTCTAACAGATGGCTTACAAAATTTGATCCTGCTTAATCTGAACAACAATCAGCTTACATGGATTCCTCAAGAAATCAGCAGGTAATTTTGTTTCTAGTGAGAGCTGGTTACCACTACCACCCCCCACACCCCATGCCGCCAACTGCCATTTCTCCCCATCCTGGTCATTTGAACACGGTATGCCTAGCCTCAAGTCCTTGTGGGATTTTTACATAGCAAAGAGGCACCTGAAGGACTGAGGCAAGACACTGATTTTAAGCAAATGATTCTTTAAACACTTCAGAGAAATGAGAAACAGCATGACTTGGTAGTCTAAGTATAAAAGTGAGGGTTTGAAACAAAGTTCTAAAGTTGATTGTGTTATTGATTTCCTAACTGGGGGGTTCTTGGAGCTTGCTCTGCTACAGAATTGGGGACATTAAACTTTACTGTAAAACATTTTCAGCTTGATGGAAAAGGTAATATGAAAGCAATGACTTTAAAACCAATATGTCGTTTTCATAAAAAAAAAAACAAAACACATTTTATTATCATTAACAAAAACAAAAACAAAATGCTATTTTTCCTTATCCTGCACATTTGCATAGATGGGCTGCTGTTACAGTGACTTTCTGGAGTCAGCTGAAGGCCTTGTCCTTCTGCAGGCAAAACACCCTCTTGGGCTTTTCTTCTGACAGATGGAGACAGAACCCTACTCAGGTTTACTTTGGAGACTCTATTGCCTGTCAAACAGAAACAGATGTATTACAACATAAGAACATCCAGATTTTTAAAGGATACAAAACTATGAATAGTTCTCAACAAAGGGCTTTCTGCAACACCTAAAGTCTATTCCAATTTACTTGTTTATACCTCTAGCTAATGTATTTTTCCCCAGATAGATTTTTACAGAAAAAGTAATGTTTTAAATCAGAGCAACTAGAAAAAAATTTGAAGCTATCTAATTTATGAAGAAGAGGAATACTTATGGTAATGAAAATGCCAATAGTTGTCTGCTTGCTTTTTCACTCATTCAGCTTATCAACTGATTTATGTGTTGGTCATGTAATGAAAAACGGACACCTTGGAAGATCTGGTGAACTAGGTTCAGGTCATAACTTTGTGCAACTAGCCTTATGACCTTGGCCGAGTAATTTAACTGTCTTGGACCTTGGTTTTCTCATCTCTAAAGGAAGAATTGTGAGGAGATGAACTTTGAAATTCTTGCAGCTATAACACGTTATGATTTCACAATTTAGTAAGCTTAGCTCTGTTTGGAGAACAAAGTACAATATTGTCTTTCGTTAAATGTATTCTTAACTATTTTAAGTGTTTTTTTTTGATGTTATTGTAAATGGAATTTTGAAAACTTTTATTTTCAGTTGTTTGTGGCTACAATATAGACATAAAATAGATTTTTTAAATAGTGACTTTGTAGTCTGTGACCCTGCTTTTAGTTCTAGTAGGTTCGTTTGGTTTTTTTTTTTTGCAGTACCTCTCTTTAACATTTTAACATTTTGACTATATTTTTAATTTTGAAATACTCTCCTCTCATACCTTTAGAAATTCCTTGTTAACCAGGTTCATCTATTTTTCTGCTCATGCCTTCTCTGGGTGCCTTTGGTTTTTGTCTGTTTGTTTGTTTGTCAGATGTTCATATTTCTCAAGAATCTTTCCATCTGCTTCCTCTCTATCTCCTTCTGATCTTTTGTTGTTGTTATTCTTTCTGTCAGTCTCATGTATTCACATGGCTTCCACGATCAAGTTCATAGACTCTTCCCCCATCAAGTTCATAGAATCTTCCCCCAAATCTCTTTCACTAGCACTGACTATTGTCATAAGCAACAGTCCCCCATTTTAAACTGTCTAGAAATGTCACCTCATTATGTTACTAATTTAACTTCAACAGCTTGAGAGCATTATAAATCTTCATTCTTAGCTTTGCAAGAAGACACATCTGCATTTGAATCTTGACATGGTTTTCTGATGTTTAAGTTGGGTAAGTTATTCACTGCCTCTGGTCCTTTATTTTCCTCATTTCTGGATTAAAGGTAATAACTCCAGCCTTAGGGTTGTGCTGTAGATTAAATTTAATGCACAAGTACATAGTTGGTGCTCAGTAGTGCTAATTTGTTCCTGCTTCTTTATTCAAAATACTAATATTTTCTCAGTTTGCTATGCCTTCCTGTTGCCCTAATTTTACAGGTTCTATTATTCAAGGCCAAGTTCAAAATGTTGGTTCTTCCAAAATGCTTGTGAGGGACCTCAGGTACTATATCTGCAATTACAGGCTCAAATCTTAACCCTTTTCTCCTTGTTTGTTGGCATTTTCTATCCTCAATTTATGACTCTATCTAATATCTCCTTCTAGACAATGATATACATAAGGGCAGAATTTGTGGCCGATCTGTCTTTGTATCTTCTGCAGCAACTAAGTGGTACAGGATGTATAATCTATATCTAAATCTATACCTATCTATATCCATGTGTGTGTATATGTCCTCCTTTGTCCTCTGGCTTCCTCTTCAGTATAGCTAGTGTATATGTACAAAGAATGAAGATAGAATTTTCTTTTTCTTAAATCTAAGTTTTGATTAGATAAAATTTTAACTTTTAACATAAGCCATCTGATTATAAAATATCTTTAAAAGTTAAATTACAACACAGTTTTTTTTATGCTCAAATGATTCATAGTAGTTGTGAACACTTGACTGAAGAAAAGCTCAGGTGAGCTACAAAAAATGTGAATTGATACGTGGCTCTGATAAGTGAGGTCTGTACAATGGACTTTCTTATTCTTGTGAATTTCATTCATACACTTTATTTTTTAGATTAAAAAGCCTTACATATCTGAGTATAAATCATAACCGGCTAGCCAGCATTCCTAGAGAACTTTGTTTCCTTGAGAATCTTTCTGAACTTCAACTTAACTACAATCAGCTCATTTGCATACCCAAAGAGATGAATTTCTTGAAGAAGCTCCAGAAGCTTCTTCTGGTCAGGAACAACATAGAATCTTTGCCAGAGGTAAGCAAAAGATGGAACCAAATTTTCTTTTGTTGGTGAAGAACTCATTACACCATGATAAGGAGCAGTTGTAGAATAGATTTGGGCATCTGAGTACAAGAGGTCATTTGCTTTCCCTCTGATTAGGTATAATCAGTTCCCAAATCCCTATGACAAAGGAAGGTTATAACTTGGATTTTTTCACAAAGCTAGGGATGACAGATTTAGTAAATAAAAATACAGAATGCTTAAATCTGAATTTCAGATTACCGATGAAGAATTTTTTTTAGTATAAGTATGTTCCAAATATTGCATGGGACATACTTATACCTTTTAAAAATCTTATTTTTTTTTGCCTGAAATTTAAATTTAAGTGAGTGTCCTGTATTTTATCTGGCAACTCTATATACAGCACAAAATATTAGTACTTTTTGGTTTTTGAGTAAGTACTAGATATCTTCCATTTTTCCTTTACATCCACTCTCCATCCTTTTCCAACCTGTTCTGTGCCTGGGAGACTGACCCCTATGGGCATCAATGAGCTCCTTTGTCCTCAGACTTCCTCTAGGATATGGCCAATGAGGGGCAATAGCAGGAGGTGAAGGGCAGGGGGATATTGAGTACCATATAGTTTTCCCCTGGTGTTCTCTCTAATAGGGTGCTGTGAGTTGCCTGCATGCTTTTCTGGAGGGTCATAGCAAATGTCAGGTGATCCTCAATGGACATTATTACATTCCCTTGACTCTTTAGGCCTGTGGTATTAAAGAACTCCTTGCTGTTGCTAGCTTTTGAGAAACTTGTGGTTTTATGGAACTACCTTTCTTGGTTTAGGGAACCTCATTGATTTCCCTGAACCCTGTCAAACTTTTATAAATAGTGGCTTTATTAAACTCTCCTCAAATTTCCCAGTTTAAGAGTACCATTTCCTGTTAAGAACCTGTCAACAGGTTTACCTTCCTTACTTATACAAATTAGAATTAATTTGGTAGGAGGAAATGCATGTCATACAGTAACTTGAGGAATAAAAAAAGCAGATTAATTCCTACTGTTTCACTTTTCTCTCAAGAAGATATTCCCTTGGGACTTCCCTGGTGGTCCAGTGGTTAAGAATCCGCCTTACAATGCAGGGGATGCAGGTTTGATCCTTGGTCGGGGAACTAAGATCCCACACGTCGTGGGGCAACTAAGGCTGTGCACTGCAGCTACTGAGCCCACGCGTCACAACTAGAGAGCCCACCTGCTGCAACTACTGAGCCAACGTGCTCTGGAGACTGTGTGCCACAACTAGAGAGAAGCCCGTGTGCTGCAATGAAGAGCCCACGCTACAACTAAGACCCGATGCAGCCAAATAAATAATAAATGAATACATTTTTTTAAAAAGAATGTATTCCCTTTAAAAATTCTGTGCACCCTGTAATGTGATATGTAAAAATATACCAAGGTATAGGCTATAAATAAGTATATTTCAAAAATTTTATTATTATATTCCTTAAAATTTCGACTTAGTTTAAGCAAGTAAAAAACTGTCTTGGAATTACATATTAAACCTATTAAAAACATGTCTGCCTTATTTGAGGGAAAAGCAGTAACAGCAGCAATAGGATCATCATGAAGCATTATATTACTTAGTGTTCATAACAACTTTATAATGTATCTCTTATTATACCCATTTTAGAATAAAGATCAGAGAGGTTTTGTGACTTGAACATAGTTTGCAAAGGTCAGGAAAAGAGCTCAGATCCATGTCTGTCTAATTTAAAAGTCCGTATTTCAAATCAATAGTCTAACCACAATTTTATAAACCCAAGGCGTTTAGACTTTAAAAAATTTGAATGCTAGTCAGTCCTGTCCTGAATTATCATGTAAAGAATGCCTATAATCATTTATGTCCTTGTACATTTAATATGATTCAGTCTATCATTGTTCTTTTTGGTCTAAATTATAAATGATAAGACATTACAGAAAATACTCATTTGTTTTGTTACTGAACATATTATGAATCATTTTCTGGTACATTATAAATTATGTGTATGTCTGCACACGTGCATATGAAGGTATATGCTCATCCAGTCACATTGGGCATGTGGCTAGACTAACAGATTTCCCTTATAAGGAAAGGGTTGTGTTAGCACAATGCCACACAAAAGGTAGATGTGAAATAAATGCCAGTGGAATTGTTGATAAAAATAGTTTTCTAAGATTACGTCTGTGTTCTGTCTCCCAAAGGTTCTTTCTGTTTTAATGATAGAAATGTCTACTAAGTGCTCACTATGTATTAAGCCCTTTAGTAAGCACTTTTGATTAGTAATTTATTTAATGTATTCAGCATCCATATTGAAGACAGTGGGTTCCATTAACATTTCCATGTTACAAATGGAGAAACTAAAGTGCAAAGATTAAGAAATTTGCCTATAGATATATAGTAAGTGTCGGAGGTGAATTTGAACCTACAGATATTTACTACAAATAGTCTAGTTCTTGGTCACCATGTTATGTTGCCCTGGAGTAGTCAGAGGAAATGGAGGATTGAAAGAATCTGGTGATCCAGACATAGTGATCTCCCTGGGGAGATATACTGAAGAATTGACCAGGTAATTAGGAAAGGTGGTCAACCTCATCAAGTTTAAACTTACAAGAAATGTTTATGATTCTACATATTAGACTTTTAAAAAGCTCTCTCTCTCTTTTGTTTCCTGACACAGGGACTTTGTGATCTTTTCAACCTAAGAATCCTAGACATAGCTGGAAATGTTATTCAGATGTTTCCACCAGGAGTAAGTAGAGTCAACTTGAAATACAATTGAAAAATAATTTTGTTTATGCTATTGGGAATAGAAAAAATAGGCAGCCAGTAAAACCTATAGTAATTGGAACCTTGAATTATACAGATAACTCAAAGATTTGCTTTGTTCTAGAATTTCAAGACCTGTTCTTTCCCATTCCTTCCTTTGTGTTCTGTGCCTGCTGAACTTGTTTGAACGGAGTGAACTCTGATTGTTAGCATAAATATTTTAATATATTAGCTATGGTTAAGTGGTTTCTTTTAATCATATACTATTTTTGGTCACCTCAGACTTTTTGAAAATATTACGTTCCAGAGCATAAATTTTTATCCCTTGCAATTAATCCAAAAGAGACACTTCTCTTAGTTGTTTTTAAGCCATAAACAATGAAAAATGCACTTTTTTTCATTTGGAGATGAATTTTGACTTTTTGCTTTATTTCAAATAACTGAGAAGCAGTTGGTCTTAGCAACTTCTAACTTCTGGTAAAGAAATGGCAATTTTTCATGTTGGGGTGAGCATGTTTCCACTGCAAGGTAATAATTAGAAGCCCATCAATCCACAAGGTATTCAATAAATAGTTGTTGATCCATTAATTAATTTTTCTGATTGATCAACACAAAATTGAGATTTCAGTCCTTTTTACCCACTGAGCAATATTTTACACTGAAGATGACTCAAATAGGAAAAATGAGTGTAATTTCTGTGTTTTAGAAAAAATGTAGAGCTTTTTGTGGTAAATTATACATAACATAAAGTTTACCATTTTAACCATTTTTTTTTAATAAATTTATTTATTTATTTTTGGCTGTGTTGGGTCTTCATTTCTGTGCGAGGGCTTTCTCTATTTGCTGCGAGCGGGGGCCACTCTTCATCGCGGTGCGTGGGCCTCTCACTGTCACGGCCTCTCTTGTTGCGGAGCACAGGCTCCAGACGCGCAAGCTCAGCAGTTGTGGCACACGGGCCTAGCTGCTCCGCAGCATGTGGGATTCTCCCAGACCAGGGCTCGAACCCGTGTCCCCTGCATTGGCAGACAGATTCTCAACCACTGCGCCACCAGGGAAGCCCCATTTTAACCATTTTTAAGTGTACAGATCTGTGGCACTACGTATATTCATGTTGTTGCACAACCATCATCACCACCTATCTCCAGAAGTTTTCTATCTTTTCAACTGAAACTGCACCCATTAAACACTGCAACTTCCCATTCCTCCCTCCCTCTAACACCTGGCAACCACCATTCTACTTCTTGTCTCTAAGAATTTGAGCACTCTAGGAATCTCATATGAATAGGATCATACAATATTTGTCCTTTTGTGACTGGCATATTTCACTTAGTATAATGCCTTCAAAGTCTGTCTATGTTATAGCCTGTGTCAGATTTCCCTCTTTTTTATGGCTGAATAATATTCTATTGTATGTATATGCCACATTTTGTATATTCATTCATCTGCCCATGGACAATTGGGTTGCTTCCTCCTTTTGACTATTGAGAATAATGCTGCTGTGAACATGGGGGTACAAATATCTGTTCAAGTCCCTGCTTTCACTTCTTTTGGGTATATACCCAGCAGTGGAATTGCTGAGTCATATGGTAATTCCATGTTTTAATTTTTTTAAGGAATTGCCAAACTGTTTTCCAAAAATACAGTTTTGAATGTTTAATAAGCACTGGATGTTGTTAATGCTGACCTGATAAATGCTGCAAGATTTTATTCATCCTGCTACAACATATTATTCATGTCTTAGTTTACCTCTTTTTCTGCCTTATGATGCCTTCTCTGATTGCCAAAGCAGACTTCTGATGCTACTTCTTCTCTGGTACCGTTATAGTTTGTACATACCACAAAGTAGAGTAATTCTTTTCAAGTCTGTCTTCCCATTAGACTGTAATCTTACAGAGGAAAGGAGTACTCTTTTTAAACTTTATACCTGCAGTGTCTTAAATTCCAATTGAATAAATGTTAAACAAATAAATAAAAATAATGTTCTTAAACTACATTCAGTATTTGCCTTAGTAGTATCGTGAATTCACAGTTTCTTCTACAGTGATTCTGTACTTAGAATTTTGATAAAACACCATTACTTAGATTCCATTAATTTAGAGTAATTTTGGCAGAATCTGAGTTAGTATCACCTTTGTAACATCTCTTTCAGAATTTTCTGAAAACTCTGAAGTAAGATATTCTGTGAATTCATCTGAGCTTTGGTCCAACTGGTTCAAGTTAATAAAATTTCCACATTTTATTAGATGGGGCAACTAATGAGGAAATGATGAACAAAGAGGCTAAATGACTGACTCTAGGTTATGCCATGATTATCATCAGTGAAAGAGAGTAAGTTTCAAAATAATGGTAGTGAACTTTAAAAATAATTAGACCATCCTTTTTAGGAAGCAATATAGTATAGAAATGAAGAACATGGACTTTGGGGTCATATACACATGAGTTTAAAGTTCTAACTTTCTATTTACTAACTTTGAAATCTTTAACAAGTGGCTTAACTCCTCTGAGTTGCTGTTTTATTTGTCAAATGGGTATATTAATACCATTAACTTTAGGAAGGTTGTTAAGTTACATAATGATTTAAAGCATTTTGTTCACAGTTGGCATTCAAGGAATGGAAGCTCTTATGATTATATGTTGTATGTACAATATATACCAATAGTGAAATACTAGTAATATGTATAATTATAGTGAGCATCCACTGTCTACTAGCATTAATAGGAAAAATTAACCTTGTGAGGTACATGTTCTCAAAACTTATTTTTATTATAAAAATTTTCAAACATACATAAAAACAGAGAGAAAAGCAAAAGGAAATTCCATATACCTATTGCCCTGAAGTGTAGTATTAACCCAAAGATTTGAAAATGTGCTCTGTAGAAGTGTCTTTAAGTGGCTTATTTTACTGCCTCACAGCTATTTTTTTTTTTTTTTAATAGGGCTTTATTTAAGACTGTTGCTATTTTATGACCTGAAACTTGGTGTGCTATTTGGAAAATGCAGTTGTTTCACAGAAGTTTAGTTTTTATTCACATGGCTTTTAAATATTTGAAACTGAATTTTCACCAGGAATTTTGTATAAGAGTGTACATTAAATGGAGATCTGCAGTAAGACAATGGGACTGTTATAATTATTTGTTCATATGTGTTGAATCAAAAGAATTTCTAGATTATTAAGAAAAATGCCGTCATCATCAGATAGTGAGTTAACTGTATTAGAAATGCATTGGTTCTTTTATTACCATGTAGTCAGATCTAGTGCATTGAGACTTTAATTTCTTTCCTTATCTCTTTTTTTCCTCTTCTTGATTTAAACTTAAAACTTTTTTTGAAAGTTGTACAAATTATACATTCTTCTTAAAGTTTCAAACAACAAAGAAATACAGAATAATAATAAGAGTATCCATTCCAGGACCTCTACATGTGTGTTCTTTAGAAAAGTCTGTTAAAGCATATATATTTTTTTAAGAATTTTAAAGGAGTTTATTGCCAGAAAGTGCCAGCGTCTGAAAAGAGAACCATAAATGCTCCTAAGCAAAGGTAATCACCATCCTTTCAAAATATGCCAACAAGAAGAGAGGTGCCAAAGCAATGTAGTTCCAGAAAGGGAGTCTTCCTCCTGCTTCCTTGAGGTGTGGCAGGAAGGTCCTCAAAATCAGGCTGTCCCCTGAGGACTTCATTCTAATACAGAACAGGAAATCATTTCACCTCTCCACGGCCCTTCTCCTTCTCTATCTTTCAAATGGGAGGTCTTTTGGTGATATAATATTGTTTATCCTTTCCTGTGTATTGTGAGCTTGTTGGGATGATCACATTCATCATTTCGCTGGACCATTTATCATTTGCTGGACCATGAGGAGCCACATTTGAAACCCACCAAGAGGAATTCACAGCCCACAGAGATCTTAAACTCAGAGCACAATTCAGAAACTGGACATGATTTTGGTGTCTTTCTTTGAGAAGAGGATGATGCATTTTCAGTTGGGCATAGGTATTTGAATGAGATTAGATGTGCCATTTTTGGAATTAGATATATGGAAACAAGAAAGTGTGTGGATGTGGGCACTGAAGAAGGTGGTTAATAATGAATAGTACGTTTTTCACGTTATACTATGTCTGGATTGGTTTCATGATACTTAATTTCCCAGTACAAATTTTCTTATTTATTTATTTATGTATTTATTTATTTATGGCTGCGTTGGGTCTTAGTTGTGGCACACGGGATCTTTCGTTGCAACACACGGGCTCCTCTCTAGTTGTGGTGCATGGGTTTCTCTCCAGTTGTGGAATGTGGGCTTCTCTCTAGTTATGCTGTGCAGGCTCTCTAGTTGTAGCGTGCAGGCATCAGAGCACATGGGCCCTGTAGTAGCAGCACGTGGGCTCTCTAGTTGTGGCATGCAGACTCAGTAGTTGTGGCACTCAGTCTTAGTTCCCTGACCAGGGACTGAACCCGCATCCCCTGTATTTGACGGCAGATTCTGAACCACTGGACCACCAGGGAAGTCCCTGAATTTTCTTTTTAAAGAAGTACCATCTAAGTATGTAAAAGGTGTCATTGGTAGTAGAAAGATCAGTAGAGAGAAAGCAAAACTCTGGGGCTGATTTCTTGATATGATATACCATTGCACAATTTGAGGAAATTTTCAGTGCCTCAGATAAAATTATTTGATATCCAATTCCTATCTAAGACATGTCAAACTTATTCATTTTAATAGTTTGCAATAGTCCTGTGCTTCTTGGATGAATAGGGATTAAGATTTTTTTAAAGATAACTGTTTTTTTTTCTTCCATTTAGTTCTCTTGTCTTCAAATAACCTTGTGTAAATAGCATTTTTCTGATTATAGAAGTAATTAATTCATTGTAGAAAATCCAGAAAATAAATAAGGATAGAAAGAGCCAAATATAAGGTATCTTTAGGTTTGCCTCCCAAAGAGTATTTGTTGTTTTTTTTTTTTTCTTCAAGTATCTTATTTTTATATGTGCACTTAAAAAATTGAAAGCATATTTCATATGAAATATGTATCTTGTTTTTTTCTTTTAACATTATATATTGAGCACTTTCCTTAAATGAAAGTTCTTCAAATATGTGATTTTTAATGACTGGGTGTCCTTTTACCTTTTCTTATCATATGTTCACTTTTTCTTACATTTTTTATTATATTGATGGAATTGGATGTGGATTTTGAATGAACAAGCCTTTGAGGAAAAGGATGATTTGAAACAAAATGTCTTTTATTTGTATTTTTTTTGGAGGGAGTAACAATTTTGAGACATTGCCTGTGATGGACAGTGAACCATAAGGAAACATTGCCAGTTGCTCAGATAGTGGGGGAAACTGATGCTTGGTTTACGAGTTTCCTAGTTCTGCTGTAATGAAGTACCAGAAACTGGGCATTAAAATAACATGTCTCTGTTTTCTTGTAAGGACACCAGCCCTAGGATTAGGGCCCACCCTAATCTAGTATACTCTCATTTTAACAAATTACATCTGTAAAACCTCTTTCTAAATAAGGTCACATTCTGAAGTTCTAGGTGGACATACAATTTGAGGGTATGTCTCATTATATTTGGGTAGAACAACGAGTTTTAGTACTCTATCTAGCACCTGTATGTGTGATAGATATAACTCTCCTAAGTGAGGCTTATATGACAATTCAGTTCAACCAAGTTAAACTCTCTTCTCTGTTTTGGTCATGAAGATTTGAAGAATTTCTATCCTCAGGAAATTCTGGGGAGACAAGTAAACAAATATGAATGTTGTCCTGTAAGAACTTTGGATTTCATGTTTGAAGTGGGCCTTAGAGAGATCATAAGAAAAATATAAAGACAGAAATTTAAAACTAGAAAAATTAAAGAAAGTGACATTAATTAGCTTGGAAAGAGAAAGGAGGTAGGTAGGTGGTAATTTCATTGTTGAGTTCATTATATGAAGGGAGACAGTAACCAGCTGCCTTAATAACTTTTTTTTTAATAACTTTTAATGATGGAGAAAAAAAACCCACACTGTCATTTACTGCAGAAGGATTTTGGATTAAGATATCATAGAGGGATTTCTAGGAGGAAAGGGTTACCAACCTCTCTCTAGATTCTAAAAGAAAGAATAGAAAGCTCAGTCTGAAGTAGTTATGATTCAGCTGTTTCAACAGGGAGAAAAGTAAGTCACTGAGTTTTTTAGTTACCTTGAAGCAATTATTTATATATATATATATTTATCTTTAAGAAAGATTTTTCTCTGGCTCCTCTTTCCTTCAGGAGACTGGTTATTTTTCAAACTGCAGTCATTTGAAAAAAAAGTTGACTGGACAAAAGTGAGAAAAAGTTTTAATGGTCATCATCAGGTGGTATAATGATGTTTATTTTTGATGTGAGGTTTAAAACAAAATATTATAACAGACAAAATAGACTTTAAAATAAAGACTATTACAAGAGACAAAGAAGGACACTACATAATGATCAAGGGATCAATCCAAGAAGAAGATATAACAACTGTAAATATTTATGCACCCAATATAGGAGCATCTCAATACATAAGGCAAATGCTAACAGCCATAAAATGGGAAATCAACAGTAACACAATCATAGTAGGGGACTTTAACACCCCACTTTCACAAATGGACAGATCATCCAAAATGAAAATAAATAAGAAAACACAAGCTTTAAATGACACATTAAACAAGATGCACTTAATTGATATTTATATGACATTCCATCCATAAACAACAGAATATGCTTTCTTCTCTAGTGCTCATGGAACATTCTCCAGGATAGATCATATCTTGGGTCACAAATCAAGCATTGGTAAATTTAAGAAAATTGAAATTGTTATCAACTATCTTTTCTTATCACAATGCTATGAGACTAGATATTAATTACAGGAGAAAAACTGTAAAAAATACAAACACATGTAGTCTAAACAATACACTACTAAATAACCAAGAGCTCACTGAAGAAATCAAAGAGGAAATAAAAAAATACCTAGAAACAAATGAAAATGAAAACACGATGACCCAAAACCTATGGGATGGAGCAAAAGCAGTTCTAAGAGGGAAGTTTATAGCAATACAATCCTATTTCAAAAAACAAGAAACATCTGAAATAAACAACCTAACCTCACACCTATAGCAATTAGAGAAAGAAGAACAAAAAAACCCCCAAAGTTAGCAGAAGGAAATAAATCATTATGATCAGATCAGAAATAAATGAAAAAGAAATGAAGGTGTTAGCAAAGATCAATAAAACTAAAAATAGATTCTTTGAGAAGACAAACAAAACTGATAAACCATTATCCAGCCTCATCAAGAAAAAAAGGGAGAAGACTAAAATCAATAGGATTAGAAACAAGAAAGGAGAAGTAAAAACTGACACGGCAGAAATACAAAGGATCATGAGAGATTACTGCAAGTAACTCTATGCGAATAAAATGGAAAACCTGGAAGAAATGGACAAATTCTTAGAAAAGCACAACCTTCCAAGACTGAATCAGGAAGAAATAGAAAATATAAACAGACTAATCACAAGCACTGATATTGAAACTGTGATTAGAAAACTTCCAACAAACAAAAGCCCAGGACCAGATGGCTTCACAGGTGAATTCTATCAAACATTTAGAGAACAGTTAACACCTATCCTTCTCAAACTCTTCCAAAATATAGCAGAGGGAGGAACACTCCCAAACTCATTCTACAAGGCCACCATCACCCTGATACCAAAACCAGACAAAGATATCACAAAAAAAAGAACACTACAGTCCAATATCACTGATGAACATAGATGCAAAAATCCTCAACAAAATACTAGAAAACAGAATCCAGCAGCACATTAAAAGGAGCATACACCATGATCAAGTGGGGTTTATCCCAGGAATGCAAGGATTCTTCAATATATGCAAATCAATCAGTGTGATGAACTATATTAAAAAATTGAAGGATAAAAACCATATGATCATCTCAGTAGATGCAGAAAAAGCTTTTGACAGAATTGAACACCCATTTATGATAAAAAAAATCTCCAGAAAGTAGGCATAGAGGGAACTTACTTCAACATTATAAGGGCCATATATGACAAACCCACAGCCAACATTGTTCTCAGTGGTGGAAAACTGAAACCATTTCCACTAAGTTCAGGAACAAGATAAGATTGCCCACTCTCCCCACTATTATTCAACATAGTTTCAGAAGTTTTAGCCACAGCAATCAGAGATGAAAAAGAAATTAAAAGAATCTAAATCAGAAAAGAGAAGTAAAACAGTCACTGTTTGCAGATGACATGATGCTATATATAGAGAATCCTAAAGATGCTAGCAAAAAACTACTAAAGCTAATCAATGAATTTGATAAAGTAGCAGGATACAAAACTAATGCAAAGAAATCTCTTGCATTCCTATACACTAATGATGAAAAATCTGAAAGAGAAATTAAGGAAGCACTCCCTTGTACCATTGCAACAAAAAGAATAAAATACCGAGGAATAAACTGACCTAAGTAGAAAAAAGACCTGTATGCAGAAAACTATAAGACACTGATGAAAGAAATCAAAGGCGATACAAACAGATGGAGAGATATACCATGTTCTTGGATTGGAAGAATCAACATTGTGAAAATGACTATACTACCCAAAGCAATCTACAGATTCAATGCAATCCCTATCAAACTACTAATGACATTTTTCATAGAACTAGAACAAAAAATTTCACAATTTGTATGGAAACACAAAAGACCCCGAATAGCCAAAGCAATCTTGAGAAAGAAAAACAGAGCTGGAGGAATAAGGCTCCCTGACTTCAGACTATACTACAAAGCTAAAGTAATCAAGACAGTATGGTGCTGGCACAAAAACAGAAATATAGATCAATGGAACAGGATAGAAAACCCAGAGATAAACCCACACACATATGGTCACCTTCTCTTTGATAAAGGAGACATGAATATACAATGGAGAAAAGATAGCCTCTTCAGTAAGTGGTGCTGGGAAAACTGGACAGCTACATGTAAAAGAATGAAATTAGAACACTCCCTAACACCATACACAAGAATAAACTCAAAATGGATTGAAGACCTAAATGTAAGGCCAGACACCATAAAACTCATAGAGGAAAACATAGGCAGAACACTGTATAATGTAATCACAAGATCCTTTTTGACCCACCTCCTAGAGAAATGGAAATAAAAACAAAAATAAACAAATGAGACTTAATGAAACTTCAAAGCTTTTGCACAGTAAAGGAAGCCATAGAGAAGACAAAAAGGCAACCCTCAGAATGGGAGAAAATATTTGCAAATGAAGCACCTGACAAAGGATTAATCTCCAAAATATACAAGCAGCACATGCAGCTCAATATCAAATATACAAACAACCCAGTCCAAAAATGGGCAGAAGACCTAAATAGACATTTCTCCAAAGAAGATATACAGATTGCCATTAAACACATGAAAGGATGCTCAACATCACTAATCATTAGAGAAATGCAAATCAACACTACAAGTTGTAGGTGTCACCTCACACTGGTCTGAATGGCCATTATGAAAATAATCTACAAACAATAAATGCTGTAGAGGGTGTGGAGAAAAGGGAACCCTCCTGTACTTTTGGTGGGAATGTAAATTGATACAGCCACTATGGAGAACAGTATGGAGGTTCCTTAAAAAACTAAAAATAGAACTACCATATGACCCAGCACTCCCACTACTGGGCATATATCCTGAGAAAACCATAATTCAAAAAGAGTCATGTACCACAATGTTCATTGCAGCACTATTTACAATAGCCAGGACATGGAAGCAACCTTCGTGTCCATTGACAGATGAATGGATAAAGAAGATGTGGCACATATATACAATGGAATATTACTCAGCCATGAAAAGAAATGAAATTGAGTTATGTGTAGTGAGGTGGATGGACCTAGAGTCTGTCATACAGAGTGAAGTAAGTCAGAAAGAGAAAAACAAATATCGTATATTAACGCATATATGTGGAATCTAGAAAAATGGTACAGATGAACTGGTTTGCAAGCAGAGATAGAGACGCAGATGTAGAGAACAAATGTATGGACACCAAGGGGGGAAAGGGGAGGGTGGGATGAATTGGGAGATTGGGACTAACATATGTACACTAATATGTATAAAATAGATAGCTAATGAAAACCTGCTGTATGGCACAGGGAACTCTACTTCACTTCGCTGTGCAGTAAGAACTAACACAACATTGTAAAACAACTATACCCCAATAAAAAAAAAAAAAGAATCTCTGGAGTGCTTGTTAAAACCCAGATATCTGGGCCCTACCCCTAGAGTTTCTGATTCAGTAGTTTGGAGAATCCAGGAATTTTTATTTCCATTAATTTCTTAGGTGATCCTATTGCTTTAAGTCTGTGGACCACACTTGGAGAACCACTGGTCTGACGTATAGAGCTGTGGTAGAGCTTGGACTTGCACTCAAGATTTTTGCTGCAAGCCCATATTAGAACCCTGCCTCTGAGAGAAAATAAATGCTGAGGAATCTATTCTTTGCCTCAGGAGTGACAGGCAGGGGCAATCCCTGTTATGTTACACAAATAAATAAGACATTTCTTTCATCTCAGTGAGAATTTGGGTTCTGAGGATTTCCCTGTGTCCTTGACTAAAATGATACTCAAGGAACTATAGAATTCTGTGTACTCTGGAAAGTACTTTACATAGAAACTAAGATTTTGGTATGTGAGCACAAGGATTGCCTATAAAGTTGGAAGCTGAATCCTCTTCAGCCACTCTGGATGTACTTGGTGCATATATGCCATTACATAACCTCTTAAACATGTATTCATCAGTCAATCTAAAAATTGGAGAGGTTTTTAGCATGTGACTTTAAACACTAAGTTTTATTTTGGAGAAAGTTTGGCAAGGCCAAATCTTTACCATGTAACTTTTAGTTGTTTCTGAGTTTTGTCTTCATAAAGTTTCCTATTTACATGGGATCTAGAAGTGAAACTCAGGTTTAGCTAAAACATTTACAAGGACACGTATAAATATGACAACTTGTGAGAAAGCACTTTGTGGTGAATAGACATTGAAGAAATGTGCTTAAAAGATATAAATCACAGCCAATGCTACATTTTCCAAAGTTGCTGCTCGTTCAGTTTCAAATTCATATTAACAATATTCATTTGAATCTGTGCTCTCCATAAACAGATTCTGTGTCAGAGTTAAGAATCTTAAGTATTTGTATATCCTAAAGTTTTGTGGGCACATAGTGTTTTTATGAGAAAAATTGTGTTTGGACTATTTAAGGGGGATAATGGTTATAGCACCTAGTCCATTTCATCAGTGCCCCCTTTTTTCCTTCAAGAAACACCAGAGTTATCATAAATCAAATTTGAGAATAGTGTGAGCACTTTCCCTTTTACAGTATGAGAAACACAGGAGAGAAAAAAAAAATGTAAGCAACTTTCCCAGAAGCACAAATCGTTTGAATGAAGAGAAGATTTGAATATACTCTTCCCAAACAAAAATTAAATATGCCTAGATTGTCAATTTACCAGTTGTGTGACCCTGAGCACATAACTCAATTACTCTTTGCCCCCCCCTTTTCCCTCTGTAACTTGAGGATATTAATAACCACTTGTATCATAACATTGCTGGGAAAGTATCTGATACAACTGTTGGTGCTTAACAAATATAGAACGAACAAATAATTAAATGAAATAACATATATAAATCCTTTACTAATGCTTGGCCCATGATAGATATTAAATGTTATTTTCTTTTAATTTTAAAGTTTGGTCTGAGCTACCTGCTGCTGAATCCATCCCAAATGCAGGGATGTCTTTCAAAGCCATGAGAGCTCCTGAAAGTTTCTAACATGCAATTTGCAGGGTAACAACTGTTCTGTATGCAAGGGTATAGGGGGAGGTGGGGGAGTGCAGTCTCTGTTAGCAGCACACTATTTTGGGTTATTTTCCTCTACAGACCAATTTACATTCTTCTGGCCTACTTTGGTTAATCAACAAAATATTACTAATAAACTATCTCTCTGAAAGCGGTCCCTCTTTCCCTGGATCTTAACCTTTGATTCTCTGTTTATTTCTGTCTCATCCTTTCCCCCTTCCTCATGGCTGACTTGGTTTCTGATTGTCAAACGAGATCCCTCTGAAAACAGGACCCCTTGTTAACTGAATTCTCCTTTTCTTAGACCCTTTACACAACTTGTCACCTACTACTTATCTCTATGTCCTTTCCTTCCTTGAATACTTTTAATTTAAAATGGTTTCTCTGACATAACGAATGGACTTGAGAACATGGGAAGGGGGAACGGTAAGCTGGGACAAAGTGAGAGAGTGGCATGGACATATATACACTACCAAATGTAAAATAGATAGCTAGTGGGAAGCAGCCACATAGCACAGGGAGATCAGCTTGGTGCTTTGTGACCACCTAGAGGGTTGGGATAGGGAGGGTTAGGGGGAGATGCAAGAAGGAGGAGATATGGGGCTATATGTATATGTATAGCTGATTCACTTTGTTATAAAGCAGAAGCTAACACACCATTGTAAAGCAATTATAGTCCAATAAAGATGTTAAAAAAATAGACAGTTATTATTGAAGATCATATGTGATCAATTATGTGAAGATCATAAAAGAGAAGGGAAGACTGAGGAATGGTCACAGGTTGGAGAAACTAAGGAGACATGACAACTACATGCATTGTGTGATCCCCAGACTCAACCTTGGACTAGGAAAAGGAAATTAGTGGGAATATTGGTGAAATTTGCATAAGGCCTGTGTATTAGTACAACCTATAGTATTGTATCTGATAATTCCCTGTCTTGGGCCATGTATAGTGCTATGTAAGATAACGACATTTGTGGAATTTTAGTGAATGGTTTATGGGACTTCTTGGTACTTCTTTTGCAATGTTCTGTTATTCTGATGTTGTTTCAAAATGAAAATAAAAATTAAAAGTAAAAATAAATAAATTAATAAAATCGTTTCTCTGTTCATAAGCAATGATGATTGATTTTTTTTTTTTTTTTTTTTTTTTATTTTTGGCTGTGTTGGGTCTTCGCCTCTGTGCGAGGGCTTTCTCCAGTTGCGGCGAGCGGGGGCCACTCTTCATCGCGGTGCGCGGGCCTCTCACCGTCGTGGCCTCTCTTGTTGTGGAGCACAGGCTCCAGACGCGCAGGCTCAGTAGTTGTGGCTCACGGGCCCAGTTGCTCCGCGGCATGTGGGATCTTCCCAGACCAGGGCTCGAACCCGCGTCCCCTGCGTTGGCAGGCAGATTCCCAACCACTGCGCCACCAGGGAAGCCCTGATTGATTTTTTTTATTGAAGTATAGCTGATTTACAAAGTTGTGCCAACCTCTGCTGTATAGCAAAGTGACTCAGTTATACACATAGAGACTTTCTTTTTTTAATATATTCTTTTCCGTTATGGTTTATCACAGGATATTGAATATAGTTCCCTGTGCTATACAGTAAGACTTTGTTGTTTATCCATCCTATATATAATAGTTTACATCCGCTAATCCCACACTCCTAGTCCTTCCCTCCCTTACCCCCTTTCCCCTTGGCAACCACAAGTCTGTTCTTTATGTCTGTGAGTCTGTTTCTGTTTTGCAGATAGGTTCATTTGTGCCATATTTTAGATTCCACATATAAGTGATATCATATGGTATTTGTCTTTCTCTTTCTGATTTGCTTCACTTAGTATGATAATCTCTAGTTGTATCCATGTTGCTGCAAATGGCATTATTTCATTCTTTTTTATGGTTGAGTCGTATTCCATTGTATATTTGTACCACATCTTCTTTATCCATTCATCTGTCTATGGACATTTAGGTTGTTTCCATGTTTTGGCTATTGTATGAATAGTGCTGCTATGAACATAGGGGTGCATACATGTTTTTGAATTATAGTTTTGTCAGGGTGTATGCCCAGGAGTGGGATTGCTGGATCACATGGTAATTATGTTTTTACTTTTCTGAGGAACCTCCCCTGTTTTCCATAGTGGCTGTACCAACTTGTGTTCCCACCAACAGTGTAGGAGGGTTCCCTTTTCTCCATACCCTCTCCGGCATTTGTTATTTGTAGACTTTTTTTTTTTAATAAATTTATTTATTTGTTTTTGGCTGCACTGGGTCTTCGTTGCTGTGTGTGGACTTTCTCTAGTTGCAGCTAGCAGGGGCTACTCTTTGTTGCGGTGCATGGACTTCTCATTGCAGTGGCTTCTCTTGTTGTGGAGCATGGGCTCTAGGCACGCAGGCCTCAGTTGTTGTGGCACTTGGGCTCTGTAGTTGTGGCTCACAGGCTCTAGAGCTCAGGCTCAGTAGTCGTGGCACACGGGCTCAGTTGCTCCATGGCATGTGGGATCTTAGTTCCCTGACCAGGGCTTGAACCTGCATCCCCTGCATTGGCAGGCAGATTCTTAACCACTGCACCACCAGGGGAGGCCCTATTTGTAGACTTTTTAAAGACGGCCATTCTGACCTGTGTGAGGTGGTACCTCATTGTGGTTTTGATTTGCATTTCTCTAAATTCAATGCTGATTGATTTTGATCCATGCCAGTGAAAGCATATCTTGCTGTGTCCTTGATTCCAGACACTTGCCTGATACCTAGCATATAGAACCTGGTTTAGTGTTGCTCTTGGCTTCATATTTGTCTAATTTTTAAAGCCTAAATATTTCACAAATGTTCCAATGCCTTTTGTTGTTTTACTTTTTGGGCTTAATCCAAAGTCAAGTGATGAAAGCCATTTTATTTTTGTATGATTCTCATCGTTTTCAAATGAGCTCAACTGCCTTCAGTAGAATTATTTCCAAGTATGAGCAGTTACACACAAATATGTTCACATACACACAGGGAGGTCATTTAGCTTTGGATTAAGATAAATATTTTTGTGAAATAGACTGGACACTTTGAGAATTGTTATATACAGTTTCAACATGTCTATAACCAAAAATGTCCTTGAGTGGTCAAAAGCCCAAGACAGTTGTGGGAAAGGCACTTGGGAACATGAAATTGTGATGTTTGACTTGTACCAAAATTTCTATCAAAACATTTGAAACTCTTTTGCAAGTATAAAAGTATAAAAGTGATATTCAGGGAAACATTCATAAAGCTGTGGACAAGAACATCTCCAAATATCTCCACATTCTAGTGATTTGGTTTGAAGTATTCACTCTGCTCAAATAGCCATGAGATATTCCAGTTGTCTACCTCCAACCCCTTTGCTTTTCTGCCTCTTTTGAATAGAAACATTAGAGATCAACTTTTTTCTTGTTCCATATCTATAGTTTATTTTCCGTCTCAGTTGAATATTAAGGAAAACTATACTTTATCCTTGAAGCTTATTACATCGTCTCTAAAATTTGACTTTAATTTGAAAATAGTATATTTTTCTTTGTCAGTGCTGCCTCAGTGACTCAATTTATTAAGAGATACACATTTAAAACAACATTCAATTACCTTTAAAAAATGGGACACAAGTCAATGCTTGACTAATGAAAACCCCTTGTGGGCTCTATCGTTTTATGTAAGTGATGTAAGCTTAGCTAATATAGAATTAGTGAGTTCCAAAACTTGACTACATGTTTTGCCTGTCACTACATTTACGAGAATGAGATCATGTTTTCTGCTTTCTTATATGTGGGGGGGGGGGGGCGGTGGGCAAGGAGAAGGGTGTTGGATTATATGTGATTGCTTCTTTTGCCATTCTAATTTTAAAATTTCATGAGATAGACGTTTTGAAATGAAAAACATAGAGAAAATCCATAAAATATTACCCTGGATGCCATGAGGGTTTTGTTAAAACTCTGATTCAAAATTGAGGGCTTAAAAAAAATCTAAGTTAGGGGGTATAAATGTTTTTCCCTGTTTAGTTAAATTAAATAATCTGGGTTCTGCCTTTCAACTTCTATATGTGCTATGGAATTAAAGACAGGCTGGTCCTGAATGCCTGTAAGTGCTTCAAAGGACCCTATTCCACATTTATGGTGGTTGGTGAACAGTGTTTAGCTATCATTTAGTTATTCTTGGAAATTTTTTTCTTCTAGTCAAGTATATAAAGAAAATGATTCAAGAGATAAAAGTGACGTTGCTTATCTTCAAAATGGGGATTCCAAAATTTAAGCTACACCCACTTCACTTGTTGGGAGAAAGGGAGGTTAGGGTTATTTGCTCATAAAGAGAGTCAGAGCTGCTATCTTTTATGCTTTGTGATAAAAGTGGAGTTTAAATGATTTCAAAATGAGAGCCAGTATTTTTCAAGGAGTAAACCTAATAAAAAATGAGAAAAATTGTAAAGAAAGGCTTTGATTGAAATCAAGTAATGCAGCTCTTATGAAGCCTATTTAGGCATTGGTTTTCATTTAGATGATTAGTCCTTTCTATTGACCCCCCCTCCATACCCCCATCAACAATGTAAATGTAAACTCTATGAAACCCTGGTTTTAGGGATTTACTATTTATTTCTCTATGGTTTTCCAGGCTATAATTCTTATAAAATATATCATTATCAAATAGATTTTAGAGTGCATAAGAATCAGCAGTGGTGCTTATTAAAATTTTGATGTCTTGGCCCCATGCCCATATATTCTGAATATGACTAATGCTTTATGCTTTAAAGTTTAGTTTTCTTATATTAATTTAGCTATATCAGCTCTATTTTGATTCATATTTGCAGGATACATCTATTTTAATTCCTTACCTTCAACCTTTTTATATCCTTAGGTTTTAGATATATTTCGTATAAATAGTATACGACTCTTCATTTTTTTAAATCCAGCGTGATAATATCTGTATTTAAATTGCAGCATTTAGTTCATCTGAGTTTAATGTAATTGCTGATTTATTTGGGACTAAATCAATTTATTCCTATATATATTTAATTTGTTCCGCTTGTTCTGTATTCCTTTTTCTAACTTTTCTTCTTTCCTTTTGAAATGATTGGATATTTTTACAAATCCATTTTAAAATCTGTCTAAGGGAATTTTGTACAACTTATTTTTTTAATTGACTACCTTAAAAGCTTAAAAAAATCTTACTTGCTTTATGAAAGTTAATTATTAATTGGTACTTATACTCTCCATTTTAGACAATGCAAGAATTTTATGACAGTTTTAATCTATTTACTCACCTCCATTCTTTGATATTTGGTGTTATAATTCTTTTTGTATTTTCAAAGATGTTGTTATTATTTTACACAAATAATATTCAGTTAGATTTATCTGCATGTTTAACATTTTTGTTGTTATTCATTTTTTCCTGTATCTCCAATCTTCCTTTAGGGATCTTATATTTACCTTCAGCTCAAATTACATTTTTTAGCCTTTCCTTTAGAATGAGTCTACTGGTGGTTTATTATTCCAGTTTTGGTTTGAGTTAAACTATTTTTATTTTAGCCTATTCTTGAAGAATAATTCTTACATGGTATACAATTCTGAATTGACAGTATTATATTTCACTACTTCCAAAATTTCATTTCACTATCTTCTAGCTTCCATCTTTGATGTTGATAGGTCTGCTACAAACATTACTGTTGCTTCTCCTTAATCTGTTTTTCTTTTCCTGGTAGCTTTACAATTTTTCTCATTATCTTTATATTCTACATTTCAATTATGATGTGTGTAGGTTTAAATTTCATTTTATTTATCCTGCCTAGAATTTATTTGATTTCTTAAATATGTAGATTGATGTATTTCATTATTTTTTAAAAAGTCTTAGTCATTGTCTTTTCCAGTATTGCTCTGCCTTCCTCTCTCCTTCTTTGGTAATTCTAATTCCCTATGTGTTATTACTTCTCACTTTATCTTTTTTTGTCTTATCTTTCCCTTCTCTGTTTTTGATCATTTTGTCTCTCTGTGCTTCATTCTAGATAGTTCCTCCTGATATACTTCACAGTTTAATAATTTACTCTTCACCTGTGTCTAATGTGCTATTTAAATTTTACTGATTTCAGTTTTATTCAGTGTTACAATTTCTGGTTGGTTCTTTTTCAAATCTACTATGTTACTTTTTTTTTTAAAGATTTATTTATTATTTATTTATTTAATTTATTTTTGGCTGCATCGGGTCTTAGTTGCAGCATGTGGGATCTTTGTTGAGGCATGCAAGATCTTTCGTTGTGGCGTGTGAGCTACCCTCTAGTTGTGGTGTGCGGGTTTTCTCTCTCCAGTTGTGACGTGCAGGTTCCACAGTGTGTGGGCTCTGTAGTTTGTGGCATGCAGGCTCTCTAGTTGAGGCATGTGAGCTCAGTAGCTGTGGCACGTGAACTTAGTTGTCCCGTGGTATGTGAGATCTTAGTTCCCCGACTAGGGATTGAACATGCATCCCCTGCATTGTAAGGCAGATTCTTTACCACTGGACCACCAGGGAAGTCCCTACTATGTTACTTTTTACATTTTTCAGTTATCTACTGAAATTGTTAAGGCTGGCTTTTATTTCCTGGAACATGTTAAGTGTAGTTGTTTTAATGTCTGAGTCTGATAGATCCAATATCAGAGAGTACTTTTGGGTTGATTTCTGTTCTCTGTTATTTGTGAAGTTTCATTTATCTGTATCAGAGTTCTCCAGAGAGACAGTATTCAACACAGTGCGCCATATTTTCTTCTCATATGATTGTTTAGATTTGATTGCATCCTGGACGTTGTATTTGAAAAATTATTTTTGAAAATAATTTGAGACCTCAGATGATGTAACTTCCTAGAGAAGTTTTCATTTGCTTTTGCCATGCGGAAGCAATATGATACCTCTTTAGTAAGATGGAGATGTTAATAATTTGGTACTACTTTAGTTTAGTTTCAATGCTTAAGAGTCACCTAGATAATTCAAAGCTGGGCTTCTATCTGTGGGGGGTTGGATAATTTCTGATTTACTCTTATTCTTATGTGAAAATCTTTTCTGGTCTCAGTGTGGTAAAGTGGTTTTAAATGTAGGACTCATTTCTCTAGATACCTGTCAGCTCCTAGATCTTGTCTTGGTTATTCCTGATGGTCTTATTAGCTCTTTGATGCCCTTAAGAAGATTTTTAATATATTTTTACTTATGTAAAATGTAATGAGAGGTTTTGTCTGAGTTACCTTGTTTTCTGTTACTGGAATTGGGCATTTTTGATAGATTTCATTAAGATACTGAGAAAACTTGAGTAACTTCATTCTGAAAAACTTACTTACCTTCCTCAATAACCTATACATTTCCTTTTCTTTAATGAGCACTCACCTCTGCTCATTTCTAGGACTCTTCTACAGGTATCAAAATTTTAAGTAGCAAAACACTCTTACTCTGGCTTAAACCATTCTCTTGGTGATGCATAGGTACTAGGTCTGGTTCTCTAATTAAGTGGCATTATCATCTCCTTCTCTCCTGCCTCTCTGAGGAATAATAATCTTCTCTCTGATTTTCCTATTGCTGGCTCTTTTGTATCATAACAGGTCTCAGGTCAAATATTAACTCTTCAGAAAAATCTTCCCTGACCACCCAACAAAGTAGCCATCTATCTCATCATTCTGTTAAAACAGTTTAAAAATTTTCTTTATGGCACTTACTATTGTTATAAATATGTTTATTTATTTGTTTACATGTTTATTGTTTGTCTTCATGCTCCATTCTTTTATTCCCAATGGAATGTAGTTCCCATGAGAACAGGACACTTTTCTGTTTATTCATTGTTATATCCTTATTGCCTAGAATAGTGCTTGGCAAATAGTAAGCATGCAATATATATTTGTTGAATGAATAAGTGACTGAATGGCATGATCTTAGCCATTGTTTGATTTTCCTACTCTTCTTCTAATGCCCATAAGTCACAAGCATTGAGAAGGTCTCAAGAATCTTCTGTTTGGTGTGAGAACACTTATCTGCATTTTGTCCCTACCTCCTTCAACTTCCACTTTATTCGTTTGGTCAGATACTGCTTTCCTGCTCCATTTATCCTCCAGAGGACTCTGTGTTCCTATCTTCCAGACTTACTTAAGGTAAATCTCTGTTTAATAGCTGCATTACATTTCTATTAAAGTTCTATTTCCTTTTTAATTTTAAAAGATAATAAAAATTATAGAAACTCTTTAATAATCTTTTTGCCTTGGATGCCAAGAAGTTCAGAAAAAAATTTAGAGATTACAGTTCTAGAATCATCTTTTCCTATATTTTTGAACTCTAATTTTATTGGCATTAATGTATAGGTTTTCTCTATATAATAAACCATCTAAAGTTCTTGGAAGATAATTGAGAATATATTAAAAGACAAACAAAAACAAAAATAAAAACTCAAGTCCTGACTGAGAAGGTATCCCTAAGAACCTAGGGGCAGGACAGGAATAAAGACACAGACATAGAAAATGGACTTGAGGACATGGGGAGGGGGAAGGGTAAGCTGGGATGAAGTGAGAGAGTGGCATGGACTTATATATACAACCAAATGTAGAATAGATAGCTAGTGGGAAGCAGCCACATAGCACAGGGAGATCAGCTCGGTGCTTTGTGACCACCTAGAGGAGTGGGATAGGGAGAGTGAGAGGGAGATGCAAGAGGGAGGAGATATGGGGATATATGTATGCATATGTATAACTGATTCACTTTGTTTTAAAGCAGAAACTAGCACACCATTGTAAAGCAATTATACTCCAACAAAGATGTTAAGAAAAAAAAAGAATTTCAAAGCTCTCTATATAAAATTGCATGGCGTTTCAGAACATTTTATTTGTAATCAACAATCAGGGTAGGAGGGAGGAGCATCAATTTTCTCATTATTCCTAGGATTTTTGTGAAGTGAGGATCAAATAAATTTATGGAAAACTGCCTGCTACTCCAAAAATTTAGCTTTCTCTTGCTTTTTCCTCTAAGTGCCATTAAGCAGAAAATCACACTGTAGTGTGCAGAGAAGGTATAATGGTGAGACAGGTATAGTGATTAGTGACAGTAAAGACAGAAGGTTCTAGAACATAATAAAGGGAAAAAGTCACTTCTTTATCAAGAAGACAACTACCCAGAAGTGTCAGAGAACTAGGCCCAGAAGGCACATAGTTCATTCTTTTGTTAGAACTAGTGCAGCTTTCCTTTAGGAAATTCTGGCAAGAAAATTCCATAGATAATTAGGGAAAAACCATCAGGGATAGGCAAAGGCCATCACAGGAGGGATATACTCAGGATTGTTAGTGAGAGTTTCATCTACCTAGGTCACAGATGCTTGCTAGAAACAGTAATATGTCAAGGGAGATATGTAAAAGTTACTATATAAAAACAAACAATAATAAATAATATTCTTTGAAAAGTATGTGATTGGTTTTGTGCTAATCACTTTATGACCATCATCTTATTTAATCCTCATTATAGTTCTATAAACTATGTACTATTACTATTGACATTGTACAGATGAGAAAACTGAGCTTTGGAAAAGATTAATGTACTTTTCCCAACATTATATAGCAGAGCTGAAATTAAAACCTAGATTGCTTCAAAGCCAAAATATACTTAATTACTAGTAGTACTTTTAGAAACATACCATGCCAGATTATCGTATATTGTTCCTGTTTGTTAAGATTTTATGTTCTTTTAATTATTTTGGAAGGCATGGCTGAGCTGAACTAGCCAGAGAAAGGACTGATCTCTGAACCTTCTTTACCCTTCTGCCTAGCCCCCTATACTCCTATAGTCTCTAGCTTACTTTAGAAAACTGAAGTCAAGACTCCTGGAAATGTGTTCTTTAAGAGAACTAAAAACATATGTTCATTTGAGGTGAGGAGTTGAGATTAGCAGTTGACTCTGAAAGCTCTTGCTGAAACAGACATTTTGTGCCTGGTAATTAGGAGGAACAGTTGGTAGCATCCTGATTCCCCGCTGCAAAAGGAACCTCTAAACTTAACTGTTGAGAGGAGGAAAGGATGTTGGGGTTGGACGGTATTTTCAGACACCATATCTGAGAGTCTGTTGCTGGCATTCCTGACATAAAGGGGAACTTCAAAGAGATTGCAGGTGTGTCTTGCTAGGAGGATACACTTAACAAGAAAGAGCTATAAATCAAGGAAATAATTACAAACAGAGGACACTGTGTTAATAGAAGGCTTAGACAATTAAGCTGTGCAGTGGAAGTCACGGAACTGACTCAAAGATGTGAAGACAGTAGGTGACACTGAGGAAAGTTGAATGTGTCACTGTGGGAAGACTGTGAGGCTTTTGATATTGTAGTTTTTTTGTTTCAAAATATAAAAATTTTGCTTACTTTCCCTTTCTTATGTTTTAAGTAGGGTGTTGGTGCTAATCTCTTAAAATTGCTTGTTGGCTAGATTCTTCCAAGTGTTTGAGTGGTTATCTGTTCTTGAGACTTTCTTCCATGTGTATCTCTGTCCCAAGAATTACAGTTGCATCAAGTCACATACACAACTCTAATAAACACATGCAGTTAATAAGTATTCCATTTCTATGTAATATTGGATATATTTTGATCTTTCTTTTTTACATTAGTGGAAAAGCATGATGGGTGAAAACAGCAGACAGACAGAATCTGGAACCAGACAAGCCAGGGTTTGAATTCTGGCTCTGACACTTATGTTTGATTTCCTATGATTCCCACAGATAACAGCCCAATGCAAGAGATCCCTGAGTTGGCCATAGAAGAAGACAGGTTTTTCTTGGTGGATTTACAAGTTAGCTTTCCAAGGGAAATGTGGTGAGTCAAGATTTTGGTAGTGACTTCTTTTTTAGGTCATAACAGAATGAAGAGCAGCTAGTGTGCTGTCTTCATTGGAGGGAGCATTGTGTAGTAGAAGACACATGAACTTCCATGGGCTGTATGTGAACTCCAGTTTCACAACTTCCTAGTTGTGTGACTATAGGCAAGTTTTCTAAAGCCCTGAACTTTAGTTACTTTATCCAAAAAAAATGGGATATTAATACAGATGATACTGGCTGCTGTGATAAATGACTGTGCTAGCAAATATAAATCACCAGAAACATAGCTACTGCTTTATGTGTTATTTTAGTCCTAATTCCTATCTTTGCCTATCACCATCAAAGCACAAGCATGTTCTCCCACCCCATACACACTATTACAGTGATATGAGACTGCCACCATGATGTTGAGGTCTTAAGATAACTTGTGCTAGAAAGTGTAATTATTGCTTCCTCCCCTACTTTTTCTCCTAGGGTTAGGGTTCCTTACATATTCCTTACATACACCTGGGGCAATCTGACACAGACTGTGTACAAATGAATGGGAAAAAGGGTTGGGAAAAAATTGAACATGGGATGAATATTGTTGAAAATCTTATTTAATATTAGAAGTTTTTAAAAAACTGTATGGCAGGAAGAGGAATTATAATTTATGTTCCTGGATCAAAGACATACTCTGTAAAGCAAGAATAAGATAAAATAAAACAAACATATATCTAGTGTTTAATATTAGAGTGCAAGCAGCCACTTAATGAAATTCTTTTACAACACTCCCATATAATTTTTATTCAGGTATTCACTGTTTTAGAATACAAGTTCCATTGAATGTCCTTTGGGGAAAAACAAATAGAGTCAGTCCAGCACTAACTCCTCCTCGGAGTAAGCCCAGGACTGCCAACCATGAGCTGTCATTCAAAGGTTCTGCTCCGGCCCATTTTCATAGACACAGAGCTGGTTATAAATTCTGTTGCTCTCTTTCCCCACCTATATCCTGGTGACCTTGCCCGATTTGCTTGTTGAGTAGTCACAATTTTTAGTTTTTATTTGCTCCATCCTGGTTGTGCTGTGATTCTTGTTCAAAGATTTAGAGATTTGGAAATTGGGGAAAGCAAAAGAAGGGCATCATGCTGAAAACTCAGTGAGTTCCACAGAAGCAGCCAAATAAAGACTGCTCATAGGGAAAGAAGTCTGGATAGCTCACGTATGTGCTTTTAGCATTAATAGAGACAGGAAGTGGGGTGGGAAGGAAATATCCAGTGGTTTGCTGGCAAATGTTTAACAACCAGCTCTCTGGTCAGGGGAGGGAGCCCTGATCTGTGGAATCTGCCAGTTGCTGGGAGTAAATATTTCCAACATAGACTGTTTCAAGTTACTGACATGATATCACTAAAAGCTAGGTTGCAGATTGATGCTCATAATTAGCTCTCCTGAGCCAATACCAGTCAGCACATCAATAGCAGTAGTCTTGGCACTGCTGATTGAGATAAGGAGGATCTGGTATGAATTTTAAAAGATAATGTCTTTCTTTTGTGTCAGAGATTCTTAAACTATTAGCTTTGCCACTTATTAGCTGTCTAATCTTGGGTAGAAATCCTTAAATTCCCCAAGGCTAATTTCCTCTTTCAGTATTTCATTTATTCAGTATGCATTCACATGTTTTTGTATACCAGGAACTGTTCTAGACAGTCTGAAGACAGAGTTGAATAAAACAAACTCCTTACCCTGTTAGAGCTTACATTCTAGAAGGGAAGACAGATAATAAGCAAGTAAACAAAAATATTATAATTTTAGGTAGTTTATAAAGAAAACACATAGGGCACCGTAAGCCCAGGAGAGGACATTTTGTGTGTTTTGTGCACCTCTCTATTCTGAGTGCTTACAACAGTGCAAGAACAAACCAGGACATAAAGGAGGGGTCTGCTACTCTAAGTGGGACTGTCAAGAAAGGCACTTTGAGGGGCTGATATGTAATCAAAGAGACTTAAGTGCTTTTGGGTAGCTGGTTGAAGCCCCCATCTCCAACCCTCTTCTCTTGAACTACTTCCAGGGGGAGTGGCCATGTGTCATAGCTCTGGCCAGAGAAAAATAAGTAGAAATCTTTTGGGTGAGACTTCTAGGAAAACTTTTTATTTTCCCAGTAAAATTGGACAGACTTATCTGGTTTGCACTAATCTCTCTTACCTCTCACCTCTTGATCTTTCCTTCTCTAAGTTGCTTGGACTTGATTGAGAATTAGCAGCTATTATGAGACTATAAAGTGACAAACATGAAGATAATATTATAATGCATACTCAATATTATAATTTATTAATATATCATAATTAATGCATGTTCTTCATATTATAAAGGACTCAATAAGTGATAAAAAATGGTTAAGTATTTTTAACCCCTAATTTGTGCTTTATTACAGGAGTCACAATAATGTGAATGATTCCAGAGTCAACTTTAAAAAACTATGTCTAAGATCTTGGGGTAATGTTAATAGCTATAAGTGTACACTTCTTCAAAGCTTTAAACACTTATATTTGCAAACAAAAAGCAATACAATGCTTAGAAAAAAATCTAGTACTTTATAGAATATTCTTTTTGGTCTAGAAAGTTCAATATAGAAGCGAGCTATTGAAGAGCAAATGATAGAGCTTTCTAACACAAAGAAACATGTGTACATGTATGTGTGTGCGCATGTATAATTAAAAAATAAAAGCAGTGAATACTTTTATTCTAAGTTCTAACTAAGAGAGAAGTTATAAGGAAAAAAAAAAAGAATTTGAGTTTTATGTTCTATAGATGAACCAGTGTTTCTCAGCCTTTTTTTCATTGTCCTCCTCACCTCCAGGAGCATTTTAGACATTTTTCCCCCTAATAGCCCCTCCCCAACACCATTAAATTTTAGTACCAGATGTATACTGCATATGTGTTTATACTGTCAGGCAGGATTGAGTTTTGAGGGCCACAAACCATTGTAATATGTAATATTTTTATCTCCTCCCCCAAAACCAATTTTCACCTCCTTGGGGGGTGCTGTCAGCTTTGACCCTTACTGTTGAAATGTATGAGCTGAACCAGCACAGGACTTGAAAAAATATTTCTTACATTCCTAGTTTTATAATTCATGGGCAAGATATGTGGGAGAGTTTTCAAACTTCTGAGAAAATCTTAGAATCACCACAGATGTTGAGATAGCTTTCTTGAAATCCTTGAAATAGTTTTAGCCCTGGGAAAATTTTATTCACTTCGGGGTAGTTGTATTTCCAGTCTTTTAACCCAGTATAGGATGAGTCTGTGTCTATTGCTGCCATTTCCAAATTTGTCTTCTCAAGGTTTGCAGATTGGTAATCAGAATTAGGGTAATGTAAGTTACATCGTTCCTGGAAAAACATTTAAAAATTTCTTTTCACTGTGGCTTATTTCTTCCTGTTCTTCCAGGTTTTTTTTAAAGTCTGTGAATGCATGTGTACACATGCACATATAGATTTTTTCCCCAAAATGGAATATTCACACAGGTTAATGTGTTAGTATTATTAATATTATTGTATTAGTGTATTATTCATGTACGTGTTTCATAACATGCCTTTTCAGTTTTTATTGTAAACATTTCCCCATGGTTTAAAGTATTTTCCTATATCATTATTTCTAATGGCTGCATAGTGTTGATATTGTATATATTTAAGCAGTCCTCTATTTTTTGACAGGTAGGCTATTTCAAACTTCTTGCCACAATAAAAAAGCTTCAATGAACGCCATTGTAGCTAACCTTTGTACAGAGCATTGATTACTTCGTTAGGAAAAATTTCTTGAAGTGTTGTCGCTGGATCAAAAATTGTGCATACTTTTACTGACTTGATAAATATTGCCAAATTTTGATTCAGAAAGCTTATATAATTCAACATTTCCAAGTTTTAAAATAGGTTCTTATTCTTCCTTTGAGCAAGCAACGTTTCACATATCTAGTTTGAAGATATTAATTATACTATTTATTTAACAATCCTGTCCTATTAGTTTTATTTCCTGGTATAAATTCTTGCATCTGTTATCTCTAATGATATTGGCACTCAATGATTATCAGGTGATTTCATTTTTCAATTTTCAGCTTATTTAATTTGGGACACTCGAGATTAACTGAAAGACTGCCAGCTGTCTTTTCAGTTCAAGTTATGGGAGAAGGAAAAGTTCTTACAGGAGCTTGCATTGGTCAGTGTATTGAGAGTGCAAAAATGGTTGGACTATTGCAGCAGGTATACTGCATTCTGATAGGTCCTCAGTCTTCCCTGGTGTTGCTAGCCCCTCAGGGCCCAATCTCACCTTTCCTCTAGTCTTTTTTAAATAAATTTATTTATTTATTTGGCTGCGTTGGGTATTCGTTGCTGCACGCGGGCTTTCTCTCCATTTGCAGCAAGTGGGAGCTACACTTCGCTGCCGCGTGTGGGCTTCTCAATGCGGTCGCTTCTCTTGCTGCAGAGCACAGGCTCTAGGCACACGGGCTTCAGTAGTTGTGGCACGTGGGCTCAGTAGTTGTGACTCGCAGGCTCTAGAGCGCAGGCTCAGTAGTTGTGGCAAACGGGCTTAGTTGCTCTGCGGCATGTGGGATCTTCCCAGACCAGGGCTCGAACCGTGTGCCCTGCATTGGCAGGCAGATCCCCAACCACTGAGCCACCAGGGAAGTCCTTCTTTTTTTTTTTTTTTAATTGGGGTATAATTGTTTTACAAAGTTGTTAGTTTCTACTGTACAGCAAAGCGAAGCAGAGTACCCTGTGCTACACAGTAGGCTCTCAGTAGTTATCTCTTTTATACATATTAGTGTATATATGATAGTCCCAATCTCGCCATTCATGCCAACCCCCTTTTCCCCCCTTGGTGTGCATAAGTTTGTTCTCTACATCTGTGTCTCTATTTCTGCCTTGCAAACCAGTTCATCTGTACCATTTTTCTAGATTCCACATATATGCGTTAATATATGATATTTGTTTTTCTCTTTCTGACTTACTTCCCTCTGTATGATGGTCTCTAGGTCCATCCACATGTCTACAAATGACACAATTTCATTCCTTTTTATGGTTGAGTAATATTCCACTGTATATGTGTACCACATCTACTTTATCCATTCGTCTGTTGATAGACCTTTAGGTTGCTTCCATGACCTGGCTATTGTAAATAGTGCTGCAATGAACACTGGGGTGCATTTGTCTTTTTTTTTTTTTAACATCTTTATTGGAGTATAATTGCTTTACAATGGTGTGGTACTTTCTGCTGTATAACAGAGTGAATCAGCTATACGTATACATATATCCTCATATCCCCTCCCTCTTGTGTCTCCCACCCACCCTCCCTATCCCACCCCTCTAGGGGGACACAGAGCACCGAGATGATCTCCCTGTGCTATGCAGCTGCTTCCCACTAGCTATCTATTTTACATTTGGTAGTGTATATATGTCAATGCTACTCTCTCACTTTGTCCGAGCTTACCATTCCCCTTCCCCGTGTCCTCAAGCCCATTCTCTAGGTCTGCGACTTTATTCCTGTCCTTCCACTAGGTTCTTCAGAGCCACTTTTTTTGTTGTTTTAGATTCCATATATATGTGTTAGCATACGGTGTTTGTTTTTCTCTTTCTGACTTACTTCACTCTGTATGACATTCTCTAACTCCATCCACCTAACTACAAATAACTCAATTTTGTTTCTTTTTATGGCTGAGTAATATTCCATTGTATATATGTGCTACATCTTCTTTATCCATTCAACTGTCAATGGACACTTAGGTTGCTTCCACGTACTGGCTATTGTAAATAGAGCTGCAATGAATATTGTGGTACATGACTCTTTTTGAATTATGGTTTTCTCGGGGTATATGCCCAGTAGTGGGATGCTGGATCATATGGTAGTTCTAGTTTTAGTTTTTGAAGGAACCTCCATACTGTCCTCCATAGTGCCTGTATCAATTTATATTCCCACCAACAGTGCAAGAGGGTTCCCTTTTCTCCACACCCTCTACAGCATTTATTGTTTGGAGATGTTTTGATGATGGCCATTCTGACCGGTGTGAGGTGATACCTCATTGTAGTTTTGATTTGCATTTCTCTAATGATTAATGATGTTGAGCACCCTTTCATGTGTTTGTTGGCAATCTGTATATCTTCTTTCAAGAAATGTCTATTTCAGTCTTTGCCCATTTTTGGCTTGGGTTGTTTGTATTTTTGATATTGAGCTGCGTGAGCTGCTTGTATATTTTGGAGATCAATCCTTTGTCAGTTGCTTCATTTGCAAATATTTTCTCCCATTCTGAGGGTTCTCTTTTCAACTTGTTTATAGCTGCCTTTGCTGTGCAAAAGCTTTTAAGTTTCATTAGGTCCCATTTGTTAATTTTTGTTTTTATTTCCATTTCTCTAGGAGGTGGGTCAAAAAGGATCTTGCTGTGATTTATGTCATAGAGTGTTCTGCCTATGTTTTCCTCTAAGAGTTTGATGGTGTCTGGCCTTATATTTAGGTCTTTAATCCATTATGAGTTTATTTTTGTGTATGGTGTTAGGGAGTGTTCTAATTTCATTCTTTTACATGTAGCTGTCCAGTTTTCCCAGCACCACTTATTGAAGAGGCTGTCTTTTCTCCACTGTATATTCTTGCCTTCTTTATCAAAGATAAGGTGACCATATGTGCTCTGGTTTATCTCTGGGTTTTCTATCCTGTTCCATTGATCTATATTTCTGTTTCTGTGCCAGTACCATACTGTCTTGATTACTGTAGCTTTGTAGTATAGTCTGAAGTCTGGGAGCCTGATTCCTCCAGCTCCGTTTTTCTTTCTCAAGATTGCTTTGGCTATTTGGGGTCTTTTGTGTTTCCATACAAATTGTGAAATATTTTTTCTACTTCTTTGAAAAATACCATTGGTAGTTTAGTAGGGATTGCATTGAATCTGTAGATTGTTTTGGGTAGTATAGTCATTTTTCACAATGTTGATTCTTCCAGTCCAAGAACATGGTATACCTCTCCATCTGTTTGTATCATCTTTAATTTCTTTCATCAGTGTCTTATAGTTTTCTGCATACAGGTCGTTTATCTCCTTTGGTAGGTTTATTCCTAGGTATTTTATTCTTTTTGTTGCAATAGTAAATGGGAGTGTTTCCTTACTTTCTCTTTCAGATTTTTCATCATTAGTGTATAGGAATGCAAGAGATTTCTGTGCATTAATTTTGTGTCCTACTACTTTACCAAATTCCTTGATTAGTCCTAGTAGTTTTCTGGTAGCATCTTCTTTAGGATTCTTTAGGTATAGTATCATGTCATCTGCAAACAGTGATAGTTTTATTTCTTTTTTCCCATTTGGATTCCTCTTATTTCTTTTTCTTCTCTGATTGCTGTGGCTAAAACTTCCAAGACTATGTTGAATAATAGTGGTGAGAGTGGGCAACCTTGTCTTGTTCCTCATCTTAGTGGATATGGTTACAGTTTTTCACCATTGAGGACAATGTTGGCTATGGGTGTGTCATATATGGTCTTTATTATGTTGAGGTAAGTTCCCTCTATGCCTACTTTGTGGAGGGTTTTTAACATAAATCGGTGTTGAATTTTGTCGAAAGCTTTTTCTGCATCTATTGAGATGATCATATGGTTTTTCTCCTTCAATTTGTTAATATGGTTTATCACATTGATTGATTTGCATATACTGAAGAATCCTTGCATTCCTGGGATAAACCCCACTTGATCATGTTATATGATCCTTTTAGTGTGCTGTTGGATTCTGTTTGGGAGTATTTTGTTGAAGAGTTTTGCATCAATGTTCATCAGTGATATTGGTCTAATTTTCTTTTTTTGTGTGTAATATCTTTGTTTGGTTTTGGTATCAGGGAAATGGTGGCCTCACAGAATGAGTTAGGCAGTCTTCCTTCCTCTGCAATTTTTTGGAAGAGTTTGAGGAGGATGGGTGTTAGCTCTTCTCTAAATGTTTGTTAGAATTCACCTGTGAAGCCATCTGGTCCTGGACATTTGTTTGTTGGAAGATTTTTAATCACAGTTTCAATTTTAGTACTTGTGAATGGTTTTTTCATATTTTATATTTCTCGCTGGTTCAGTGTTGGAAGATTATACCTTTCTGAGAAATTGTCCATGGCTTCCAGGTTTTCCATTTTATTGGCGTATAGTTGCTTTTAGTACTCTCTTATGATGCTTCGTATTTCTGCGCTGTGTGTTGTAATTTTTTCTTTTTCATTTTTAATTTTATTGATTTGAGTGCTCTCCCTCTTTTTCTAGATGAATCTGGCTAAAGATTTATCAATTTTTTTAATCTTCTCGAAGAACTAGCTTTTAGTTTTATTGATCTTTGCTATTGTTTTCTTTGTGTGTATTTCATTTATTTCTGATCTGATCTTTATGATTTCTTTCCTTCTACTAACTTGGGGTTTTGTTTGTTCTTTTTTCTCTAGTTCCTTTAGGTGTAAGGTTAGGTTGTTTATTTGAGATTTTTCTTGTTTCTTGAGGTAGGATTGTACTGCTCTAAACTTCCCTCTTAGAACTGCTTTTGCTGCATCCCATAGGTTTTGGGTTGTTGTGTTTTTATCATTTGTCTCTAGATATTTTTTTATTTCCTCTTTGATTTCTTCATTGATCTCTTGGTTATTTAGTAGCATATTGTTTAGCCTCCATGTGTTTTTGTTTTTTACAGTTTTTTTCCTGTAATTGATTTGTAATCTCATAGCATTGTGGTCGGAAAAGATACTTGATACAATTTCAATTTTCTTAAATTTACTGAGGCTTGATATGTGACCCAATATGTGATCTATCCTGGAGAATGTTCCATGTGCAGTTGAGAAGAAAGTGCAATGTGCTGTTTTTGGATGGAATGCCCTATAAATATTGATTAAATCTATCTGGTCTATTGTATCATTTAAAGCTTGTGTTTCCTTATTAATTTCTTTCTGGATGATCTGTCCATTGGTGTAAATGAGGTGGTGCAGTGGTTAAGATTCCACAGTCCCAATTTAGGGAGCCAGGGTTCAATCCCTGGTGCGGGAACTGGGTCCCACATGCATGCTGCAATGAAGAGTTCACATGCCACAACTAAGGAGCCTCGAAGCCACAGCTTAGACCTGGTGCAACTAAATAAATAAATAAAAACTTTGGACTTCCCTGGTGGTGCAGTGGTTAAGAATCCACCTGCCAATGCAGGGGACACAGGTTCGAGCCCTTGTCCAGGAAGATTCCACCTGCAAAGTAGCAACTAAGCCCGTGCACCATAACTATTGAGCCTGCACTGTAGAGCCCATGAGCCACAACTACTGAGCCCACATGCCTAGAGCCGTGCTCTGCAACAAGAGAAGCCACCACAATGAGAAGCTTGTGCACTGCAATGAAGAGTATCCCTTGCTCACCACAACTAGAGAAAGCCCACATACAGCAACAAAGATCAAACTCAGCCAAACACAAAAGGCCCCCACTATTACTGTGTTACTGTCAATTTCCCCTTTGCTAACTGTTAGCATTTGCCTTATGTATTGAGGTGCTCCTATGTTGGGTGCATATATATTTATAATCGTAATATATTCTTGGACTAATCCCTTGATCATTATGTAGTGTCCTTCCTTGTCTCTTGTAACACTCTTTATTTTAAAGTCTATTTTATCTGATACGAGCTTTGTTACTCCAGCTTTCTTTATATTTCCATTTGCATGGAATATCTTTTTCCATCCCCTCACTTTCAGTCTGTATGTGTCTCTAGGTCTGAAGTGCATCTCTTGTAGACAGCGTATATATGGGTCTTGTTTTTGTATCCATTCAGCCAGTTGACTTTGGTTGGAGCTTTTAATCCATTCACATTTAAGGTAATTATCAATATGTATGTTTCTATTACCATTTTCTTAACTGTTTTGGGTTTGTTTTTGTAGGTCCTTTTCTTCTCTTGTGTTTCCCGCTTAGAGTAGTTTCTTTAGTATTTGTTGTAGAGCTGGTTTGGTGGTGCTGAATTCTCTTAGCTTTTGGTTATCTGTAAAGCTTTTGATTTCTCCATTGAATCTGAATGAGATATTTGCTGGGCTATGTAATATTCATTGTAGTTTTTTCCCTTTCATCACCCTAAATATGTCCTGCCATTCCCTTCTGCCCTGCAGAGTTTCTGCTGAAAATTCAGCTGATAACCTTATGGGGATTCCCTTGTATGTTACTTGTTGCTTTTCCCTTGCTGCTTTTAATATTTTTTCTTTGTATTTAGTTTTCGATAATTTGATTAATATGTGTCTCGACATGTTTCCCCTATCCTGTGTGGGACTCTCTGCATTTCCTGGAATTGATTGACTATTTCCTTTCCCATGTTAGGGGAAGTTTTGACTATAATTTCTTCAGATATTTTCTCATACCCTTTCTCTTTCTCTTCTTCTTCTGTGACCCCTATAATTCAAATGTTGGTGAGCTTAATGTTGTTCCAGAGGTCTGTGAGAGAGCCCTCCATTCTTTTCATTCTTTTTTCTTTATTCTTTTTATATTTCCACCAATCTATCTTCCAGCTCACTTATCTGTTCTTCTGACTCAGTTATTCTGCTATTGATTTCTTCTAGAGTACTTTTAATTTCAGTTATTGTGTTGTTCATTACTGTTTTTTGCCCTTTAGTTCTTCTAGGTCCTTGTTAAATGTTTCTTGTATTTTCTCTATTCTATTTCTAAGATTTTGGATCATCTTTACTGTCATTACTTTGAATCCTTTTCAGGTAAACTGCCTTTTTCCTCTTCATTTGTTGGGTCTTGTGGGTTTTTACCTTGCTCCTTCATCTGCTGCATATTTCTCTGTCTTCTCATTTTAACTTACTGTTTTTAGGGTTTCCTTTCCACATGCTGCAGGTTCCTAGTTCTTCTTACTTCTGGTGTCTGCCCCCAGTGGGTGAAGTTGGTTCAGTAGCTTGTGTAGTCTTCCTGGTGAGGGGGACTGCTGCCTGTGTTCTGGTGGGTGGAGCTGGATTTTGTCCCTCTGATGAGCAGGAACGCATCTGGTTGTGTGTTTTGGGGTGTCTGTGAGCTTAGTATGACTTTAGGCAGCATGTCTGCTATGGGTGGGGTTGTGTTCTTGTCTTGCTAGTTGTTTGGCATGAGCCGTCCAGCTCTGGAGCCTGCTGGCCATTGGGTGGAGCCGGGTCTTAGTGTTGTGATGGAGACCTCTGGGAGAGTTCTTAATGATTAATATTCCATGGGGCCAGGAGTTCTCTGCTGGTCCAATGTACTGGACTTGGCTCTCCCACCTTGGAGGCTCAGGCCCAATCCCTGGCCAGAGCACCAAACCCCACAAGCTGCATGGCATGGAAGAAAAGGGAAAAGAAAAGGAGAGAGAGAAAAAAAAAGAAAACGAACAGACAAACAAAACCCCAAGACAAATGGTAAAAGCTAAACTGAACGGACAAAAACACATAAAGAAACACACACCCACACTGAAAAAAAAAAAAAATAAAGAAAAAAAAAGAGAAAACAAAAAAGAAGAGAGCAACCAAACCAATAAACAAAGCCAATAATGAAAACAAACACTAAAAACTAAACTAACAAAAACAAAAAATCTAAAACAAATCAAATGCAGAGCAAACTAAAACAAGACAAAGAAAGCATAAAAGAAACACACAAAAACGATAAAAAAAGTAAAAACAAAAGAAAGAGGAAAACAAAAAGATAAATAGAAAACAACAAAGAAGTAAAAATAGAAAAATGTAAAATTTAGTTAAAAATAAGACAAAAACAGAACAAAACAAAGGAAAAAAGAAAAACAAGGAAAAAACACAATATAATGAAAAAGTACAGTAGAAATAGGAAAACAATAATATAAAAAACATATTAAAAATAAAAGCATAAAAGAGAAAAGAAAAAGTAAATAAAAAATAAAAATTAAAAGAATAATTAAAAAGAACAATAATAGAACAAAATGGAAAAATAAGATAAAGTATATATAATAGTAATAGTAGTTATATTTTCCTGTGGCCTTGGTTGTCAGTGTCCTTGCCCCCACAGTGAGCCACTGCTATTCCCTGCCTACCCAGGAAATCCTCCAATAGTTCTAAGTAGGTCTCTGGCCCTGCTGTGGGCACTGTGGGGCCAGCTCAGACTCTGATCTGGCCTTACCTCCCCCATGTAATTGCTTCCCAAGTCCACAGTTGCTCCCAAAGTCCACAGCCTCGATTGTGGGAACACTCATTGTCTATTCATATATTTCACAGATGCAGGCTTTACCAAGCCAGTTGCAGGGGTTTAATCTGCTGCTCCTCTGGCTGCACAGAGAGATTTCCCTTTGGTCCCACAGCCCCTGGAGTTCAGCTTTGGTTTTCACCCTGCCTCTGTCTGTTGGCCACCCTCAGGTGTCTGTGTCCTGCCCAGGCAAGAAGCGGTGTAAGCAGTAGCTGATTAGGGCTCACTTGCTCTCTCAGGCCAGGGGAGGGGAGGGAGGGATACAGCAGTCACAATTGGGGTGTGTGGGGAGTGCCTGCAGTGGCAGAGGCTGGTGTGAAGTTGCTACAGCCTGAGGTGTGCCTTGCATTCTCCCAGGGAAGTTGGCCCTGGATCGTGGGACCCTCAGCAGTGGAGGGCTGTGCAGCTTCTGGGAAGGTGTGGGCAGTGACTTGCACTTACACACAGGACACTTGGTGGCAGTGGTGGCAGCCATCGCCCCCCTCTCGTGTCAGAGATAACAGCCACAGTTCGTGCCCACCTCTGGAGGTCACGTAGGTGGTGCCCAGCTGTCTGTGAGCACACAGAGCAGGAAGCTCCTATGGCAGACCCACCCCTCTCCTCAAGCCGACCACAACAATACATTCTTGACTCTCCAGCAGGCCTGGGTTTTTTCTCAGACTCCCTCCCAGCTAGCTGTGGTGCACTAGACCCCTCAGGCTGTCTTCATGCAGCCAACCCCGGTCCTCTCCCTGGGGTCTGACTTCCAAATCCCGAGCCTCAGCACCCATCCCCCACCTGCCCTGGCAGGTGAGCCAACAAGCATCTCACTCTGGTGAGTTCTGGTCGGCACTGATCCTCTGTGCAGGATTCTCTCTGCTTTCCCTCCGCACCCCCGTTGCTACCCTCACCTCTGGGGCTCCCCTCCCTCCCATCTCCGCCAGTGAGGGGACTTCCTAGCATGTGGAAACTTTTCCTCCTTCACAGCTCCCTCCCAGAGGTGCAGGTCCTTTGTCTCTTTTTCTTCTTTTTTCTTTTGCCCTACCCAGTTATGTGGAGAATTTCTTGCCTTTTTGGAAGCCTGAGGTTTCTGCCAGCATTCAGTAGGTGTTCTGTAGAGTTGTTCCACATGTAGATGTATTTTTGATGTATTTGTGGGGAGGAAGGTGATCTCTATGTCTTACTCCTCCGCCATCTTGAAGCTCCTCCACCTTTCTCTATTCAAAGCACTGTTCTCACCAGGCTATAGGTGTGTGGGATTCAGGGAAAGGAGCTATAGGAGTGGGAGGTAGAGTGTGGCCATAGGGGTGAGAGTGTGTGGGTGAGTTCACAGTGTCTGCCTGCTTCTGAAAGAGTTCAGTAATCTTGCTGTCTGTTGTTCTACTATCCCATACTCTCTGGAGGCCTCTACTACCTCTGTGTATTGAATTACCTCAATTCTATTTCTTTGTAGGAATTCTTCCTTGGGCTTCCATGTTCATCCTGGGTTGATGCTTCCTCCTTCACTTGTTACTGTCTACACATAGTTTCTGTTCCTGTGAGAATTTATCACCCTGTTTTTAAGTGGTTATTTATTTTCTTAAAGGTTATCTTCTCATCATTTCTAGGATTTGGCATGGGAGAGGGAAACTGCTAAATATGCTTAGTTTTGCCATCTTGAAACTAGAAGTACATGTATCAGTTTGCTAGTAGATTTGCAGCATATGAAATTGCCTTTATCCTTGTCTGGTAGAGCTTAAATGAAGCAAAGTAATGAAAAAAATGGAAGACAAAATATTGGCTGACCCTAACAAGAGACTCTTCTGTTGAGAGAAAAGTCATAAATATGGCTTGCCTACTTTAGACAATGGACTACATGTTGGTGTAGTACCTCATTTTTCTAGGATGCCTTATAGTTTACCAAGTACTTTATACATTCCTTATTTGACCTTTAAAATCCAGTGAGATGGATATTATTATATCTATTTATACATGAAGAACAGGCTCAGATATTTGAATGACTTGTATGGAGGGGTTGTGTGGATGAAATGGATTTGAAACCAGTCCCCAGCATTTGAGCCCAGTGTTTTCTCTATTCTACTATTAAGTATAGATGAAGTTATATGAAAAGCTTAAAAGAAAAGAATGTTTGGTTAAAATAGCAGTCACTTAAGAGAAGGTAAATAAAAACAGTCAAGAATCCCTTGAAACAGTGATATTTAATATAAATGAAGAAGAACAAAGATATATCAGGAGGAATTAAAGGTGTTATGCCTTTGAGAGACTTTATTTAAAACGACATTGGGGCTCATTTGGAAACCAAGGGAGAAGCTACAAACGGACATTCTTTCTGCAGTTCACATCATGAATCTGGTCACTCAAACTTTAATTTCCTGTCAGAATAAAAAAAATAGAAGATCAAAGATCTCACAATTGGTTTTCAGACCATAAACAGCTTTCACAAACTCTTTGACTATCTTTCTTCTAGTTCAGTGCTCTGAATTGTTGCCTAGTCTGAATAAATTTTAAAGTGGAATTTTTCAGTTTAAATTGTAGACTATCCCAGGGCAGAGGTTGGGAACTTTGATTTCTTTGTTACTGCCTTTTATAGTTTGCTTACTACTAATTTCTGCTTTTTCTCTGTAACCAGGTCTGTGAGGTTTAGAAATATGGGTGGAAAAGCGTCTCTAGATGTATGGCTCCCCTATCCAGTGGAGAGGTACTAATTATATATTTTGCTTTCAAAACCTGAAAAGAAGACTGTTTCTAAAGAGTGAGTGACTAAAGTTTGGAAGTCTTAGCTAGATTTAGAGAAGGAAGAGGTAGATTTTTGTGTTTTGCAAAGGAGGATTCACAGAAAAGCACATAAGAAGGTTACTTTAAGCAATTCAGAGACATTAGAATTGTCTATCTGCTGATGGTAGGGCAAGAGAATTCTATGATGTTGAAATTCGTGTGCATGTTTTCTTTTGGTTCTTTGGCTGCAATTTAAATGGAGTTTAATTAAAGTTTCATAGGGAAGAGTAAGGAGGATCTCATGGGGATTCAAGCAGGGAATATGGTAAGGCTGGGCAGAGCTCAGAGATACTGGAGCAAGTGTGTGGTTCTCAGGTCAACAAGCTTCTGGGATTCTTAGCAGCATGAACTGTTAGTTCATCACACTTATTATACTGTTGGAATAATGTATCCATATTCCAAATGCTTGCTCTACTTATACCTTGTTTCTGTTCCCCTTTAACTTCAATCTATACATAGCCCACTGTGGACTCTCCAGCTCCTTGCCATAATAGTTGTTCTGGTCCAGTTTCCAGAGCTAAATGACAAATTTCCATGTTTCTTGGTTCAAATTCCACAAAGAGTATATGATTAGGCCAACCTGTTGGATCCCAGATGATTGGTTCAGGCCTGTGATTAGCTTTCTTTGGCTCAAAAATCAAGTCCCTGTTCAAGTGTCCAAGCAGTAGAATCATACCATGTAAAATCTGTAGAGGGCAGGGTCCTTGGGTAGGTGATTTCACGTAGAAAGTGTGTGTGTGTTTGTGTGTATGTGTGTGTGTGTGTGTGTGTGTGTGTGGAGTAGGAAAAGTTTGGTGCTTCTAGTATGTTTAACAGACCTCAAATTCAAACAAGGCAATTTGATTTCTGAGTCTATCTTCTCTTTCTGTAACATTTTATATTACATACTAAGCCCTGTACTAAGAACTGGGCATTTAATGGTGAGGAAACAAGACAGGGTCTCTGCTCTCCCTGTACTATAGGGGAAAAACAATTAATCAAATAATTAACATTATGAATGTATAATTACAAACTGAAATCAGTACATTAAAAGAAAGGACCACTGGTCTATGAGAGAGAAAAGGAGCCTGACTAAACAGGTAATTTGGGGAAGGCTTCTTGGAAGGAGTGACAAAGCTCAAGTCTGAAGAATGATTAGGAATCAATTAGATGAAGGAGAAGGACCCATTCCAGAAAGAGTGAACAGCATGTGGAAAGGCCCTGGTATGGGAGGGAACATGGATTGTTCAGGGAACTGGAAGGAATTTAAGAGGGGGCCACGACCAAGGAATTTGCTAAGGATTTTGATTTTTATTTGAAGAACAATGCAAGTCTAAAGGGTTTTAGGTAGGGGGTGACATAATCAGATCTGTATTTTGAAAAGATCATATTTCCGAAGTGCGGAGGACACACTGGAAGGGAGGACAAAGGGAATGGGGTGGACTTCTGATAGACTCTTGCTGAAACCACGAAAGAAGTGACAATAACTTGGTCTAAGGTGGTGGAAGTTGGAATGGAAAGACCTGAACAGATTCAAGAGACATTTACGAGATAAATTTAGAAACAGTGATGGGCTAGTAAGTTTTCTATAGTCTAAGATAGAAAACACTGGAAAAAGACCAACTCTAGGAGGGCAGATCATGAGTTCAATCTTGGACACAGTGAATTTAACATATATTTAAGACATCCAAGTGAAGATTTTGAGTAGGCAGTTGGCTGTAGGTTGTGGACCAGAGTCATTGGCATAGAGATTTCATTGAGTCATGGAAATGGTTAAGATTGCCAAGGGAAAAAAAATAAAGTGAAAAGAGAATGTGCTAGGCTCAGGGGAGAACTATTTCATGGTTGGGCAAAGAAAGATGAACCAGCAAAGAAAACATGGAGTTGTGTTGACTAGAGGAGAATTTCCAGCAATCACTGAGGGCATACTGGAAGTTGGTGAAGATGAATTTATTGTGATTCTTGCCTGCCCTAAGGTATAACTGCAAACAGCACTTATTTGCTTGTGTGCAGAGACAGGGAAAGCTAATGGCATGGATGACCCAGGCTTAGGTTTTGCTAGACATAGAGAGTCAAAAGGCAGAATGCCTGAATATTACATGTGTAATATAACTTATCATACATTTTTTTAATATAGGAAAGGATTTTACAATTTTAAATAATTCTGAGAAACACATAATGTGTATACATATTTGCTCCCATTTCAAATATTTATTTGGATGAATTCCTATCAGTAGAATTAACAAAGAGTAAGAACAATTTTCAGACTTTTTAATGACATTGAAAATTTTATTTTTTTGCAAAAAACAGATTGCCCCAATATTGTTTGTATTGGGGCAGTGTGTGTTTGACTTTTTATTCTTTGCATTTTGACAGGCAAAATGAATGTATTACCCAAATTCTTGGTTTTTGTTACTCTCTTTCAGTTACTGTGTCTTGAGTAATTTTCTTTGGTTAATTTTCTTTGGTTTCTTTCATTCTCATGCATGTGAGAATGTCTTTCCATTGCCTTTGCACATTAATGAAAACTTGTCTGGTTATCAGATCCTTGAGTTATAAATGTTTCCCCTCTCAAACTGCTAAACATATGATTTCATTTTATTCTGAGTGTTAATAGTATGGACAAATCTGAGACCAAAGTGTTCCAAGAAGAGGGAAGTGCAAAGGTCCCAAGGCAAAAAACGCTTGGAAAGAAACCAATGTTGTCAGAGGGGAGAGAGAAATAGAGAGAGGGAGAGAGAGAGGGAGGGAGAGGGGGAGGGAGGAGAGGGAAGAGGAGGTGGAAAGGAAGAGGGAGAGGCAGAATGGTAGGATATAAGGTCAAAGAGATGGTACAGGGTCCAATCATAACAGAGTCCTGTAGGCCAGCTTGAGGGATTTGCATTTCATTTTGAATGAGAAATGAGATCATTTTGAGCAAGGTAGTGCTGGATGGTTTTGAGCTAGGTACTGTTGTGATCTGATTTACATTGTAAGATCACACTGTTGGAGGTGGAAAATACAGGGCAGAGTGGAAGCAGAGGCCTCTTCAGTTACTGGTTCTCAGGTGGTTCAAGGATAGAAGTGGGATCTTAAGCAGGTATGGATGGGGATTGTGAGGCAATAACAAATAAGTCCTCCCAGATCAATTTTCCTTTTTACAATGATGTTTAAATCAAGAGGCTGAAGAGGATGCTGGAGCTACTGTCCCATCAGCTTTAAGGCCCAGGATATTGAAGGCAGGGAGAAGCATGAGCTTAAGGGCCTTCAGCTGCTTCTCCCTGGCCACCAGAATGAGGAAGGGCTGTGTGTGTGTTTGTGTGTGTGTGTGTGTGTGTGTGTGTGTGTATGTTTAGATCCTGGGGGTTCAGTTATCTCCTTCCCTCCAGACCTCTCTTGGCCACTTCTCTTCAACTCCCTCAGGGGGTCTTCTCTTGGGTCAACTATCCAGCAGATACTGAAGGATTCTTATTTTAGGTCACTTTCTGCCTATTTTCCCTCCCACTCATGCACAGTGTGTGAGACAGGGGTTCCCACAACAGAATTTTTGGCTTCCTTATGTTCAAATGATATCATCAGCTGAATCACTCCACAATTCTGATTAGATATCAAGTTTATCATACATTTTCCTGAATTTCTCATTGGTCACAGATCTTATTCATGTCCTTTTTTCAGAATTGCTAATTATATATTTTTGGATGACATAGTCCCAACACTTAAAACCTTACCCTCCTCACAAGTCAACTGTTAGCATATTTATAAATTCCAATTCTTGCTAAAGGGTAACCCTGTGAGCTTTGAGATGGTCTGAAGGGTCCGTGGTTATTTGCCATCACCTATTTATCAGTTCTGTTTTTGAGCTCATGTGAAATCTCAGCCTCCCTTCTCCTTGTTAACATTAACAAATTTCTTCCTAAATTAGCCCTCTTCTGATCTCCCTCATTACTTAAGGCTGGCCTGAAGCAATAGAAGGGCTTGCTGAACTTATACATTGTTCCTGAGGCCTGGGGCTTTGCAGGAACACTTATAACAATTGACCAAGTCTGGAGAAGAAGGCCTTTGCAAATCTTGAGTGCCCAGGGAGAGTTGTGTGTGGTTGATTATTTATTGGGCCTCAGCTATGTACTAGGTACTGAATTTAGAGCTTGCATTAAATAGTCACTTAAGATATAGCTCTTAAAGAGACCAAACCTGATAGATGAAGACAAATTTTCAACAATGATTGCCTCATAGTATGTACAGGTGGTATGATTAATTAGGCCTAAGGAGATACAGAAACATTTGATAGAAGTTGCAGAAGCTTACAGGGGTGATATTTTAGTCGTGAAGAGGTGATCCAGGAGTGGACTGAGTAATGGGCACAGCATGAGTAATAATTGTAAGTTAAGACACAGGCCTCTTATGAGACCCCTAAGTACTACAGAATGGCTGGTGTATAAGGGTGAAAGTAGAGCTTACTAGGATATATGGTTGGAAAAACAGGCCAAGGAGAACCAAGTATGATATACTAGGGCTTTTGAATTTATCCTATGGACAAAAGAGTGCCTTGAAAAGTTTTAAGCAAGGTTGTATTATGACCAGCTTCTCATTTTAAAAGACCACTTTGGCAGCAAAAGTTTGCACTGAGACCAATATAAGTACTATTGCAATAATTCCTGTAAGATGAGGGCCTCAATCAAGCCAGAGGGATTAGTGACTGGGTCAGGGAATAGGAGAAGAGATTGTGCAGAGGTGGCGAGGAGGTGGGTGGATAGGGGGATGGAAAGAAAGGATAAATTCTAGAAGTTTTAAGAAGGTAGAATTGACAGGACATGGCAGGAGGTTTGATGTGGGGAAAGGAACAAGGAAAACTGGGGGAAATTAGAGTTCGACTTTTGAATGTTAGAATTTATGGTGATTGTGGGACTCTTATCTGGAGATGTCCAGTAGACAGCCAAATATTTGAGAACATTACTCAAGAAGTTGTTTTGTAAAGGTGGTCAATACAAACAACTTAGGCTCAAAGTTCCTTGATTCCTTGATTTTAATGAGCTTTTCAGGTCTTCAGTTCAGCAAACCACCATCACAGTCATGTCTAGATCGCAACATCATCTTCAGCTGCTCTAAATATGAAGAATTAAAGTCCAGTATGGCAGTTTGACCCCTGGTTCCTCCTATGTTCCAGCTCTCTTATTGCTTTATAGCCATATCTTTCCTTTTAGATCACAGACTTCATGTCCCTCTACATCTTCTTTTACTCTTAGTCCATCGAAACTTTGTACTATTTCTTTTTCTATCTGGTCTAAACCATAAAGGACCCAGTCCAATTCAGTTACTTTTTAGTACGTATGAGCTCATGCCCTTGCTTTCTGACATATACTTCTGCAGATTCTTAATGTTGTATCTAGACTGCTGGGTGTTAAAGGAGAGCACACAATCTATGGACAGGTATTACCATAAATGTGTGGTCCCTCAGCACCCCTGTATAATATTTTTCCTTGTCCCATGCCAGGTTCCTTTTCCAAAACCTATTCGATACTTTCACCACCTTCTTCATGCCTCCTTCCACATAGACACCTTGCTTCACAACTCAATTAGCAGATGGTCTTATTCTCTATTTCAAAGACAAAATTGAAGGGATCATGTCTGATTCCTTCACATCCAATTCCACACCTTCAAACTTATTCATGCCTGCATCTTTTCTTCTGGCCACGGAGGAAAGGATAATTCAAAGATGTTAATTTTCAAAAGTCTGTGTTCTTCACCTGATTGTTACTCTTTCAATTATTCCTTTCTCCTCTAAATTAATTTCTCTGTGTTGGTACTTACCTTCTACATGATCAAGTCTTCATGTTAAAAAAAATAAAAACCCTCATTTGAACCTTCATTTCTCTCCAGCTGCAAATCCCCTTTCCAGATAAATGGTCAGTGAATGTTTATGACCTTATACCTCTAAACCAGGGTTTTCCCAACTTCAACACTCTTTTGGGCCTGATAATTCTTTGCTGCGGGAGCTATCCTGTGCATTGTAGGATGTTTAGCAGCATCCCTGGTATTTACTAAAGAGATGCCAGTAATACTGCCCCCTCCCCCAGTTGTAACAATGAAAAATATCTGTAGACCCCTGAGAGGGTGGGAGGGACAAAACTGTTACAGTTGAGATTAAACTCATAACACTGGTAGTTTGAGTAGGCCTGTGCAAAGAAACTCTGAAAAGCTGTAACAACATTTTATTAGCAGAAGAGATTATGCTACTGGAGTGATGACGCTAGCAAAGAATATTGTTCTATTAAGAAGTTAGGCTGGCAGGAAACCTAGAGGGGCATATAGAGAGAGGGTATTAAAAAATGTTGCTCTGGGGAATATTCAGAGTGGACTTTGAGAGATTGTGTGACTTCAGGTTATTGAAACCTACCTGCTGCAAAACACATGCTAATGAATTTCTTTATTAATTTCTTTTCATTAAGATAATTTCTTTCTGATACATTATGTGTAGTAAGTTAGCAAGCTGGGTAACTCACTACCATGTTTGATGGAAGAATAGTGATAGGATTTGAAGGAAGAGAAACATGACCCCTAAAGAAAAATGTATGCCCTTTGAACTGTGGTCAACTTTGAAATGAGGTTCACATGTGTTAATGCTTTTGCAGATACCAAGTTAGTCAAGTTTGTATCAGATTTTTATAAAAGGAATATGAGTTAAGGTATAAATTATAGAATGTTATTCTTTAGGGCCAGAAGGAAAAAATGATGCTTCCATTAAGCACAAGAAGTGCTCTTTTCATTTCAGCACACCCAGCACTGACTTGTGGCTACCATTAGGTTCAACTCTCTAGGTTGCTCCTTGTTGGTGGATAACATAGGAAACTGAATTAAGAAAGTCAGAATGTCTGTAGGTGATTCCAATGTGGCCTTAAACTCTGTATTTTATTTTAAAATCTTGTCTATGTTGTAGAAATTTCGTGAGACATTTAGATCTAATGACATGATGCCCTGGAAAGATGTTTTAAATCAATTATTTTTAATTTGTTGAGTGCAGTGTTTCAAACCATGGGCTGAAATCAAGGAAATCTCTCTAATTCTTCCATAACTGTGAGATGCAGTGGTGTAATGGCACTACCTCATCCTGGCTCACAAGAACCAAGTTTCAACATCTCTTCCCAACTCTGTGTTCAGTGACTGGAATCAGCTATGATAGGCGTATTTACACCATAGAATCAAAGCATGCCACAAATCAGGGCATTTTTTTTTTCTTTCCAGAGAACTGTTTTATCTGCACACCACTGAAGATAGGTCTTATTGTCCCCATTTCACAGCTGAAACTAAGTCTCAGAAAAGTAATTCCCTAAATGAGTTTAACTTTGAAAACCACATGAGTTCAAAGTCATGTGAACTCAAGGGAGTCAAGGTGTAATTTTTTTTTTTCTGTTGACACAGTTTTTTTTTTTTTTTTTAATCCTGTTCTTTTTTTTTTGGCATATAGTTGCTTTACAACGTTGTGTTAGTTTCTGCTGTACAACGAAGTGAATCAGCTATATGTATACATATATCCCCTCCCTTTTGGACCTCCCTCCCCCTCCCCCTGCCCAATCCCACCCATCTAGGTCATCACAGAGCACCGAGCTGAGCTCCCCGTGCTATACAGTAGGTTCCTACTAGCTATCTATTTTACATATGGTAGTGTATATATGTCAATCCTAATCTCCCAATTCGTCCCACCCTCTCCTTCCCTCCCCCATATCCACATGTCTGTTCTCTACATCTGCATCTCTATTCCTACCCTGCAGATAGGTTCATCTGTACCATTTTTCTAGATTCCACATACATGCATTAATATACAATATTTGTTTTTCTCTTTCTGACTTACTTCACTCTGTATGACAGTCTCTAGGTCCATCCACATCTCTACAAATGACCCAATTTCATTCCTTTTTATGGCTCAGTAATATTCCATTCTATATATGTACCACACCTTCTTTATCCATTCATCTGTCTATGGACATTTAGATTGTTTCCATGTCCTGGCTATTGTAAATAGTGCTGCAATGAACATTGGGATATGTATGTCTTTTTGAATTATGGTTTTCTCAGCAATCCCACTGCTGGGCATATACCCTGAGAAAACCATAATTCAAAAAGATATAATATTAATATAAGAGAATTCCTTTTTTTCTACTCAAGGGGTAGAATCCAGCTGAATTTAGGTTTTCTTCATAGAAGATTCAATATTCTTGTGAATTGTATATTTTTCTTTTTTATTTTCATTGTACACAACAGAGAAATCAACTGTACTTCAATATAATGATAATTTGTTGATGTTCCTCTGTTTCCCTTACCTTCCTCACTGATCATAAATGAATGGATCATAAGACAATATATGAGACCTAGATTTTGGTGTATATTAGAGTGTTATTTTTCATCATATTTGGTTCCTAACAAACTTATTATTTGCAAACTGTTCCCAGCATTTGATTAATTAGCCTCTCTTCTATTACTAACAATTCTCTGATCCTGAACAACTTTTCTCAGCTGTCTAGTATGGGGGATGTCACCAGTGACCTCTAAGGTCATTGCCATCCATGCCAACATAAAGATTCTTATGTTTCTAATAACTAGATTATGCCCTGCTGTTAAAATACTAATGTGGAATATGTCATAAATAAAGTAATTTTAGTCTAATTTTATTGAAGATGTAGGCTCAGAAATGAAGTTTATTTTGCTGTGTAGTGAAGTTTTTATTTTGTTTTGAAAGTTTCAAGATCTGAAGCTGAGGGAGTTCTACTGTGAGGGAAACCCACTGTTCCTGAAGCAGCCGGTTAATGCTGTAAAACACGAGGACATCTGGAGTCTACAGGTGAAGCCTTATAGCATTCACACAGGTCTTCAAACTAAAGCCATGATTTAAGTTTGAAAGAGTTTTCTTCTAAAGCATTCTTGCCAAGCCAGCGAACGATTCATACAACCATAATCCATTGGCATTGTGGACCCTAGTCATAATCTTTTTGACTTGCTTGCAGAATCCAATGTAATCCTATCTGATTTTCAGAGTGACCAAATTCAGAAACATTTAAACATTTTATTGGATGAAAACATTTTGTTGAAAACAAAGGAATTTGTTTTCACTTTAACCTCCAAGTATTTTCTCAGTATTATCTAAGGATATATTTGATTAGTTCTTACTGGGGTCTTTTGTCTCTTCCATCCTCTTTTCACTTGTCCCCATTCCTAGTGGATAAATGAATATGATCCAGAAACTGTGCTCCCTTTAGTCAAAAAAGTTGATGATATTAAAGGAAGGAATAGGGAAATACATTACAAGACTCTCTTTGTGTGTATTTTGGTGATAGATGAGTTAAAGATTTCAGATCTTTCCACATTTGAGTATGAGTCTCCATCGTGAATTTGGACTCCTCAGGTCCTTTTAGGTCTATAGCTGAACATGCAGAATTGTCTTAAAACTTTCAAGAATTGCATAGGATTCAAGTTTCCTGGTTACAGGAAACAACCAACCTTGTTTGACAGTTTAGTTTAAAAAAATAATATTTTCCCCTTATTGCACAAGTAATATATGTTTAATGCAGAAAAGTAGAAAACACAGATAAGCGAGGAAGAAAATATTAGTTATAATGCCATACTTATTAAAAAAAATTATTATAAAAGTAATACAAACTTATTTAGAGAAATTAGAAAAAAGGCAATAGAAATTGATTAAAAAAATCAGAAATCCAGTATGCAGAGTTACAATCACTGTTCTCTCTGACATTTATTCTGCTAGAACTTTCCATAAATCCAGAAGTTTCTGTTATCAAAGATGATTTCAAACTCCACATACTATTTAGAGACCTGCTTTTTTTACTCAAAATATTGTGAATATCTTTCCAATCAATAAGAAATATGTCTATGACATCTTTTTTGATGAATACATAATAATATTCTGGTATATGATTACACCATAATATTTTAAACTACTTTCTTACTGTTGGCTGTTTAGATTATTAATAAATTTATAACTTTTTGGTCTTTATAAACAAGGCTACAAGGACTGTCCTTTTCTTATGTCTATATTATCCCTGTGAGTGAAATTGCTGGGCCAAAGAACTTTCATCTTTTAAAGTCTGATTAGCTCTTTTCAAATTCTTTTCCAGAGAATTGATCTATATTTCCACAATCAGTATTATTTCCCACTCTCAAGTCAAAAAAAACTTACTTGACGTTTAATTGTAAATGATTTTAAAAACTGAAGTATTTAATTTGTTTAATTCCTTATAACCTAATTATCTCCTTGAATCAAGTATTTCAGAATAGTAGTAGTAAAATAATAACAACAACAATAATAATAATAGACAACTAACACTTATTATGCTTACCATGGGCAAGGCATTGTTCTAAACACATAACAGGAATGCTCTAATTTAGTCCTCCATTAACCCTTGAAAGGTAGGTACTGTTATTGTCCCCTTTTATAGATAAACTGAGACTCGGAGAGGTTAAATAACTTGTCCAAGTTCACAGAGTTAGTAAGTTTTGGAATGCTGATGCCATTCTAAGCAGTTTTGCTCCAGACTCCATGCTGCAGTATTGCCTCAGAAAGGGGCTGCCAGAAACTGAGGGAAAGAGAAACAGGGGTAGTCTCTGGTTGGAAGAGGTTCTGGTTTGTGGAGGGGAATGGATGAGTGGTTAACCCAATGTGGCAGGTGTCTTACAGGGAGCACTAGAGAGCAAGAATGTTACCTTGTGCCTGGGACCCGGGAGCAGGGTGAGAGAGCAATATTTCTTCCTTCTCATTTCAAAACTAAGGACCCAGGAACACAACAGTTTTGGGGTTTTGTTTTGTTTATTTAGTAGAAGTAATGATTTTTGTTTACAATATATAAATGACTTGGGTATTTTTGAAAGTATCTCTAAGAATTTTTCTTAGAAAGGTGATAAATTTATTATACATTTTATATTTGTACTTAAAGTAAAAATCATTTCTACTGGATATTTGGTTAACATTACTGATTAAATTACTTGGGCTGTCAAAAGCTATAGGGATTGTTTCAGGCTCTGCATTGGTTAAGATTTTTTAAAGACTTTTCCTCACCTCAGAGATTTGTGAACTAAAATTTAACATTGATAACTACATTATAACAAAATATTAGCTAGAATATACTGCATCAGCAGATGCCAGACTGAGTTTTACCTGTGTTATGTAATTTAATTCTCTGAACTCTACGTGATAGTATTAGGGGAAAAAAATCCCTATTTTACAGGTGAGGTATCCAAGATCAGAGAAGTTAAAATCCCTATTTTACAGGTGAGGTATCCAAGATCAGAGAAGTCTGATCCAAAATCAGACTTGTCCAAATAGGGTCACACTGATAGGTCACAGAGCCAGGATTTGCACCTATTTATCTATCTGACTCTGACTCAGTATCTTTGCTCTTCATGCTACATTTTAGTGCCTATCATACAGTAACAATTGATCATACAATAGTTCCAAAGCTCAATATTACTTCTAAGGATTCACATTTGTTTTTACATTTTATAATTTTTTTATATTTATATAAATATAATTTGTATATGGATAATTTTATAACTCAAATGAAATCATCATATATAAGGAAAAATAAAAGAAACACCTGAAACTAATTTTAATCTATGATGGTTTAAACATAGAAATAATCTCTGACCTACATATAGTTAGGTAACAAATATTCTAACAGAATAGCATATAAACTATTTAAAAGGAACAATTTATTTGTCATAGAAGACTTCTTGACTTTTAAATAACGCCGAGATTAGGCCATCATTAATTTGTGTATTCTCAAAAACTGCATTGCGTGTATCTTTACGAGTTTTCCTGAAATTTACTATTGGTCATACCAAAAGTATCTTATTTTATATACACTTGTATTTTCAAGTAATAACTTTATATTTCAATGATATATGTTATTCTTCTACAGCAACACATTGGCAGCAAGTAGGAGAAGGATATAAATAATGGGTAATGTAAGAGTTGTCAAGAGACATACTGAGTGCGACAAACATGTTTGGTTCCAGAAATCATAAACGGAAAAAGTGAACTGTATGAATTGTGACCTATTTATTCATCCCATGTACTTCAGCAAATTCTACCACCTGCTCTTTTGGGGTGTGAATTCTTGTCTATTAGTTTTCTGCAGCTTTATAGTGAGACTAGCTGTTGAATTCTGGTAGCTAAAACTTACCTCTAAAATCAGTGTTTCAGTCAGAATCACAATCTATGCTTTGTGTAAGTAGTAAGAGGAGTGATAATAAACATTTAATTTAGGAGTCCTGTAATATTAGTGTGAAAGGGTAATTCTTTCAGAAAGGATGACCTCATTATGTAACCATTCCCGAGAATAAGCTGAAGTGTGTAGGAGGTTATGCTGTTGAAGGATCAGGCAGTTAGGAACCAACGCTCAGGGCTGTTTTTGTATAATGGCACCTTTCCCAGATGTTTGTTAAGTGGAATGGATAGAGAAATAAGGAACAGGGAGACAGGAATTTATAGGATTTTGTTATTATTTAAAAGATTTTAAGTGGGATAGATGAGTGAAAGATTATGTATGTATGTATTGTGTTGGCCAAAAGGTTCCTTTGGTTTTCAAGTAAAAATAAAAGACACATTTTTCATTTTCACCAAGAACTTTATTGAACAATGTATTCACCGTTTTGTTCCACTACTTTCTGCCATTTTTTAGGCAACTTCATAATTCCATCTTCCCAAAACTTTTTATCTTTTTGAGCAAAGAACTGTTCCAGGTGCCTTTTACAGTCTTCGAGGGAATTGAAATTTTTTCCATTAAGACTACTTTGTAAAGACTGAAATAAATGGAAATTCGAAGGTGCAATGTCTGGTGAATATAGTGGATGAATCAGAACTTCCCAGCCAAGCTGTGACAGTTTTTTCCTGGTCATCAAAGAAACATGCGGTCTTGCGTTATCCTGATGGAAGATTATGCGTTTTCTGTTGACTAATTCCAGACCGTTTCATTGAGTGCTGCTTTCAGTTGGTCTAATTGGGAGAAGTACTTGTTGGTATTAATACTTTGGTTTTCTTGAAGCTCCCTTCCAATCCCACCATATACAAAACATCACCTTCTTTGGATGAAGACTGGCTTTTGGTGTGGTTTGTGGTGGTTCATTTCACTTGCCCCGTTATCTCTTCCATTCCACATTATTGTACAGTAAACATTTTTCATCGCCTGTCACAATTTGTTTTAAAAATGGAATGTTTTTGTTACGTTTAAGTAGAGAATCACATGCGGAAATATGGTCAAGAAGGTTTCTTTCACTTAGCTTATGTGGAACCCAAACATCAAAGCGATTAACATCACCAAGCTGGTGCAAATGATTTTCAACGCTTGATTTGGATATTTTGAGTATGTCGGCTATCTCCCATGTGGTTTAACATTGATTATTCTCAATTAATGTCTCGATTTGATCGCTATCAACTTCAGTTGGTCTACCTGACCTAGGAACATCGTCCAGCGAGAAATCTCCAACACGAAACTTCGCAAACCACTTTTGACATGTTCGATCAATCACAGCACCTTCACCATACACTGCACAAATCTTTTTTTGCATTTCAGTTGCATTTTTACCTTTCTTGAAATAATAAAACATTATATGCTGAAAATGTTGCTTTTTTCTGCCATCTTCAGTATTAAAATGGCTACACAAAAACCCACCAATTTTGGTAAGTTTTATTTTAAATGCACGCTGATATGACAGCTGTCACAATACTATCTAACAAAACTGTTTTGAATGAAGTTAAAGAAAACTAAGCACTACTAGAGCCATCTTACAGAAAAAACCAAATGAGCTGTTTGGCCAACCCAATATGTATGTATGTATGTATGTATGTATGTATGTATGTATGTATTTCCAAAGATTCCTATCAGAACCTGATGTGGACTACCTTAATACCACTGGGAAATCTTTCACTTTGGCCAGGAAAAAAGTCTTATACACTATTAAAATTCATGCAGTGTTTTTGTAACATTTACACAGAACTTCATGCTATTGGCACAAACAATGAGGGGCATTTAATGGAGTAAATCAAATGTTTATTTTGTTTGCTTGGTCAGTGAAGATATAGTTATGTATTATATATATATGTATATTTTTTTTTACTTTAAGCTGATGATGTTGATGGTCATCGTGACCATCCTCACCACCCCTTTTATTATTTAATATTATAATATTATTATTATCTAAAGTGAAGTATCTGGAAATATTTATGTGGATAGGTTTAATACATACCGAATTCAGAGATTTGGGTAATAGAAATCAGTACTCTTTACCAGCCTGTCTCAATTCAGGTACTCAATGCAGTAGATAACTTAGTCCAATGCTTCTCAAACTTTAACATACATACAAAATACCCAGGGAACCTTGTTAAACTGCAGATTCTGGTTCAGTAGGTCTGAAGTGCAACTAAGTCTGAATTTCTAATAAGCTTCTAGGTGGTGCAGATTCTACTGATCCATGATCTACAGTTTAAGTAGTAAGGGTTTAGAGCTTAGTAAATATGACAGACTGAGTTTTTGGGTCCAGTCTGAACATTTGTACTGTCCTTGCCTATTGTAATGAGAGGTACGAAATTTGAACCTAAACTTTATCTAATAATGTAAATTTGTTGTAACTTGGATTCCTGTATGTCAGAGACATAGAGATATTACAATGGAAGTAACTTCCTTTTCATATAATGTTGAACACTAAACTTACAATGCCAGTCATTGACAATGTAAGTCATTATATATACTACAGAAAACTAATTTAACAGAAACTGTGAGGAATAAGCCAAAAATATAAATTAGTGTAATGAGAATCAATGTAACATAAACCAGTTATTTTGAGAATAATCTGAGGAACCATATTCTTTTTTAATCTAGGAAATAACATCAAGATTGATAATGAATCAGCTAGCAGAAAAGAATCCGTTCCTAATGCAAGCCATAGAATGGTACCCACAGGTCAGGAACATAATCTCTCAGGGAAGAAAATGTGCAATATGTGGAAAGTCCTTTTTAACCGTATGGCTGGAATGTGTTGAGTTTTTTCCTCCATCAAAGGTAAATGGTGTTTTTTGTGTGAATATGAGCATAAGACCTCCTCTTATTCTTTGTCCTTATCTAAGTCGACCAGTACTAACTTCATTTGTATCTAAGAATTGACCTCTATGATGATATAATGGTTTTTTTTCCAGCTTTATTGAGATATAATTGAGAGATAATATTGTGTAAGTTTAAGGTGTACAATGTGTTGATTTGATACATTTATAAATGCAAAATGATTACCACCATAGAATCAGCTACTATCTCCATCCTGTCATATAGTTATCATTTCTTTTTTGTGATGAGGACATTTAAGATCTACTTTCTTAGCAATGTTCAAATATGTGATACAGTATTATCAGCCATAATCACCATTCTGTACATTAGATCCTCTAACTTGTTATCTTATAACTGGAAGTTTGTACAGTTTGACCAGTATCTCCATTTCACCCAGCCCCCAACCCCTGGTAACTACCACTTTACTATTTTTCTAAGTTTGTCTTTTTTAGATTCCACATATGTGTTATTGTGCAGTGTTTATCTTTCTCTGTCTGATTTATTTCACTTAGTATAATTCCCTCAGTGTCCATCCAAGTTGTCATAAATGGCAGGATTTCCTTATTTTCCTTGGCTGAATAATATTCAATTGTATTTTATATATATATATATATATATACCACATATTCTTTATCCATTCATCATCTGTTAACAGACACTTAGGTTGTTTCTATATCTTGGCTATTGTGAGTAATTCTGCAGTGAACATGAGAGTGAAGATATGTCTACTAAATCCCGATTTCAGTTTCTTTGGCTATATAATAAGAAGTGGGATTGCTGGATCATATGATAGTTCTATTTTTAATTTTTTGTGGGACCTGCATACTGTTTTCCATAGTAGCTGTACAAATTTGCATTTCCACCAACAGTGAACCAGGGTTCCCTTTTCTCCATCCTCGTCAACACTTGTTATCTCCTGTCTTTTTGATGATAACCATTCTAGCTGGCGTGAAGTGATACCTCATCATGGTTTGGATTTGCGTTTCCCTGATGATTAGTGATATTGCATACCTTTTCACATACCTGTTGTCCATTTGTATGTCTTCTTTGGAGAAATGTCTATTCAGTTCCTCTGCCTATTTTTAAATTGGGTTGTTAGATTTTTTGCTATTGAGTTGTGTGAGTTCTTATTATATTTTGATATTAACCCCTTATTAAGTATATAATTTGCAAATACTTTCTCCCATTCCATTGGTTACTTTTTAATTTTGTTGAGTTTCTTTTGCTGTGCAGAAACTTTGTAGTTTGGCTTAATCCTGCTTACTTATGTTTGCTTCTTTTGCTCGTACTTTTGCTGTCATATCCAGGAAATCACTGTTGAGACCAATGTCAAGGAGTTATTTCCCCTATATTTTCATCTAGGGCTTTTATGGTTTCAGTCCTTAAATTTGAGCCTATAATTCATTTCAAATTCTTTTTGGTGAATGGTGTAAGATAGGGCTCTGATTTCATTCTTCTGCATGTAGTTATCCAATTTTCCCAACCCATTTATTGAAGAGAGTATTCTTTCTTCATTGTGTATTCTTGGCTCCCTTGTAAAATATTAGTTGACCTTATATGCAGAGGTTTATTTTTGGACTCTCAATTTTGTTCCATGGGTCTATGTGTCTATTTTAATGTCAATACTGTACTGTTTTGATTACTGTAGCTTTGTAGTATAGTTTGAAGTCAGGAAGTATGATATGTCCAGCTTTGTTCTTCTTTCTCAGGGTTGTTTTGGCTATTTGGGGTCTTTTGTGGCTCCATATAAATTTTAGGATTATATTTTCTATTTTTGAAAATATCATTGGAAATTTTGAAAAATGTCATTGGAATTTTGATATGGATTGCATTGAATCTATAGACAGCTTTGGATAATATGGACATTTTGACAATATTAATTCTTCTGATCCATGAACATGGGATATCTTTCCATTTGTTTGTGTCTAACAATTTCTTTCTCCAAAGTCTTGTAGTTTTCCACGTACAGATTTGTTTACTCCTCAAATTTATTCCAAGAACTTTATTGTTTTTGATGCTACTGTGAATGGGATTGTTTTCTTTATTTATTTTTCATATATTTTGTTGTTAGTGTATGGAAATGCAACTACTTTCTGTATGTTGATTTTGTATCCTGCAAATTTACTGAATTTGTTGATTAGTTCTAACAGTTTTTTGGAGGAGTCTTTAGGATTTTCTATATATAAGATCATATCATCTGCAAACAAAGATAGTTTTACTTCTTTCTTTTCTGTTTGGATGCCTTTTATTTTATTTTTTAGCCTGACTGTTCTGGTTAGGATTTCAAGTAGTATGTTGAATAGGAGTGTTTAGAATGGGCACCCATTATATAGAGAGAGCTTAACAGAGTGCCTGGTACATATTTTATTTCTAAGAATGACTGATGAATCACAAGAACTGGATTTTTTAAAAAATTCTTTTAATTTTTTTTCTTTTATTTTTCTTTTATTTATTTATTTTTGGCTGTCTTGGGTCTTCATTGCTGCACATGGGCTTTTACTAGTTGTGGCGAGTGGGGGCTAGTCTTCATTGAAGTGCACAGGCTTCTCATTGTGGTGGCTTCTCTTGCTGCAGAGCATGGGTTCTAGGCATGGAGGCTTCAGTAGTTGTGATGTGCAGGCTCAGTAGTTGTGGCTCATGGGCTCTAGAGCGCAGGCTCAGTAGTTGTGGCACATGGGCTTAGTTGCTCCATGACATGTTGGATCTTCCCAGACCAGGGATCAAACCCATGTCCCCTGCATTGGCAGGCAGATTCTTATCCACTGCACTACCAGGGAAGCCCAAGAACTGGATTTTAATACCAGCTCCTGTGTTCTATTAGGTTATTAATATGTTACATCAAATGTATTGTAGAGAAAAATCTGGCAGAGCTGTTACCAATGAGGGATAATGTCAAGGTGAAATAATGGTTGAGGAGAAATTTAAAAGTCAAACCAGCTGGACATTAAACACCAAGAGAAAAGAGAGACCATTAGTGGAAAAATGAAAATTGAAGTGTATGTTCATTCTCAAGATAGGAATACATCTGTAATCTTGATTGCTTATGTAACCTATCTGTGAATTATTCACATCACCATCTGGAATAGATTGTTATATTTCAATCTATATTCTGGAGTAGATTATTACACTAATGAGTATAACACATGTCATATTATTTGGCAAAAGTTTCCAAAACACTCTACTTTTCACTGGCTATGACATGAACACCTTCCACAACTTGCCATGTTCATTTTTTCCCAATGAATATCTTTCTTGGGAAAGATGTTCTTGCTCTGATAGATTCCCAGTCAAAATCATCTGATGAGCTGCTAGTCTCATTTCAAGTAGAGTAATTGCAATGTTATAATAGCTCTGGCCCTCCAGGAACTTACATATTCCTAGGAGAAGTGATATAGTAAGGTAATTGAAATCTGACAAATTGGGCTTGATGACCAGGCCTACCATTTACTACCTGTGTCACCTTAATTTCTTCTTTGAGGCTAAGTTTTCATCTCTAAAATCAGGATAAAAATAGTACCTCTCTCACAGGGCTGTTATGAGTGAGACATGCGGTAGACAATGCTTAGTACAGCAGGTGCTTAATAAAGGTAGTACATAGTAGCTACTTGATAAGGGTATTTTTAAAAATCAATACCTTTAGACAAGAAAGAATGATTATATTCTTGTGATAGGTATTGTGATAGAGGTGTGCACAGGGTGCATGAGAAGAAGGGATCTCAATTAAATGGGAACATTCTCTGGTGTATCCCTGAGTCCTAGCACAGTGATTGTGCTTGGTACTTGGAGAATATCTAATACACATTAAAATTATTTTAATAGGCATTGCTTGTAAATGTGCTTTGAATGATAGGGAGGCATCAGTATAGATAAAGAACCAGTGGAAAGGCAATTTAGGTGCAGGAACTGCCTGTTCAAAGGTAATATTGTGCAAATAAATTGTACAGTGAGTACAGGGAACTCACTGAGTGTGAAGTATGGGAGATGAGGTTAGAGAGAGGTATGAGATCAGGATGGCTCTTGTATGTAAAGTTTGAACTTAATTTCAAAAGCTACTATATTAGCTTGTTACAGCTCTCATAACAAAGTACCATAGACTGAGTAGCTTAAACAATAGAAATTTATTTTCTTACAATTCTGGAAGCTAGAAGTTCAAGACCAAGGTGTCAGAAGATTTTGTTTCTTCTGTGGTCTCTCTCCTTGGCTTGTTGATGGCTGTCTTCTCCCTGTGTCTTCATATTATCTTCCTTCTCTACAGATGTGTGTCCAAATTTCCTCTTCTTGTAAGTAAAGCAGTCATATTGAATTAGGGCCCACCCTAATGACATCATCTTAACTTAATTGCCATTTTAAAGACTATCTCCAAGCACAGTCACATTTCGAAGTGCTGGGGGTTAGGACTACAACATATGAATTTTGGGGAGGATACAATTCAGCTACGTATAGTTGTCGAAGCAGTGGAGTAGCAAGATGAGGCTTTGTTTGGTTTTTTTTGTTTTGTTTTTTTCTTTTAACATCTTTATTGGAGTATAATTGCTTTATAATGGTGTGTTAGTTTCTGCTTTATAACAAAGTGAATCAATTATACATATGCATATGTTCCCATATCTCTTCCCTCTTGCATCTCCCTCCCTCCCACCCTCCCTATCCCACCCCGGTTGGAGCTGGTGATGTGGATTAAAAGATTGTTTATGTAAGTGTGACGCTTGAAGCCATGGGAATGAAGATTGCCTGAGGAAATTTACACAGTGAAGTGAGAAGGCCAGAAGGACAGAACCCTTGAGGACAACAGTATTTAAAGGGTAGGCAGAAGCAGGAGTCAGCAAAGGAGAATAAGAAAATGCAATCAGTGGGGGAGGGGCAAAACCAGGAAGAGTGCCCACAAATTTTAAAGCTATCAAAGACAGATGTGCAAGAAATAGGATTATTTTTACTTTTTCTTCTGCTGGATCCAAAGGCCCCAACTCCTAATACATTAGTCATGACGATTTCAATACAGGAATTTTGTGGGGGACACAAACGTTCAGCCTATAGCAGGAGGCTTAAGAGAAACTTCCCTGAGAAGGTGACATTTGAATAATGTGAGTCCCGGTCCTCTTTATTAACTTTGTGACTTAGTTTTCATTGTCTCCATTCACAGGTGAGGCAACTAAGTTAGTTAAGTAGTTTCTTCACAAATTTCAAATCTATGAAATAACAGAATTAGAACTTTAGTTTACACCTCCTGATACCACCTTCAGGTCACTTTTTGCTGCACTGTAGATTGCATGCACATTTTTATTTTGAACCATAAGAGAAAGTGTAAATAAATTCATTGATTGATGGTGATATCAATACAATTATTCAAACAGTTGCCTTCTTATGTTTAAAAGACTATCATGTGAAAGAGATATGAGGCTTTTCTTCTCTTGGCTTGTGGAGTGGAACATAGAATGACTGGTATTCAGGCCAGATAAATGGAAGAATTTTCCTTCAGGATTTCACCCACACACACACACACACAAGTGTGTGCACAGCTTAACATTAGTCATCACTGAAGAAACAATAAGGATGGAAGAAAGAATAGGAGAATAAAGAGATTTTGTATCTACATAATTTCATTTTAAAAATTAAAAGGAAAGTAAGAATACATTTTAATCAATTAAATATGTCTGAGTGCATTATAAGAACTGCAACACAGTGGCATAAGAATATAGCATGAGTTAAAAACATAATGGTTAAAAAACCCCCAAAGATTCTGTAGGTTGTCTTTTCATTTTGTGTGTGGTTTCCTTTGTTGTGCAAAAGCTTTTAAGTTTAATTAGATCCCATTTGTTTATTTTTTGTTTTTATTTCAGTTACTCTAGGGGAAGTATCCAAAAAGATATTGCTGTGATTTATGTCAAAGAGTGTTTTTCCTGTGTTTTCATCTAGGAGTTTTATATCATCTGGTCTTACATTTAGGTCTTTAATACATTTTGAGCTTATTTTTGTGTGTGGTATTAGGGAATGTTCTAATTTCATTCCTTTACATGTAGCTGTCCAGTTTTCCCAGCACCACTTATTGAAGAGGCTGTCTTTTCTCCATTGTGTATTCTTGCCTCCTTTGTCATAGATTAATTGACCATAGGTGTGTGGGTTTATCTCTGGGCTTTCTGTCCTGTTCCCTTGATCTATATTTCTGTTTTTGTGCCAGTACCATACTGTTTTGATTACTGTAGCTTTGTAGTATAGTCTAAAGTCAGGAAACCTGAATCCTCCAGTTCCATTTTTCTTTCTCAAGATTGCTTTGGCTATTCACAGTCTTTTGTGTTTCCATACAAATTTAAAATATTTTTGTTCTAGTTCCATAAAAAATGCCATTGGTGATTTGATGGGGATTGCATTGAATCTGTACATTGCCTTGGATACAATGGTCATTTTGACAATACTGATTCTTCCAATCCAAGAACATGGTATATCTTTCCATCTGTTTGTGTCATCTTTGATTTCTTTCTTCAGTGTGTTATAGTTTCTGGAGTTCAGATCTTTTGCTTCCTTAGGTAGGTTTATGCCTAGGTATTTTATTCTATTTGATGTGACGGTAAATGTTGTTTCCTTGAATTTTATTTCTGGTCTTTCGTTGTTAGTGTATAGGAATGCAGGAGATTCCTGTGTATTAATTTTGTATCCTGCAACTTTACCAAATTCATTGATGAGCTCTAGTAGTTTTCTGGTAGCATCTTTAGGATTTTCTATGTATAGTATCATGTCACCTGCAAATAGTGACAGTTTTACTTTTTGTTTGCCAATTTGGATTCCTTTTATTTCTTTTTCTTCTTTGATTGCCATGGCTAGAACTTCCAAAACTATGTCGAATAAAAGTGGTGAGAGTGGACATCCTTGTCTTCTTCCTGATCTTAGATGACATGCTTTCAGCTTTTCACCACTGAGTATAATGTTAGCTGTGGGTTTGTCATATATGGACTTTATTATGTTCTCTCTATTCTCACTTTCTTGAGAGTATTTTTTTTTTTATCATAAATGGATGTTGAATTCTATCAAAAGCTTTTCCGGCATCTATTGAGATGATCAAATGTTTTTTATTCTTCAATTTGTTAATGTGATATATCACACTTACTGATTTGCAGATGTTGAAAAATCCTTGCATCCTGGGGATAAATCCCACTTGATCATGGTGTAGGATCCTTTTAATATATTGTTGGATTCGGTTTGCTAGTATTTTGTTGAGTATTTTTGCATCTATTGCAGCACTATTAACAATAGCCAAAACATGGAAGCAACCTAAATATCCATTGACAGATGAATGGATAAAGAAGATGTGGTATGTTCATACAATGGAATATTACTCAGCCATAAAAAAGAATGAAATAATGCCATTTGCAGCTACATGGATGGACCTAGAGATTATCATACTATGTGAAGTAAGCCAGAGAAAGACAAATATCATGTGATATTGCTTATATGTGGGATCTAAAAAACAATTATACAAATGAACTTATATACAGAACAGAAACAGACCCACAGACATAGAAAACAAACTTATCATTTCCAAAGGGGATAGGGGGTGAGGGGAGGGATAAATTAGGAGTTTGGGATTAACATATACACACTACTCTATATAAAATAGATAACCAACAAAGACCTACTATATAGCACAGGGACCTTTACTCAATATTTTGTAATAACCTATAAGGGAAAAGAATCTGAAAAGATGGACATTTATGTTTGTATAACTGAATCACTTTGTTGTATACCTGAAACTAACACAACATTGTAAATCAACTATACTTCAATTAAAAAAAAAGAAACAGAGACCTGGGTGTAAATTCTTATTAATGGAATAAAATATTAAAATATTGAAGAAAGACATGATCCCTCACATTGAAAAAGCACACTGAGTGCCAAGTAGAATAAGAATAAATCCATACCTAGACACATTTCGGTAAAAATGTACACTACAAAAGGGAAGCTATTTAGAGCTAAAGGTAAAATTTTAAGAAAATAGATCACCTACAAAGAAATGACAATGAACTGAAAGCAGATTCCAGAAAAAAGATAGCATAATATCTTCAGTGTACAAAGAGAAAATAGCTCAAAATATAGTTATATTCCTAGGTAAGTTGACAGGCAGAGTACGTGGAAGTGTCGGAAAATTGGTGAGAAGAAAAATTTTTAAAGGAAAATTGCTGTGAAACAATCACTGATTCTAACCTTTAAAATAATTGAAAAAGTTAAACAAGTAACAGTAAGTATATGTAGTGAAAAAAGTATATGACAATGGAATTACAATTAGAACAAGTGTATAGTATGAATTTATAAATTATGCTAAATAAATGTAAGCATATTTTAAAATGGCTAACAATTGGATAAAAATTTAGATTGGAATATATATTACTAGATGCTTGGCAATCAAAACATTATTTTTAATTAATTAACTTATTTTATTGAAGTATAGTTGATTTGCAATACTGTGTTAATTTCTTCTGTACAGTGAAGTGAGTCAGTTATATATATATATGTATATTTCTTTTTTCTTTTTCATATTCTTTTCTGTTATGGTTTATCACAGGATATTTAATATAGTTCCCTATGCTATACAGTAGGATCTTGTTGTTTATCCATTCTATATATAATAGTTTACATCTGCTAATCCCAAACTACCAGTCTATCCGTTGCCCCCACCCCCCTTGGCAACCACAAGTCTGTTCTCCATGTCTGTGAGTCTGTTTCTGTGAAACATTATTTTAATGGAGTTGTTTAGTTCCCTGTTTCTAGAGTGAGAACATACACAAAATACATAGGGATGATAATCAGATTAACCGTGTTATTAAAAAGTTGCTTTTGCATACATTTAGGATTTTATGTTATTTTTCTATTCAAGTAAAGGGAGAGTATACAAAGACTAGTTTGCCTAGAAGCCTCCCTTTCTGTTAAAAAAAATTCAGCTTTTTACTGTCTTTTCAGGATGCTAACCTTTAGATTTTAGCATGAAGGAAGAACCCAATTTGATAATGCCAACATCTAGTTACCCTGTTGTGCTTTACAGAATGTTCTGTCTCTGATGGGTTTGTTATCTGTGGGCACAGTTGAAGAAGGGAGACATGATGACAAATGGGCCTTTGTTCTTGATATAAAAGGCTAGAAACAACCAAATATCCAATTGTAATTGCTTCTTTTCAGGTGAATGTGAAATTATGCCATGCTTATCTTATGAATTAGTGAGAAGAGGATTGGAAATAGTTGATGAAAAATTTTACACAATCTCAAATATTAACTTTTACCATAATTCATTCAGATGCTTTTGTTTTTTTCAAATGTTATAGCCCTTGCCATTCAGTTAGTCCTTAGCAATTATAGAATTGTCAATAATTTCAATGTAATTGATATTTAAGTGTTAACTACTAATGATATAATGCTTCAAAACAGCAACAAAAATTTATCCTTTTTAGTTACTACCAACTTGGGTCATAATTGAACCAGTGACTTAGAGGTTACTAAATAGTCTCAAAATTCTTTCCAAATACTTGGGTGATCCAGTGCCCAATATATGCATTTGATATTTTCATTTCCCATAGTTACACTAGTTGAACATAACATTTCCCTAGATGCCTTTAAAGTTGAAGAGTTGAGGAGGAAACAGTATGGAACATGAACTCTCAGCCCTGTGTTGAATGATGTAATGTAATTAAAACTTCATTCAAAAGAGATTAGATTGAGTAGGTTTCACTACAAATGAGTGAAAAAGCTGATCTACTTTATGAAAATAAATGAAAAATTGCAGCCTTAATTCCTGTTTTTAGACAAGCTGTCTAAAGACAAGCTGTCAGTAATGAAACAAAGATTACATTTAATAAGTTTACTCACTACTTACACAGCAAAACCTTACTTTGCAATAAAAAGTTATTACTGTTTATATACCACTGACATTCATTTATGAAACTGATCATTTCAACCAGTCAACTGTGAAAATAAATGTAGGTCTTAAAACATGCAATGGTTAGTTAATTTAATGTAAATTGGACACTTAGAGCATCAGAAGGCATCACATTTCTAATTCTAAACAATCATGAAAATAATGTGTATTTATTGTTCAGAAAATTGAAATGGCATGAATGATTCTTATCATTTTATTCAGAAAACAGCAAAACAATTAGAGTATAAATGATCTCGCACACTGTCTCTTGATTGCTTCTACTTCTCTGGGAATTCATTGAATTGCCCTTTCCCTTTAGGGAACTCTCCCTTTTGTTCTTAAACTGCTAGGTAGAGTTAACAGTTGCATTCAGTATACATGATTTCTTTTTTTCTGCTAAAGAATCTTAAGTTGTATTCACTGCAGCACATTTATCTGAAGCTGTGCATAACCAAAATGTTTGAACCTCCCACGTGAAATTCAAAGGACACTGATTATGCTAAGATGGTGATGAAGAGCAGGATCACTCTGTAGTGGAGTGAATGCTGCATAGCTGGATGGGTGGCTGGAACATGAGCAGGATTTTCTTTCTGGTTTCTGCCCTTACTACAGTCCAAACTACCCTAAGGGTGGAATGACCATATATAATGTATCATCTAAGCCAAGAGCCTTTTGAGAGTGAAGGTGGGCAACATTATTAATAACTGGAAAATCAGCAGGAAGCCAGGACTGTCCTAGGCAATCCTGAATGTATGGCTGCACTTCCTAAATGGAGCAGTTAACTTTAGAGGAGTGCTCATTGCTGGCGCTTATCACTGATGGAATAGAGGAGTTGTCATTCTGAATGTTCATCTTGTATTTTAAAAATTACTTTCAGTCATTCCATAAATATTTGAGAACCTGTTTAAAGCAGGGAACTCTGGGTGCTAAGTACAATGCAAATAAGCAGGGAACCTAGTTTGTCCCAATGGTTAAAATCTAAGAGTTTAAACTCTGTAAAGATGTAAAAGACACTAGTTATAAAAACAAAATGTTAAATGAGACCAATTGCTTTAGGGCTTCAAAGTGTAAGTTGAGATCACTGTAGGTTGTCAGGCCTAGGAATTGCCCAGGCAGATGCTGGAACTTGTACAGGGCCTTGGCATAGATAGAATTCAAATACATGGAGAAGGAAGCTGAGAAGATATTTTAGGAGAAGAGAACAATTTGGAGAATGAGTCATGTTCATAAGGAAGTAAATCAATTAAGTTGGTTTGTGGCTGGGAGTGGGAGAAAGACATAAAAAAAAATTAGGGTCAAATTCTATGAATCTGTCAAAGGATAGAATAAAGAGTTTGAACTTGATCCTGTTTGGAAATGGAGTCCTCCTGAATGTGTGGGGACAAGTCAATGATACAAAAAAAAAAGATGTACCTTAGAAGGAATCATTTGGCAGTGCTGTGCTGGGTTAATTGGAGTTTGAAGAGAAGAGAAACTGAGGAACAGAGACCTGTTAGAGTGCTTGCCTAGTGGGGTATAAGGGGTAGCAGTAGAAATGCAAGGAAAGGAAGCACCATGAGGGAGGAAGGATGGCAGAACTTGGCGATTGATTGAATGTGGGAAACCTCAGAGGGTCTGAGGGAGAAAACCAGAAGATTCCAGATAGAGCTGATTTGGGAGGCAGGAACTCAAGTTTCATTTTAGACTTGTTGAGTTTCAATTGATGGTTGGATAATTCAAGTGAATATGTTTAGCCATCAGTTGGAGACAGACCAGAACAGCAAAGCAATATGCTTCTTCTATGCTTTATTTGAAAATATGTGCACTTTCCAATAACTGTTCATTCTTCCAAACAGTTCTGCAAATTATTATTAAACTATAATCAAAACACTACATTGGTGAAAGAAGCTGGGAAGCATACTATGACTAAAAATGATCTAGAATTTAGTGAAATTATATTCTAGTCATGTCTCTGCCTCGAACTATGAGATCTAAGGTAAGTCACCTTACTTCTCATTATATCTGGACCAGTTTCCTCATCTGGACAATGAAGTGATTAGACCAAAGTCTCTTCTAGCTCCAGCGTGCCTTGATTCCAAAATGGGGAGAGGGGCTCTCATAGTCATGCCTTTCTTGGTCCTGCTAATTTGGAACATGATGCTAGTATTAGATTTCTATTGCTGCTGTAACAAATTTCTATAATCTTGGAGTCTTAACAACAAAATTTATTATCTTATAGTTTAGTAGGTCAGAAATCCAATATGAGTCTTACTGAGCTCAAATCAAAGTGTCAACAGGACTACATTCCTTTCTGGAGACTCCAGGGGAGAATCCATTTTCTTACTCTTTCCAGCTTTTAGAGGCTACCCACATTCCTTGGCTCATGATCTCCTTCCTCCATACTCAAAGCCAGCATTGGCAGATCTAGTTCTTCTCAGACCCCATGCCTTGGACCTTCTCTTCTGCCTCCCTCTTGCACTTTTAATGATCTTTGTGATGAAATTGGGTCCAGCTGGATAATTCAGGCTAACCTCCCAATCTCAAGATCCTTAAGTTAAAAAAAAAAAAAAAATCCTGATATCAATCACACCTGCAAAGTGTGATTAACTTTTTCCAGGTAAGGTAACATATGTAGTCACAGGACCTAGACATCTTTGGGGAGCCTTTATCCTGCCTACCATTATAACATTTTTTGAGAAAACAGGAAACCATCTATCACTTATTTCCTATTCCTTGTGCTTCATGTAATATTGAAACCTTATCCAAAGCTTTACTTTATATTGTATGATATAAATATATATTTTGATAATTTTTGACTTCTCAAAGTTTAAAATATGGTAGTGATTATCACTTAGGAATATTTTAAAAACATCTCTCAATTCCACTATTCAACAAATATAAAATTTAGTAAACATGCATATTCAAACTTAAAGCACAAGACTACTTTTCCATAAAATAGCAAGAGGATTATAATCATATGTTTATTTGTTTCAGGAAATAATGCATTTCACTGTGAAGAGTAAAGAGTGAAACTTAGACTTTATATAGCATTTCACATTTTAAAACTTTTGGTAAAAAGATATAAAAGCATGTCTAATGATAGACCAACTCCTTTGCCTCTTCTCTGACTTTGGCTTGACAGAAAGGGTCTTTTAGTGTTTCAATTTCTAACTGTAAACAATGACCAAAGCAGTAATTATTTTTAACAGAGTTGTGAGGTTTTATTAATTGAGGTTTCTGAAGACATGTCTACTATAAGAGTATGTGTTGTAATTCCTTTGTAAAAGCTTATTTCAAATGAACATATTTTATACTGGTAGAAATATATGTTATACTGGAGATGATGCCACAAATGGAAATAGAAACTTAAATGGGTATCAAGAGATAAGGTATTAGAGATGTTCTTTTCTCATATAACATTATTGAGTTTGATGACTCTAGATGGAAAACTATGTCACCAAGGAATTATGATGAGTCCATTTTTCTTAGTAAAATTTCCAGGAAACAATTAATAACCATGAGAGATAGTGTATCAGAAATAGTAATTATTAAGTTAGAGAATAATCACATGCAAAGTTTCCTATTCAATACAAAGCTGATAATGGCCTTTGGTAAAATATGTTCCCAGCCAACATCATTCTCAATGGTGAAAAACTGTAATCATTTCCTCTAAGATCAGGAACAAGACAAGGTTGCCCACTCTCACCACTATTATTCAACAGAGCTTTGGAAGTTTTAGCCATGGCAATAAGAGAAGAAAAAGAAATAAAAGGAATCCAAATCAGAAAAAAAGAAGTAAAACTGTCACTGTTTGCAGATGGCATGATACCATACGCAGAGATTCCTAAAGTTTCTACCAGAAAACTAATAAGACTAATCAATGAATTTGATAAAGTAGCAGGATACAATATTACTGCACAGAAATCTCATGCATTCCTATACACTAATGACGAAAAATCTGAAAGAGAAATTAAGGAAACACTCCCATTTACCATTGCAACAAGAAGAATAAAATATCTGGGAATAAACCTACGTAAGGAGGCAAAAGACCTGTATGCAGAAAACTATAAGGCACTGATGAAAGAAATTAAAGATGATACAAACAGATGGAGAGATATACCATGTTCTTGGATTGGAAGAATCAACATTGTGAAAATGACTACACTACCCAAAGCATTCTACAGATTCAGTGCAATCCCTATCAAACAACCAATGGCATTTTTCACAGAACTAGATAAAAACATTTCACAATTTTTATGGAAACAAAAAAGACCCTGAATAGCCAAAGCAATCTTGAGAAAGAAAAACGGACCTGGAGGAATCAGGCTCACAGACTTCAGACTATACTGCAAAGCTACAGTAATCAAGACAGTATGGTATTGGCACAAAAACAGAAATATAGATCAATGGAACAGGATAGAAAACCCAGAGATAAACCCACACACATATGGTCACCTTATCTTTGACAAAGGAGGCAAGCATATACAGTGGAGAAATGACAGCCTCTTCAATAAGTGGTGCTGGGAAAACTGGACAGCTACATGTAAAAGAATGAAATTAGAACATTCCCTAACACCATATATAAATATAATCTCAAAATGGATTAAAGACCTAAATGTAAGACCAGACATTACAAAACTCATAGAGGAAAACATAGGCAGAACACTCTATGACATAAATCACAGCAAGAACCTTTTTGACCCACCTCCTAGAGAAACGGAAATAAAAACAAAAATAAACAAATGGGAGCTAATGAAACTTAAAAGCTTTTGCACAGCAAAGGAAACCTTAAACAAGACGAAAAGACAACCCTCAGAATGGGAGAAAATATTTGCAAATGAAGCAACTGACAAAGGATTAACCTCCAAAATTTACAAGCAGCCCATGTATCTCAATATCAGAAAAACAAACAACCCAATCCAAAAATGGGCAGAAGACCTAAATAGACATTTCTCCAAAGAAGATATACAGATTGCCAACAAACACATGAACTGATGCTCAGCATCACTAATCATTAGAGAAACGCAAATCAAAACTACAATGAGGTATCATCTCACACCGGTCAGAATGGCCATCATCAAAAAAATCTACAAACAATAAATGCTGTAGAGGGTGTGGAGAAAAGGGAACCCTCTTGCACTGTTGGAGGGAATGTAAATTGATACAGCCACTATGGAGAACAGTATGGAGGTTCCTGAAAAAACTAAAAATAGAGCTACCATACGACCCAGCAATCCCACTATTGGGCATATACCCTGAGAAAACGATAATTCAAAAAGAGTCATGTACCACAATGTTCATTGCAGCACTGTTTACAATCGCCAGGATATGGAAGCAACCTAAGTGTCCATCAACAGATGAATGGATAAAGAAATTGAGCACATATATACAATGGAGTATTACTCAGCTATAAAAAGAAATGAAATTGAGTTATTTGTAGTGAGGTGGATGGACCTAGAGTCTGTCATACAGAGTGAAGTAAGTCAGAAAGAGAAAACAGGTACAATATGCTAACACATATATATGGAATCTAAAAAAAAAAAAAAAAAAAAAAATGGTTCTGAAGAACCTAGGGGCAGGACAGGAATAAAGACACAGTTGTAGAGAATGAACTTGAGGACATGGGGAGGAGGAAGGGTAAGCTGGGACGAAGTGAGAGAGTAGCATTGACATATATACGCTACCAAATGTAAAATAGATAGCTAGTGGGAAGCAGCCGCATAGCACAGAGAATTCAGCTCGGTACTTTGTGACCACCTAGAGGAGTGGGATAGGGAGGGTGGGAGAGAGGTGCAAGAGGGTGGAGATATGGGGATATATGTATACATGTAGCTGATTCATTTGTTGTACAGCAGGAACTAACGCAACATTGTAAAGCAATTATACTCCAATAAAGATGTTTCAAAAAATATTAATGTAACTGGTGAATGACTACTTGAAGCAGTCAAAATGTTTAAACCTATACATAGATCACCATGAATGTGACAACTATAAATACAGATTGGTACCACAAATTAAAAAAAAAAAATTAATACAACATTGTATTCTAATTAACTAAACAGTAATACCCCCAAATAGGGGAATGAGGGACACAGACATTTTGCATTCCTGCTTGCAACAAGAGCCAAAGGAAACTCTGCCCATACAATTTCTTAATGACCCAAGGGAAAATAGTTAAAACCACAGTGGAAATAGAAAATGCCTTTAATAATTTCTATTATAAACTTTTCACCTCATGGAGAAACTGGACAAAGCAAATGCGATAGCTGTATGGCCACGTTTACTTCCTTGGTGTATGTTTGTCTTTTACCGCCTCTGTCCTAGTTTCTTAAACAGAAGTTGAGTGAAGTTCATGTAGCATGGTTTATTTTTATAGCCCTTTAGTTCTAGATGAGATGTATTACAGTAGTGGACAAGAATAGCTTGTTGGATGAGAGGGTTATCTTCTATGTATACAGAAAGGGAAAAGGCCACATTTAGGTTTTGGCTTTTGTCACTAGTTCTTCAAGCACAATTTTAACATTAAGCCATTATAATCTAATTAATCAATATGATCTTATATAAAGTAGATCTGAAATATTATACATAATGTGTCTATCATTGGACAACTACTTATGAATTCTTTTTGTCCCTGGACTAATATATTTATTGTTGATATCCCATGACTCAACATTTTATGATCCATTTACTGTTTATACTGTATTTTTTCCCCAGTTACAAAATGCACATTCTTGAATTACTGCTCTCATAGTTCACCTTTTCTAAATGTCCTTTTGTACCTTTGCCAGGTAGCCACATCCTGGACATCCCTCAACATCTTGTTCACCATTTTGTTATATTGTAAAGTCTTGCTTAATATGCAGTCTGTGGTGGTATCTCCTTTCTCTGTACTCATATAGAACCTATCATTGTGTTGAGCCTTATGTTTCTAGTTATTTTTTGTGTTTATGTCTTATCTTTCCAACTAGATGCTGAAAGATTCTTATAGGCAGGAATTGTTTGTTATATATCTTTGTATCTTTGCCACTTTGTCTAACGGGGTGCAGGTTTTTGGTTGCTTGTAATTTTTCAGAACTCTTGGTTGCAAGTTAAAGAAACCGAACACTAATTCAAGTAATGAAGAAGGTCCAGGGATGGGTTTGGCTGAATATTTAGTCATGCTGGATCAGGTATCCAAATTTTTCATCAAGAATTTGTCCTCCTGCTTTCCTTTGTCTTGGCTTTGCTCTCAGGTGAGAGCTCCCTAAAATATGCCTTCTGGTTGTAGAGGAAGAGCTTCCTTCTCTCAGTAGATTCAGGGAAAGCTTTGGGGCTGATGATTATTGGTTTTATTGGACTGTTCTGGGTCATGTGCTCTGCCTGAGTTACATGGCTATGTCTTGAGACGGGAGGTGGGATCAGTTGCCCTCTCACTTTCATGACATTTGCACTTAAATTGGAGAATGGGTAGTTCCTTAAAGGAAAAGGTGGGCTTTTGTGCTGGCAGATGGGAAATGGATGCTGACAGGCAAAAACAAGATGCCCATTGGGAATTTCAGTAAATGTTTCCTGGGTGATCACGTAAACTTCTAGGAAAGAAGTCAGATTTGTAGAGATTCCATTTTTTCACCTTCATCCAAATACTTATTGTTAGAATAGTGCTGTGAATTCTCTGAGCCCTTCATAGTCACTGTTGGAGGTGGATGTAAATGTGATATGATGTATGACTTTGGCTCCCCATTGATTTATCACCAGAGCTGAAAGGTTATTACTCTCTCAAGGATGTATTAATAACTATGCTTAGGTGCTTGAACCTTTGAATAGGCCCTCAAAGTTCTTTTGTAGAAGAGTGAACAGAACAGTAATGAAATCTCTCACTGTGGATTGTGATGATGACAGCCCAGTGGGTTATGATAAAACTAAGTAGCATTATCAACAAATTAAGCTGTGACTCTGTTTTGGATTCTCTCTCTGAGAGCTATGTTGTTTATGAACAACTTCAAAAGTTGTTTATAAAACATATAAATGGTAAGCTTTGAGGATGCCATTGTTTCAAATATAGTGGTCAGGACATGTACACTAAGTTGGCTGACAGGGTTTTTGACTGCCTTTTTTTTGTACATTGAGAAGTTAAGATCAGAGATATTTTAAGTACAAAAACTTGTCATATATTGGTCAACTTGCCTGAAACCCAGCCAGTGAAGATCTTAATGAACATTGCAGACAATGAACAGAGTATTAGGAAGATTAATTTCCATGAGAAATGGATGCTAGACAGGTAAAACTGAGATGTCTACTGAGGTGTTCAATTAGTCTCTGCCGATTGATCAACTTAACATCCCTGTAGATCAGAATCAGGTTTGTGTGGATTCTGTATCGTTTTTCACCTTCATCCCAAACACTTTATAGCTAGACAATGTAATAATATCTTTGGATAAAAGTGTAGATAATCTTTTATCATTGAATTTTGTTTAGTGTTGCGTATGCCCTTCTTAGCTAGTTAAGTTTGTTTATTTGTGTGTGGGAAAAGAGCAAATCAAGCATAAATAGTTTAGTGTGTTCTTTAGAAATTAATGTTCTGAAATCTCTGAGATAGTTAATATTTATTTTTTTCAAAAATATTTATTGAGTACTGCCTTAATTTTATTTTTAATCTTTACTTTTTAGACCTGGAAAATAAGCAGAAATCTACAGCTGGTACCACTTCGAATATTAATTTGTTCTTACAAATGTTTTAATCAACGTGACCCTAATCTCTTTGGAATTGCTCAAGTGTAGAGCAGGTAAGAAGCTCATTTAGAGCCTCACATGACTTGCCCCGTCAGCTCTGCACAGTCAGATTATGCCCTACTTAGGATACCATGCTCTTCTCTTTGTCAATACATTGAGTAAAGGAAGAAAAATAATTTAATTGTGAAGGTCCCAATTTAAGCACTACAGTCTACCTTTAGACTGTTTAGACTCTAAGTGTGCTGTTTCTTCTTTGACTTAAAAACAAAATAAAAAATGGAAAAATAAAGATCAATGTGGCAAATGAGTATTATTTTCTTCTGTCATTTTATGAATACCACCCTCCTTTTCTAAATAGTATTAAGGACTTTGATGGGGACAAGTGTTTATTTTATGCCTGTTTTGCAAATGAAAAAGAATCACTTTTTAGTGCTAGATAGTTCAACTATATTTGTATGATTTCATTTGAGCTCTTATTTTCTAAGTGGCACTAACATCATTTTTTTCTTTCTTTTATTAAGGTAACATTAGTTTATAACATTAAATTTCATGTATACAACATTATATTTCAGCTTCTGTATACACTACTGTGTGCTCACTACCAATAGTTTCCATCCATTGCCATACAGTTAACCTGCTTTACCCATTTCACCCTCCTCCACCCCACTTCCCTTCTGGTAATCACTAATATGTTCTCTGTATCTGTGTGTTTGTTTTTGTTTTGCTTGTTTTATTTTATTATGGTTTGTTTTATATTCCACATGTGAGTGAAATCATATGGTATTTGTCTTTCTCTGACTTATTTCACTTAGCATAATATGCTCAAGGTCCATCATTGTTGTAGCAAATGGCAAGATTGCATCTTATATTTTATGACTGAGTTGTATATATATATATATATATATATATATATATATATATATATATGTGGGTCACATCTTCTTTATCCATTCATCCATTTTTGGGCACTTAGGTTGTTCCCATAACTTTGCTATTGTAAATAATTCTGCAGTGAACATAGGGGGCATATATCTTTTCAAACCAGTGTTTTTATATTCTTCAGATGAATACCCAGAAGTAGAAGAGCTGGATCATGTAATAGTTCTATTTGTAATTAAAAAAAAAAAATTGTTGGGGTATAATTGATTTACAATGTTCTGTTAGTTTCAGGTATACAGCAAAGTGAATCTGTTATACATAGACATATATCCACTCTTTTTTAAATTCTTTTCCCCATAAGCCATTACAGAGTACTGAGTAGAGTTCCCTGTGCTATACAGCAGGTCCTTATTAGTTATCTATTTTATATATATGCCATTTGTAGCAACATGGATGGACCTAGAGATTCTCATACTGAATGAAGTAAGTCAGACAGCGAAAGACAAATATCATATGATATCACTTATATGTGGAATCTCAAAAAAGGCTACAAATGAGCTTATCTACAAAACCAAAGTAGAGTTACAGATGTAGAAAATAAACTTATGGTTACTGGGGAGTAAGAGGAGGAGGGAGGAATAAATTGGAAGATTGGGTTTGACACATATATATTTTTAATTTTTTGAGGAACCTCCATACTGTTTTCCATAGCAGCTGCACCAATTTACATTCCCACCAACGGTGCATGGGGGTTCCCTTTTGTCCACATCCTTGCCAACACTTGTTTCTTGCCTTTTTGATAATATCCATTCTAATGGGTGGGAGGTGGTATCTCATTGTGGTTTTGATTTTCATTTCCCTAATAATTAGTGACGTTGAACATCTTTTCATGTGCCTGTTGGTCATCTGTACGTCTTCTTTGGAAAAATGTCTATTCAGATCCTCTGTCCATTTTAAATCAGGATTTTTGTTGTTTTATGAGTTCTTTATATATTTTGGATATTAACGCCTTATTTGATATATGATTTGCAAATATCTTCTCCCATTTGGAGGTTGTCTTTTCATTGTGTTTATGGTTTCTTTTGCTGTGCAAAAGTTTTGAGTGTGATGTAGTCCTTTTTATTTTTGCTTTTTTTTCCTTTGCCTGCTTGCCTGAAGAGACATATCCAGAAAGATGTTGTTAAGACCAGTGTCAAAGAGTGTGCTGCCTATGTTTTCTTCTAGGATTTTTATGGTTTCAGGTTTTACATTCAAGTCTTAATGTTTATTTTTGTGTATGATGTAAGATAGTGGTCTAGTTTCATTTTTTGTATGTGGCTGTCCAGTTTTCCCAACACCATTTATTGAAAAAACTATCCTTTCTCCATTGTATGTTCTTTGCTCCTTTGTTGTAAATTAACTGTCCATTTATGTGTAAGTTTATTTCTGAACTCTCAATTCTGTTCCACTGATCTGTGTATATGTTTTTCTGTCAATACCATGATGTTTTATTTTCACTTTGTAGTATAATATGAAATCAGGAGTGTCATACCACCATCTTCTTTTTCCTAAGGGACACTAACGTCTTATTGACTAAGATAAAACCTTCATTCCACTTAAAAATGAGTAGAAGCTGAAAAGCCAGGCTTGGTTACTCCTAACATCACTTTGTTCTTGCTTTTAAAGCTTTAAAATTTTTTTTCCACAAGAGAAACTGACAGAAACCAGGGAAGTAGTGCTGGGATGAGAATTTGACTCCTTTTCTCTGAAGGATGACAGAAAAGTAGGGGAAAAATTATGAAAATATGTATACAATTTGCATAGACCAGTAGTTTTTGGAAGTGTGGTTCTGTCCACCAGCATCCACATCACTTGAGAACTTGTTAGAAGTGCAGATTATCTGTCCCCACCCCAGACCACGGAATCAGAAACTGGGAGTATGGCCCAGCAGTCTGTGGTGGAACAGCTCCTCCAGGTGATTTTGATGCACACTCTTATTTGAGAACCCCAGGGACAGATTAAGATAAATTTGCTGTGGGTTCAGAAAAGCAAGAAATTTAATTATAATTTATTTTTAAACCCCACTAGAAACATGTTTCTTCATGTAACTATTTGGTGGTTATTCTTGTGGAAAGCTGAGTGATTTCTCATCTTACATATATTTTATTACCATGTTACCTTCCTAACTAGGCCCTTTATTAGTTCACTTCAGGAAATACTCCTTCATGCGCTAGGGTTGCCTCTGGCATACCTGGGAAGCTAAATCAACGGAGCACAGCTGAGAGGCTATCAATTCCAAAGAAATCAAGGGTCAGTCCCCACTGAGACAGAGTCAGGGCCTCGAGGTAAATTTCTAAAGGCTCCATTAACCAAGAATGCATTTTAAGCAAAAATAAAAAACAAGGTACAAATGAAAGTCATAGGAGCTCACTTAAAAGTGAGTTACAGGAATAAACTGTATGTTTATTGAGGGAAAACTACTGAGAAAATTGATTTTGATTAGGGAAATATTTTTATACAACCTATGTTGTTGAAAAGAGTGTTTTGTTTACCATTTAAATCTCATGACTTCAGCTGCAATTTATGTGCTGTCTTGGTTCTGGGGAGAAAACTGTATTCATTTTTCTATGTACTCATTTATTCAACAAATATTTCAGGTACTCTTGAAGTTCAGAGGACATGAAGAGACTCTTGACTCTCTGCCTCCACATTTTCACCCCGTCCTCTTCATGTCTCAAGGCACCGAGACTTAGTTTCTGCCCTATTCCAAAACTGGTATTTCAGAGGTCATCAGTGACTTCCTACCAATCCAGCTGCTCCTTATCTGGCTGTTCTTCTCTGTAGGTTTGGGCTCGATTGACCATCTTCTGCCTCTTGGAACTGTATGCCTTAGGATCGTTCTTTATTTCTCTGATGGCCTCTTCCTCATACCTTTAACTGAATTCTCTTCTATACCTTCATTCAAAAACAAGGGTTCTATGAGATTACTCTACTTAGTCCCATTTTATTCTCTCTTAGCACTTTTTCTTTACCTGAAGGAACTCACCTACTCTTATCAGTTTCATTTAGCTTCATTTATCACACCTAGGTGGGTAGCTGCTAAATCTCTTTCTTCATTTTTAACCCATGTTTCCAAGCTCTTCAATTTCAACATATCTAAAATAGAATTGATTCTCTTCTTCACAAATTATTTATTCATGTATTAGGCAAATATTTATTGAGGGGTTACTGTCTACCAGGCACTGTTTTCTGTTCTAAAGATATAGCAATGAACAAAACTGACAGGGTCTCTGATTTCAGAAAGCTTATGTTCTGATGGGGTGGGGGAGGCAAACAATAAAACCAGAAAAATAATATGGTGATATGTACTTTGAAGAGAAGTAAAATAAGATTCGAGAGATAGAGAAATTATGAGAATACTTTTTATACAGGGTAGTCTGTGTCTGATAAAGTAATATTTGATTAAAAATCTGAAACAAGTGAGGGAATGAATTCTGTGGGTATAATGAATAGGAATCAATTGAGTGTTTGAAAGACATAAAGTTCAGGATGATGCTAGAAAGCACCAAATAACTGAATGTGTGCTAAAGAGAAAGCATGACTCTGAGGTCAGGAGATTTAGTGTTGCTGGATGCATGGTCATGCATCAAGTGTCACCATGGGAACTAGACTGGGAAGGATGCATCTGCTTCTGCCCTTTGGGACGACCCTGTGTTCTGAATCATTATTTTATTAAATCAGAAATTAATCTTACTCCACATAAATGTGGGTGTCTCTATGCATGTGAGTTTGTGGTCTCTTCTTGCCAATCTATAATACTTTTGAAACATTGTTGGAATGTGAAACACTGCAAAATATTTTTATTTTCTAACAATTACAACCAACCTTTATTTATTCAAGTGAAGTTGAAGCAATTGGAGCATTAACTTTTCGTGAATTTTTTGGATTTAATATTTTTCTTTTTTTCTCTTCTGTGGGTACTCTCTGGAATTTTTTTGGTTCACTCACATTTGCCTCATAAAGACATAGGAGAGCTCTTGGAGGAAGACGTGGTCACCACTGCAGCAGAGCCTCAGGCCACCCACTCATGCTCCTGACTCACTGCTCTTCGCCCTAGCTGAGGAACAAGTCAGTCAGGAAGCCGTGCCGCAGCCATGGCTTTACAGATACCGGAAAGACTTCCGTGGAGCCAGAGGTGGCGATTCACCGGATTAGAATCACCCTCACCAGCCGCAACGTGAAGTCTTTGGAGAAGGTATGTGCTGAACTGATCAGACACGCTAAGGAACAGAATCTCAAAGTGAAAGGACCGTTCGGATGCCTACTAAGACTCTGAGAATAACTACAAGGAAAACTCCTTGTGGTGAAGGTTCTAAGACTTGGGATCATTTCCAGATGAGGATCCACGAGCGACTCATTGACCTGCACAGTCCTTCTGAGATTTTCAAGCAGATCACGTCCATCAATATTGAGCCAGGAGTCGAGGTCGAAGTCACCACTGCAGATGCTTAAATCAACATTTTTAATAAATCGATAATCAGTTGTTAAAAAAAAGAGTAAAAACTCAAGTCTCTTTTACTGTTGTACATTGTTATCATCTGTGTTGTGGGGAAGTAGTTTCAAAGAGAAAAATATATATTTTAGGATTAGTAATAATTCAAGAATAATCTCTGATTATTAACATTTCTGTGTTTCCTTTGTTTACATAATCCAAGACAGATTTTCTCTATGTAATTACCCAAGAGCTCTAACAAGTTTTCAGAATGATGTTAGTTGAATCCAGTGGGTAAAGAATCAGTAGATCTTGGGACTTCCCTGGTGGCACAGTGGTTAAGAATCCACCTGCCAGTGCAGGGCACATGGATTTGATCCCTTGTCCGGGAAGATCCCACATGCCGCAGAGCAAGTAAGCCTCTGCGCCACAACTACTGAGCCTGCACTCTAGAGCCGGGGAGCCTAGAGCCCGTGCTCCGCAGCAAGAGAGGCCACTGCAATGAGAAGCATGTGCACCACAACGAAGAGTGGTGCCCGCTCGCCACAACTAGAGAAAGCCCATGCAGCAATGAAGACCCAATGCAGCCAAAATTAAATAAATAAATAAATTTATTTTTTAAAAAATCAATAGATCTAGGTAAAGTACTGATAATTGTTTTTCTATAATCGAAGGAATAAGCCATTAAGGATATTTGCTTTTTTTGAAATTTATGTTGAAAAACATTGTTTTCTTTTATACTATCATATTTGTTAATGGAGATTACTGAGAAAATTTTAAATGAAGGTAGATTTAATTTTCTTTTGCTGAATAAAGCTTCTAAAATCTCTAAAATAAACACTTGGAACCTTCATTGGCATTTTTTAATAAAATAGCTCTTTGCATGATCCTTGTTGTGTAGGTTATTTTCTAGACTGCAGCTGTGAGATAATAAATGGCTGGAAGTCTCCTGCACTTGCTAAAGAATTGTTTTGCTTCTTGGCACAGAGAAAGTCCCTGTGCAGATTTTCTGCACACTTGCTGCTGGAACTTTGGGAGCCTTCTTGTAGGCCACAGGGCTACATATCTCATGAAGGCTATTGGAGCTATTGGAGTTCAAGAGGGCCCTTGAGACCTAAACCAGCCCTGGCACACCAGGATTAAGGAGGAGACTTTTAAATAATTCTCATCCCACTCAGTGGGTGTCCTGAGGGTCCAGAGAAGTCCCCTATGGTGGAAGGGAGTCCAGGACATGTGCCCTGTTTCTAGGTACAGCATTGGAGTGAGTGAAGATGGCTAATAGGACAACACTATAAGTAAACATGGGGGTTGGTGGTGGATCAGTGAGCTACAAAAGCTAAAAGAGCAAAGCTGCTTAGAAAGCAGGATTTTAGATTCTGTGTCTTTATTCCTGCCCTGCCACTAGGTTCAACAGTACCATTTTTTTAGATTACATATATATGTGTTAGCATACGGTATTTGTTTTTCTCTTTCTGACACTTCACTCTGTATGACAGTCTCTAGACCCATCTACCTCACTACAAATAACTCAATTTCATTCCTTTTTATGGCTGAGTAATATTCCATTGTATATATGTGCCACATCTTCTTTATCCATTCATCTGTCGATGGACATTTAGGTGCTTCCATGTCCTGGCTATTGTAAATAGTGCTACAATGAACATTGTGGTACATGTATCCTTTTGAATTATGGTTTTCTCAGGGTATATGCCCAGTAGTGGGATTGCTGGGTCATATGGTAGTTCCAATTTTAGTTTTTTAAGGAACATGCATACTGTTCTCCATAGTGGCTGTATCAATTTACATTCCCACCAACATTGCAAGAGGGTTCGCTTTTCTCCACACCCTCTCCACCATTTATTGTTGGTAGATTTTTTGATGATGGCCATTCTGACCAGTGTGAGGTGATACCTCACTGTGGTTTTGATTTGCATTTCTCTAATGATTAGTGATGCCAAGCATCTTTTCATGTGTTTGCTGGCAATCTGTATCTTCTTTAGAAAAATGTCTATTTAGGTCTTCTGCCAATTTTTGGATTGGGTTATTTGTCTTTTTTGATATTGAGCTGCATGAGCTGTTTGTATATTTGAACATTAATCTTTGTCCATTGATTCCTTTGCAAATATTTTCTCCCATTCTGAGGGTTATATTTTCATCTTGTTTATGGTTTCCTTTGCTACGCAAAAGATTTTAAGTTTCATTAAGCCCTATTTGTTTATTTATTTTTTTAATTTCCATTACTCTAGGAAGTGGGTCAAAAAAGATCTTGCTGTGATTTATGTCATAGAGTGTTCTCCCTATGTTTTCCTCTAAGAGTTTTATATTTTATAGTGTCTGGCCTTACATTTAGGTCTTTAATCCATTTTGAGTTTATTTTTGTGTATGGTGTTAGGGAGTGTTCTAATTTCATTATTTTACATGTAGCTGTCCAGTTTTCCCAGCACCACTTATTGAAGAGGCTGTCTTTTCTCCATTGTATATTCTTGTCTCCTTTATCAAAGATAAGGTGACCATATGTATGTGGGTTCATCTCTGGGCTTTCTATTCTGTTCCATTGATCTATATTTCTGTTTTTGTGCCAGCACCATACTGTCTTGATTACTGTAACTTTGTAGTATAGTCTGAAGTCCGTGAGCCTGATTCCTCCAGCTCTGTTTTTCTTTCTCAGGATTGCTTTGGCTATGTGGGGTCTTTTGTGTTTCCATACAAATGGTAAACTTTTTTGTTCTAGTTCTGTGAAAAATGCCATTGGTAATTTGATAGGGATTGCATTGAATCTGTAGATTGCTTTGGGTAGTATAGTCATTTTCACAATATTGATTCTTCCAATCCAAGAACATGGTATATCTCTCCATCTGTTTGTATCACCTTTGATTTCTTTCATCAGTGTGTTATAGTTTTCTGCATACAGTTCTTTTCCTCCTTAGGTAGCTTTATTCCTAGGTATTTTATTCTTTTTGTTGCAATGGTAAATGGGAGTGTTTCCTTAATTTCTTTCTGAGTTTTCATTGTTACTGTATGGGAATGCATGAGATTTCTGTGCAGTAATTTTGTATCCTGCTACCTTACCAAATTCATTGATTAGCTCTAATAGTTTTCTGGTGGCATCTTTTGGATCTTCTATGTATAGTATCATGTCATCTGCAAACAATACAGGTTTACCTCTTCTTTTCCAGTTTGGATTCCTTTTATTTCTTTTTCTTCTCTGATTGCTGTGGCTAGGACTTCCAAAACTATGTTCAGTAATAGTGGCAAGAGTGGGCACCCTTGGCTTGTTCCTGATCTTAGAGGAAATGCTTTCAGTTTTTCACCATTGAGAATGATGTTTGCTGTGGGTTTGTCATATATGGCCTTTATTATGTTGAAGTACATTCCCTCTTTGCCCACTTTCTGGAGAGTTTTTATCATAAATTGGTGTTGAATTTTGTTGAAAGCTTTTTCTGCATCTATTGAAATTATCATATGGTTTTCATCCTTCAATTTGTTAATATGGTGTATCACATTGATTGATTTGCATATATTGAAGAATCCTTGCATTCCTGAAATAATCCTCACTTGATTATGGTGTATGATAGTTTTAATGTGCTGCTGGATTCTGTTTGCTAGTATTTTGTTGAGGATTTTTGCATCTATGTTCATCCGTGATATTGTTCTGTAGTTTTCTTTTTTTGTGACATCTGTATCTGGTTTTATTATCAGGGTGATGGTGGCCTCAGAATGAGTTTGGGAGTGTTCCTCCCTCTGCTTTATTTTGGAAGATATTGAGAAGGATAGGTGTTAGCTCTTCTCTAAATGTTTGATGGAATTCACATGTGAAGCCATCTCATCCTGGGCTTTTTTTCTTGGAAGATTTTAAATCACAGTTTCAATTTCAGTGCTTGTGATTGTTCTGTTCATATTTTCTAATTCTTCCTGGTTCAGTCTTGGAAGGTTGTACTTTTCTAAGAATTTGTCCATTTCTTCCAGGTTGTCCATTTTATTGGCATATAGTTCCTTGTAGTAGTCTCTCATGATCCTTTGTATTTCTGTGGTGTCAGTTGTTACTTCTCTTTTTTCATTTCTAATTCTGTTGATTTGAGTCTTTTCCCTTTTTTCCCTGATAAGTCTGGCTAATGGTTTATCAATTTTGTTTATCTTCTCAAAGAAACAGCTTTTAGTTTTATTGATCTTTGCTATTGTTTCCTTCATTTATTTCTGATCTGATCCATTTCTTTTTCATTCATTTCTGTTCTGATATTTATGATTTCTTTCCTTCTGCTAACTTCGAGGTGTTTTTGTTCTTGTTTCTCTAATTGCTTTAGGTGTAAGGTTAGATTGTTTGAGATTTTTCTTGTTTCTTGAGGTAGTAGTGTATTGCTATGAACTTCCCTCTTAGCCTTTGCTGCATCCCATAGGTTTTGGGTCATTACATTTTCATTATCATTTGTTTCTAGGTATTTTTTGATTTCTTCTTTGATTTCTTCATTGATCTCTTGATTATTTAGTATTGTTTAACCTTTGTGTGTTTGTATTTTTTACAGATTCTTTTTTACTGTAATTGATATATAGTCTAATAGTATTGTGGTCAGAAAAGATGTTTGATATGATTTCAATTTTTTAAAATTTACCGAGCGTTGATTTGTGACCCAAGATGTGATCTATCCTGGAGAATGTTCATGTGCACTTGAGAAGAATGTTTATTCTATTGTTTTTGGATGGATGTCCTATAAATATCTATTAAGTCCATATGGTCTAATGTGTCATTTAAAGCTTGTGTTTCCTTATTTATTTTCATTTTGATGATCTGTCCATTGGTGTAAGAGGGGTGTTAAATTCCCCTACTATTATTGTGTTAGTGTTGATTTCCCTTTTTATGGCTGTCATCATTTGCCTTATGTATTGAGGTTCTCCTATTTTGGGTGCATAAATATTTACAATTGTTATGTCCTCTTCTTGGATTGATCCCTTGATCATTAGGTAATGTCCTTCCTTGTCTCTTGTAATAGTCTTTATTTTAAAGTGTATTTTGTCTGATATGAGAATTGCTACTCCAGCTTTCTTTTGATTTCCATTTGCCTGGAATATCTTTTTCTGTCCCCTCACTTTCAGTCTGTATATGTCCCTAGGTCCAACATGGGTCTCTTGGAGACAGTGTGTATATGGGTCTTTTTTTGTGTCCATTCAGCCAGTCTGTGTCTTTTGGTTGGAGCATTTAATCCTTTTACATTTAAGGTCATTATTGATATGTATTTTTGTATTACCATTTTCTTAATTGTTTTGGGTTTGTTTTTGTAGGTGTTTTCCTTCTCTTGTGTTTCCCTCCTAGAGAAGTTCCTTTAGCATTTGTTGTAATGCTGGTTTGGTGGTGCTGAATTCTCTTAACTTTTGCTTGTCTGTAAAGCTTTTGATTTTTTCATCAAATATGAATGAGATCCTTGCTGGGTAATCTTGGTTGTAGGTTTTTCCCTTTCATCACTTTAAATATATCCTGCCACCATCTTCTGGCCTACAGAGTTTCTGCTGAAAGATCAGCTGTTAATCTTAGATGGATTCCCTTATATGTTATTTGTTGCTTTTCCCTTACTGCTTTTAATATTTTTTTCTGTGTTTAATGTTTGTTTGATTAATATGTGTCTCTGCGTGTTTCTCCTTGGGTTTATCCTTTATGGGACTCTCTGCACTTCCTGGACTTGACTATTTCCTTTCCCATGTTGTGGAAGTATTTGACTATAATCTCTTCAAATATTTTCTCAGACCCTTTCTTTTTATCTTCTGTTTCTGGGACACCTATAATTTGAACATTGGTGTGCTTAATGTTGTCCCAGAGGTTTCTGAGACTGTGCTGCATTCTTTTCATTCTTTGTTCTTTATTCCACTCTGTAGCAGTTATTTCCACCATTCTGTCTTCCAGTTCACTTATCCGGTCTTCTTCCTCAGTTATTATGCTATTGATTCCTTCTAGAGTATTTTTAATTTCACTTATTGTGTTGTTCATTACTGTTTGTTTGCTCTTTAGTTTTTTTAGGTCCTTGTTAAATGTTTCTTGTATTTTCTCTATTCTATTTTTGAGATTTGGATCATGTTTACTATCATTACTCTGAATTCTTTTTCAGGTAGTTTGCCTATTTCCTCTTCATTTATTTGGTCTTGTGGGGTTTTATCTTGCTGCTTTGCCTGCAAGATATTTCTCTCTCTTCTCATTTTGTCTAATTTATAGTATTTGAGGTCTGCTTTCCCTAGGCTGCAGGGTTGTAGTTCCTCTTGCTTCTGTTCTCTGCCCCTGGTGGTGAGGTTGGTCCAGTGGCTTGTGTAGGCTACCTGATGGGTGGGACTGGTGCCTGCATTCTGGTGGGTAGAACTGAGTCTTTTACCTCTGATAAGCAGGGCCCTGTCAAGTTGTGTGTTTTGGGATGTCTGTGAGCTTAGTGTGACTTTAGGTAGTCTGTGTACTGATGGGTGGGTTTGTGTTCCTGTCCTGTTTGTTGTTTGGTGTGAGGCGTCCAGCACTGGGAGCTGCAGGCAGTTCAGTGGAGCTGGGTTTTGGGTTCAGATAGTGGCCTCCATGTGAGCTCTTTCCCTGGGGCTGGGAATTCTCTAGTGGTCCAACATCCTGGGCTCAGTTCTCCCACACCAGAGCCTCAGGCCCGACTTCTGGTTGGAGAACAAAGACCTCACAATTCGCTTGTCCTGGCAATAAAGGGGATTAAAAAAATTTTTTTTAAAAAGACTAACAGAACCCCAGAAAAATGGTAAAAAGTAAAATCAAACAAACAAAAACAGAAATGAGGAAACACGCACACACACAAAAGAAAAAAAAAGAATCAAATAAAACAAAAAGCAAGAGAACAACAGACAAACAAAAGAACCCAAGAATGAAATCAAATAATTAAAAAGAAAACTAACAAAAACACAAAACCAATAAACAAAACCAAAGCAGAGTGCCAACTGAAGAATGAAGCAAAGAAACAAAACAAACTGACAAAAATGATAAAAGAAAAAGACCGAACAACAGAAAAGCAACGTACAAATAGAAATTTAAAAAAATAATATTAAAGAATAAAAAAATGACAAACAATACCCCAGACAAATGGTAAAAGCAAAATCAAACAAACAAAAACAGAAACAAGGAAACACACACATACAAAAGAAACAAAAACAGGACCAAATAAAACAAAAAGCAAGAGAACAACCAGACAAACAGAAGAACCCAAAGTGAAATCAAACAATTAAAATCAAAACTATCAAAAACATGAAACCTAAAAACAAAACCAAAGCAGTGTGCCCACTAAAGAATAAAGCACAGAAACAGAACAAACTGATAAAAATGATTAAAATTTTAAAAAAGGGAAGAAACACAGAACAACACAAAGGCAAAGTAGAAACAGAAGTATAAAAAAATATGTTAAAGAAAAAGAAGAAGAAAAAAATAAGGGAAAAGAACACAGAACAACAGAAAAGCAAAGTAAAAATAGAAATATATAAAAAATAAAATAAAAAAGATGTTATAAAACACGAAAATCCCAAAAGACTAAATAAAAAAGTTAAAACAACAAACAAAAAAAGCCATAACCAACAGCAGAATGAGTCAAAACATATTAAAAATAATAGTAATAATTATGTTTCCCTGAGTCTCAGCTGTAAGTGTCCTTGCATACACTGTGAGCCACAGCCCACTTCTTCCTCTCCAAGAGGCCCTCCTCTGCCTCCGGACAGCTCTCTGGACCTACTGTGGGCCCTGTGGGGACCATTCAGAATCTGATCTGGCCCAATTCCTGCGTGTACTTGCCTCCAAAGTCCTCAGATGCCAGAGCTAGACTGTTTTCATTTGTGGGAACACTCATTGTCTACTCAGATATTACATAGACACAGGGTCTACCTAGTTGATTGTGGGGATTTAATCTGCAGCTTGTGCAGCTCATGGAAAGTTTTTTGATCCTCTTCTTTAGTCACCCCACCCCTGGGGTTCAGCTTTGGTTTTATCCCCACCTCAGCATGTGGTCCACCCAGAGGAGTCTGGTCCTGAGGCTGCCTTGGAGCTCTTGGGTCTGCCCCAGTGAGAACAGGGTGCAGAGGTGGTATGACTGCTTAGATCACAGAAGCCCTGGGATGCACCAAATGTTCAGGGAAGCCGGTGGCCACAGGCACAAGAGATATGGCCCTAGTGAGGGTCTTTTCTAGCTCCTGGCATAAGTGCATGAGGACCAGCCCTGAGGGGGCTGTTTTTATTGCCCTGAAGCCGGCCTGTGAGGTCCAGCCCTGAGAGGGCTTCTTTTATTGTCCATGCAGGTGCTGGCGTGTGGGGAGAGAGAGGCTACAATAGTGGTTCCTCTCCCTGCGTGGGACTCAGCAGTAGTGCCTGCTTCCATGGCAATCCAGTCTTCCTCCATAGGCATTCCTTGCTATGGATTTCCTCCCTCCCATCCCCTCAGTCTGTCTCCCCACAGCCAACAGCAGTTCTCACCCTGGGCCTGTTCTCCAATCCCAACTCTCCAGCTCCCAGCCCCCTTGCACATCTGTGAACACTCATCCCAGTCCAGGGTACATAGGGCTGTGGTATGGACCATCTGTGTAGTTCTCACTCTGTCGTGTCTGCCACAGATTGGCTGCTTCACCCTCTTCCAGCAGACTCAAATGCTTCCCTTCTGTCCCAGTCGATTTTCCTATCAGAAAGAGGTTTCCTCAAATTCGGGAATCTCTCCTCTGTTTCAGCTCCCCTGTGCTAGGGTGCAGGTCCCATCCCGATTCCTCTCCTCCTCCTTCTCTCTTCTTTTTCTTGTCCTACCCAGTTATGCAGGGATCTTTATAGTCCTTTCCCGTGTCCAAGGTCTTCTGCTAGTGTTCAGCTGGTGTTCTGTGAGTATTGTTGCATCTATAGGTGTATTCCTGATGCATCCGTGGAAAGAGATGAACTCCACATCCTCCTACTCCTCCACCATCTTAACTCTCCTGGATGTATTTTAAAAGTATATGTGGGCACCTACCTGATAGAAATACTCATGGAATTAAATTCTTTCAATTTAAGTACTTTCAGAGGTTATCTAACCAAGTGAATCTGTTCATAATATGTTATTTGTATTTTTGTTCATATGAGGATCTGTGTTATGAAATAGAATTCTGATACATTATATTTTTAGCGAGGTATTTAGAGAAAGGGAGAGAATCTTTCATGTACCAGATACCAGTTATCTTACCACTAATTCCAAACTTCTCATTTCATGAAAGGAATTATTTGTTAGAAAAGTATTTTTCCACTGTACTATTTTTCTTACAATGCTAAGGGGATTCCTATTTGCTTAGTACTGATATATTTTCCAGGGTGTATGTCCCATAATCAGTTCTAGTTGAGCATGTCTTGCTGAATTTCAGAAGCATCTAAGGTAATCACAGTGGTTTGGCATGGGGAAACCATAGTGCCAGAATGCTTGAGTAGGTGACAAGGAGGGGGAAAAGTAGTGAAGATGTTTCCAGGTATGCTAAATTTGTCTATTTCGTGGTGCTAGTGTCTGTTGAATTAACACTCACAGGACTCTAAGTATTATATAAAAAATCAGGCACTGCCTATGCCTAGCAGGCTTATGATACAATTCTGTGTAGCTTCAATGTATACAAAATGTTGATTTGTCTAGGGGGAAAAACGTTTAGACAATACAGATGATTGAACGAGGTGATCTCTTGAGATGTTTTTTTGGTCCTGTGGTTCCAAGAAGTGCTATGCATTTCTAAACCTGGTGATTACTGACAAATTAAGGTCTGACAACTCTAGCCAAGAATGCTGCTCAGTGTTCATTGGGAGAGCTGAAGTATATTGGGAATATTCCCAAGTTGGTGGAGAATACCCTGGATTTGAAAGATGCCTTCATGACTGATTGTATTTAAATTTTGCATTTTTAGTATGCTTTAGAGAGCCTGATGAAGAAGCAACCCTGAAACAAAGAATAATTTATGTTAGCCTAGTTAAGACTCATCAGATTGACCCTTTCATTAAGGGGACTGTAAAGTACTGTAAAGCAGAGTGAGCCCCAGAAGGAGAGAAGAGGAAATGTGAAGAGAAAAAGGAATAAAGAAGTTGATCACTGAAGAGACAGTGTGGAAAAACAGTAGGCAGCTTTCCCCTGAGAAAACATGGGAGAGGGGCATATAACCTGACATCTTGCTTTTCAAACAAATATGTTTCTGAAACCTGAAAAAGTAAAGTAACTTGTTCAAAATCATACAGTGTGTCAGTGGAAAAGCCTAAACTCTTAGCTCCCTGCTTAGTTCAATGTGTTTTATTTCAACTATGTCTATACCTTGCCCACAGAGTCTTCCAGAAAACCAGAATTTCTACAACATATCTCTTTAATTTCCTTGTTGCTACACAAATGCTGTTCTTTAAACACTTAAGTGCAGTTATTGCCTTTTAGCCCTGTGACCCTCCTTTACTCTGTCCTTTATCTCTTTTCTTCTCCAACACCCTTAAGGATGGTATTCTAAATCTGAGTTTTCAGAAACATCTGCTTATTCCAAATAGATTAGATGGCAGATGTAGAAGACTGGGACAATGAAAAGAATGGATTTAATTTTGCTGTGAATCTGAAATTCATTTTCATATTTAACTTAGTTTAACTTCTTTTCAACTGTTATACATATAGGCACACCTTGGAGATATTTTTGGTTCTAGACAATTTATGTCAGAGAACCAAAAATTTTTGGTTCTCTGACGTAAATTATAGCAATATTTTTTTGGATCGGTCTCCTAAAGCAAAGGAAATAAAAGCAAAAATAAACACATGGGACCTAGTCGTATAAGCTTTTGCACAGCAAAGGAAACCATTGACAAAACAAAAAGACAACTGTTGAATGGGAGAAAATATTTGCAAATGATATACTAATGAGGAGTTAACCAAAATATATAGACAGCTTGTACAACTCAACATCAAAAACAAACAACTTGATTAAAAAATGAGCAGAAGACCTGAATAGACATTTTTCCAAAGAAGACATACAGATGGCCAACAGGCACATGAAAAGATACTCAAAATGACTAATCATCAGAGAAATGAAAATTAAAACCACAGGTGACCTCACACCTGTCAGAATGGCTATCATCAAAAAGACCACAAATAAATTTTGGCAAGGATGTGGAGAAAAGGGAATTCTCATACACTGTTGGTGGGAATGTAACTTGGTGTGTCCATAATGGAAAACAGTATGGAGGTTTCTCAAAAAACTAAAAAATTAAACTATCATATGATCCAGCAATTCCACACTTGGGTATTTATCAAAAAAAAAAAACCCCACAAAAACACTAATTTGAAGAGATACATGTACCCCAATGTTCATAGCAACATTATTTACAATTGCCAAGATATGGAAGCACCCTAAGTGTCCATCAACAGATGAATGGATAAAGAAGATGTAGTATATACATACAATGGAATACTAATCAACCATAAAAAAGAATGAAATTTTGCCATTTGCAACAACATGGATGGACATGAAGGATATTAAACTTAGTGAAATAAATCAGACAGAGAAAGACAAATCCTGTATATCACTTATATGTGGAATCTAAAAAATAAAACAAGTGAGTGAATATAACAAACCAGAAACAGAGTGACAGTTATAGAGAACAAACTAGTGGTTACCAGTGGGGAGAGGGGATGCGGGAGGGGCAAAATAGGTGTAGAGGATTAAGAGGTACAAACTGCTATGTACGTATAAGATAAATAAATTACAAGGATATATAATACAACCCAAGAAATATAACCAATATTTTATAGTAACTATAAGTAGAATATAACCTTTCAAAATTGTGAATCACTAAGTTGTACACCTGAAATTTATATAATATTGTACATCAACTATGCCTCAATAAAAAAAGAAACAAAAGTTATGTTTACACCAGACTATAGTCTATTAAGTGTGCAATAGCATTATGTCTAAAAAAAAAGTACATGCCTTAATTAAAAAATACTTTATTGTTAAAAAATGCTAACCAACACCTGAACCTTCTGTGAGTCTTACAGTAACATCAAAGATCACTGATCACCATGACAAATATAATAATAATGAAAAAGTTTGAAGTATTGCAAGAATTACCAAAATGTGACACCGAGACATGAAGTAAGCAAATGCTATTAGAAAAAATGGTGCTGATAGATTTGTTCAACACAGGGTTGCCATTAACCTTCAATTTGTGAAAAATGCAATACCTGCGAAGTGCAATAAAGTGAAACACAATAAAAAGAGGTATGCCTGTAATTCTCAGTTCTCTGAAATTTTCAGAGTATCTGTTTGTTTTTTTTTTTTTTCTCTTCACAGTGTGACCACCATCCTTATAGGTGTGGAATGTTGGTTAAGAATATATTTTGGGGCTTCCCTGGTGGTGCAGTGGTTGAGAATCTGCCTGCCAATGCAGGGGACACGGGTTCAAGCACTGGTCTGGGAAGATCCCACATGCCGCGGAGCAACTAGGACCGTGAGCCACAATTACTGAGCCTGCGCGTCTGGAGCCTGTGCTCCACAACAAGAGAGGCCGCAATAGTGAGAGGCCCGCGCACTGCGATGAAGAGTGGCCCCCACTTGCCGCAACAAGAGAAAGCCCTCGCACAGAAACGAAGACCCAATGCAGCCATAAATAAATAAATAAATAAATTAATTAAATACAAAAAACAAACAAACAAACAAAAAACAAACTTTAAAAAATATATATACTTTGGAGATCACTAGCTTATAAATTAATTGGTTTTAATAAAATCTGTTAGCCTTATAATAAATTTATTTAAAAATTATTGCTGAAAGTTTTAAACCTGTTATTTTTTCATAGTGGCGCCCCAAAAGCTTCATTAGTTGGTTTGTGTATTAGAAAATTTTATAGATTCCTTAAGAAGTAGATTATGAAGTAGAATAGTTGCTTATCATTAAGTCATTACTAAAGCAGTTATATATGTATGTATACACACACATATATGTCATAGTTCTTGCATCGATTAAAATTGGGTGGCTCCTCTGTTATTTATGAAAATGTTGCAGAGAGACTTAGCAGTGAAGGGCACATATCTTTGCCTTCTTTTCATCTGCATAAAATACCTGGTCCATTCTCAATTCTAATGAAGGAATTGAGAAGTTATTTTTTAAGTGTTTGGTGCTCTTAAATAAGACAGCTAAACCTGAATGAGACCCTGTATTTTTTTCAGATGGTAAATGATCGTGATTGAAAACAGTGTTATTCAATGAATACACATGTTATGGACAAACAGTCTTCGTGTTGCTACTTGGTTTTCTCAGACATATTCAGATAAGCAGTACATACATTCAAGGAGAGCATGTCATTCTTTTCCTTGACTGACTCATAAATTAGTTCAAGGGGATTCTGTGATATCTCCTGTTACTTCAAATTTAGCTTTTCTTCTAGTAGCAGTCATTGATGTCCTGCAAATAGACGCGACATGAATTAGTGAGGTGGTTTCCCAGGTATGCTGGAGTTGGAGGTTTTTGTGGGATGAAGTGCTCTGGCCTTGTTGCTATGCCTGGGATTTCTGCATGGTAGAATTATATCTAAGCTATCTACCTCTGGTATTGATAGCTTAGTCCCCCTAAGTCCTAAAAATAACCATCAAGAGGAGAAGGAACAACTAGAGGAGATAGAAAGAAATCTTACAGGACTTTTGTTCATGTTTAGGACTGGTTTTAGGGACTGTGGCATGTGCTTTCTAATAAATTATCCATGTGAATATTTTTACTCATTCTTATCAGGAGAAAAAGAGAAAGTCATAATTCCCACCAGTCCAGGAACATTGTGAAACAATGTCAGCCATGAAATATTTATGAAAGCTTTTGGATGGAGTCTGGGGAAGAAAGAACTGTGAAAAGTCTGGGAGCCACAGAAATATTTTGATAATTAAGAATCTTTGGGGATTTAAAATATATGTCTAATAAAGTTTGGTTCTTTAAAAGGAATGATTCCTAACGAATGTTTGAAATTGTGTGTATGTGTGTGTATGTGTGTGTATTTCTCACAAACTCAGGAAATATTTCTAGTAGTCATTGATTAATAACTCTTGAGTCATATCTGAGTTGATATATTACCAATTTTAATGCAATGTTTACTTAGTTTAACCATCTGTTAACCACTAGTCCATGGGATTCTGGTTTGGGACTTCTATAATAGTCTCATATAAGAAGTAGATTAAGTAGGGTCAGAGTAAAATCTCCCCCAAAGGCTACTTGGGATTCTTAATTTCTCTTGACATTTTTGGAAGTGATCACAAGCTGCATTATTCATTACTTCTTAAAAATTTTACTTACATACATAACCCTAAGAGCTATAAGTCTCTTATCTCCTTGAGAGGCCTTCAGGACAGAAGCTATAAAATATAACTGGAGTAGACACTGGTTCCCAGCTCATATAGAAACAAAATTTGTAATTGAATATTTATATCTCAACTTGAGTTTTAGAAAAGTAACGTCTTTTCTTTTCCCAAAGAAAATCATAGATCCTCTTGACTGCATGCAAAAGAAAAGAGAAACCTCTAACCTGCATAGAAGGAAAATAAATTTGAAGCTGGTAATTAAGTAGGCCTCAAGCTTCATATTTCCAATTCTCCCCACCATCTCCTCCCCTTCTGCTGAGGTTTTCAGGGAATAGTAGAGTTAGGAGATGCTGTGAGAAGTTCAAAAACTATGAGTAATTTTATAATTAAAACATCCTGGACAGCAGGAATTTGTTTCTTTAACAAAGTATGTTAGACTGTTAGGTGAAGGTAGGTAAAAGCAGCAGATAGCCAATACCCTTCTGTGGGTAGTGTGTGCATCATTTTAATGCAAAGTGAGACGACTTTGATGTAATATATTATGGAAAATATCAATTACCATCAAAGTCATCACTGACGCCTACCCGTGCTCTTTGGTGGTGTTAATGGCAGACTCTGGGAGGGCTCACGCCAAGGAGAACTTCACAGAACCTCTGCTGCCAGTGTCCTTATCCCCACGGTGAAACAGAGCCACCACCCGCCTCTACAGGAGACCCCCCCCAACACCAGCAGGTTTCTGATGCTCATAACATCCTCAGTTCTTCTGCTCTAGCCTCCTTGTCTGGCCCCAGTTGCTGCTTCTTCTGCCTGTACTACGGCTGCCCTGTTGGCATAGTCATCCCCCCGTGCCGTGTGGACGAAAGGCTCTTGGTGCTCCAGCCAGGCATCAGGGCCGTACCTCTGAGGTGGGAGAGCCAACTTCAGGACACTGGTCCACAAGAGACCTCCCAGCTCCACGTAATACCAAATGGCAAAAATCTCTCAGAGATCTCCATCTCAACATCAAGACCCAGCATCACTCAATGACCAGCAAGTTACAGTGCTGAACACCCTATGCCAAACAACTAGCAAGACAGGAACACAGCCCCATCCATTTGCAGAGAGGCTGCCTAAAATCATAATAAGGCCACAGACACCCCAAAATACACCACCAGACGTGGACGTGCCCACCAGAAAGACAAGATCCAGCCTCATCTACCAGAACTCAGGCACTAGTTCCCTCCACCAGGAAGCCTTCACAACCCACTGAACCAACCTTAGCCACTGGGGACAGATACCAAAAACAACGGGAACTACGAACCTGCAGCCAGTGAAAAGGAGACCCCAAACACAGTAAGATAAGCAAAATGAGACGACAGAAAAACACACAGCAGATGAAGGAACAGGGTCAAAACACACCAGACTTAACAAATGAAGAGGAAATAGGTAGTCTACCTGAAAAAGAATTCAGAATAATGATAGTAAGGATGATCCAAAATCTTGGAAATAGAATAGACAAAATGCAAGAAACATTTAACAAGGACGTAGAAGAACTAAAGAGGAACCAAGCAACGATGAAAAACACAATAAATGAAATTAAAAATACTCTAGATGGGATCAATAGCAGAATAACTGAGGCAGAAGAAAGGATAAGTGACCTGGAAGATAAAATGGTGGAAATAACTACTGCAGAGCAGGATAAAGAAAAAAGAATGAAAAGAACTGAGGACAGTCTCAGAGACCTCTGGGACAACATTAAACGCACCAACATTCGAATTATAGGGGTCCCAGAAGAAGAAGAGAAAAAGAAAGGGACTGAGAAAATATTTGAAGAGATTATAGTTGAAAACTTCCCTAATATGGGATAGGAAATAGTTAATCAAGTCTTGGAAGCACAGAGAGTCCCATACAGGATAAATCCAAGGAGAAACACGCCAAGACACATATTAATCAAACTATCCAAAATTAAATATAAGGAAAACATATTAAAAGCAGCAAGGGAAAAAAAACAAATAACACACAAGGGAATCCCCATTAGGTTAACATCTGATCTTTCAGCAGAAACTCTGCAAGCCAGAAGGGAGTGGCAGGATATACTTAAAGTCATGAAGGAGAAAAACCAACAACCAAGATTACTCTACCCAGCAAGGATCTCATTCAGATTTGATGGAGAAATTAAAACCTTTACAGACAAGCAAAAGCTGAGAGAGTTCAGCACCACCGAACCAGCTTTACAACAAATGCTAAAGGAACTTCTCTAGGCAAGAAACACAAGAGAAGAAAAACACCTACAATAACAAACCCAAAACATTTAAGAAAATGGGAATAGGAACATACATATCGATAATTACCTTGAATGTAAATGGATAAAATGCTCCCACCAAAAGACACAGACTGGCTGAATGGATACAAAAACAAGACCCATATATACGCTGTCTACAAGAGACCCACTTCAGACCTAGAGACACATACAGACTGAAAGTGAGGGGATGGAAAAAGATATTCCATGCAAATGGAAATCAAAAGAAAGCTGGAGTAGCAATTCTCATATCAGACAAAATAGACTTTAAAATAAAGACTATTACAAGAGACAAAGAAGGGCACTATATAATGATCAAGGGATCGATCCAAGAGGAAGGTATTACAATTGTAAATATTTATGCACCCAACATAGGAGCACCTCAATACATAAGGCAAATACTAACAGCCATAAAAGGGGAAATCGACAGCAACACAATCATAGTAGGGGACTTTAACACCCCACTATCATCAATGGACAGATCATCCAAAATGAAAATAAATAAGGAAACACAAGCTTTAAATGATACATTAAACAAGATGGACTTAATTGATATTTATAAGACATTCCACCCAAAAACAACAGAATACACATTTTTCTCAAGTGCTCATGGAACATTCTCCAGGATAGATCGTATCTTGGGTCACAAATCAACCCTTGGTAAATTTAAGAAAATTGAAATCGTATCAAGTATCTTTTCCGACCACAATGCTATGAGACTAGATATCAATTACAGGAGAAGATCTGTAAAAAATACAAACACATGGAGGCTACACAATACACTACTTAATAACGAAGAGATCACTGAAGAAATCAAAGGGGAAATCAAAAAATACCTAGAAACAAATGACAATGGAGATACGACGACCCAAAACCTATGGGACGCAGCAAAAGCAGTGCTAAGAGGGAAGTTTATAGCAATACAAGCCTACCTCAAGAAACAGGAAACATCTCGAATAAACAACCTAACCTTGCACCTAAAGCAATTAGAGAAAGAAGAACAAAAAACCCCCAAAGCCAGCAGAAGGAAAGAAATCATAAAGATTAGGTCAGAAATAAATGAAAAAGAAATGAAGGAAACAATAGCAAAAATCAATGAAACTAAAAGCTGGTTCTTTGAGAAGATAAACAAAATTGATAAACCATTAGCCAGACTCATCAAGAGAAAAAGGGAGAAGACTCAAATCAATAGAATTAGAAATGAAAAAGGAGAAGTAACCACTGACACTGCAGAAATACAAACGATCATGAGAGATTACTACAAACAACTCTATGCCAATAAAATGGACAAACTGTAAGAAATGGACAGATTCTTAGAAATGCACAAACTGCCGAGACTGAACCAGGAAGAAATAGAAAATATGAACAGACCAATCACAAGCACTGAAATTGAAACTGTGATTAAAAATCTTCCAACAAACAAAAGCCCAGGACCACATGGCTTCACAGGCGAATTCTATCAAACATTTAGAGAAGAGCTAACACCTATCCTTCTCAAACTCTTCCAAAATATTGCAGAGGGAGGAACACTCCCAAACTCATTCTATGAGGCCACCATCACCCTGATACCAAAACCAGACAAAGATGTCACAAAGAAAGAAAACTACAGGCCAATATCACTGATGAACATAGATGCAAAAATCCTCAACAAAATACTCGCAAACAGAATCCAACAGCACATTAAAAGGATCATACACCATGATCAAGTGGGGTTTATCCCAGGAATGCAAGGATTCTTCAACATACGCAAATCAATCAATGTGATACACCATATTAACAAATTGAAGGAGAAAAACCATATGATCATCTCAATAGATGCAGAGAAAGCTTTTGACAAAATTCAACACCCATTTATGATAAAAGCCCTGCAGAAAGTAGGAATAGAGGGATCTTTCCTCAACATAATAAAGACCATATATGACAAACCCACAGCCAACATTGTCCTCAATGGTGAAAAACTGAAACCATTTCCACTAAGATCAGGAACAAGACAAGGTTGCCCACTCTCACCACTATTATTCAACATAGTTTTGGAAGTGTTATCCACAGCAATCAGAGAAGACAAAGAAATAAAAGGAATCCAAATCGGAAAAGAAGAAGTAAAGCTGTCACTATTTGCAGATGACATGATACTATACATAGAGAATCCTAAAGATGCTACCAGAAAACTCCTAGAGCTAATCAATGAATTTGGTAAGGTAGCAGGATACAAAATTAATGCACAGAAATCCCTTGCATTTCTATACACTAATGACGAAAAATCTGAAAGTGAAATTAAGAAAACACTCCCATTTACCATTGCAACAAAAAGAATAAAATATCTAGGAATAAACCTACCTAAGGAGACAAAAGACCTGTATGCAGAAAATTATAGGACACTGATGAAAGAAAATAAAGATGATACAAATAGATGGAGAGATATACCATGTTCCTGGATTGGAAGAATCAACATTGTGAAAATGACTCTACTACCCAAAGCAATCTACAGATTCAATGCACTCCCTATCAAACTACCACTGGCATTTTTCACAGAACTAGAACAAAAAATTTCACAATTTGTATGGAAACACAAAAGACCCCGAATAGCCAAAGCAATCTTGAGAACGAAAAATGGAGCTGGAGGAATCAGGCTCCCTGACTTCAGACTATATTACAAAGCTTCAGTAATCAAGACAGTTTGGTACTGGCACAAAAACAGAAATATAGATCAATGGAACAGGATAGAAAGCCCAGAGATAAACCCACACACATATGGTCACTTTATCTTTGATAAAGGAGGCAAGCATATACAGTGGAGAAAAGACAGCCTCTTCAATAAGTGGTGCTGGGAAAATTGGACAGATACATGTAAATGTATGAAATTAGAACACTCCCTGACGCCATGCACAAAAATAAACTCAAAATGGATTAAAGACCTAAGTGTAAGGGCAGACACTATTAAACTCTTAGAGGAAAACATAGGCAGAACACTCTATGACATACATCACAGCAAGATTCTTTTTGACCCAGCTCCCAGAGAAATGGAAATAAGAACACAAATAAACAAATGGGACCTAATGAAACTTAAAAGCTTTTGCACAGCAAAGGAAACCATAAACAAGACCAAAAGACAACCATCAGAATGGGAGAAAATATTTGCAAATGAAGCAACTGACAAAGGATTAATCTCTAAGATTTACAAGCAGCTCATGCAGCTCAATAACAAAAAAACGAACAACCCAATCCAAAAATGGGCAGAAGACCTAAATAGACATTTCTCCAAAGAAGATATACAGATGGACTACAGACACATGAAAGAATGCTCAACATCATTAATCATTAGAGAAATGCAAATCAAAACTACAATGAGATATCATCTCACACCGGTCAGAATGGCCATCATCAAAAAATCTAGAAACAATAAATGCTGGAGAGGGTGTGGAGGAAAGGGAACCCTCTTGCACTGTTGGTGGGAATGTAAATTGATACAGCCACTATGGAGAACAGTATGGAGGTTCCTTTAAAAACTACAAATAGAACTACCATACGACCCAGCAATCCCACTACTGGGCATATACCCTGAGAAAACCATAGGTCAAAAAGAGTCATGTACCAAAATGTTCATTGCAGCTCTATTTACAATAGCCAGGACATGGAAGCAACCTAAATGTCCATCGACAGATGAATGGATAAAGAAGATGTGGCACATATATACAATGGAATATTACTCAGCCATAAAAAGAAATGAAATGGAGGTATTTGTAATGAGGTGGATGGAGTTAGAGTCTGTCATACAGAGTGAAGTAAGTCAGAAAGAGAAAAACAAATACAGTATGCTAACACATATATACGGAATCTAAGGAAAAAAAAAAAAAAAAAAAAAGGCCATGAAGAACCTAGTGGCAAGACGGGAATAAAGACACAGACCTACCAGAAAATGGACTTGAGGATATGGGGAGGGGGTGGGGTGAGATGTGACAGGGTAAGAGAGTGTCATGGACATATATACACTACCAAATGTAAAATAGATAGCTAGTGGGAAGCAGCCGCATAGCACAGGGAGATCAGCTTGGTGCTTTGTGACCACCTAGAGGGGTGGGATGGGGAGGGTGGGAGGGAGGGAGATGTAAGAGGGAAGAGAAATGGGAACATATTGTATATGTATAACTGAGTCACTTTGTTATAAAGCAGAAGCTAACACACCATTGTAAGGCAATTATACTTCAATAAAGATGTTTAAAAAAAAAAAAAAAAAGTCATCACTGACATAAATTCGTTAAGTTCTGTGCAGATTTTGCCCTAGCAACCTTTATCCAGGTGTTCGTAATCGTTCGTTGTTGACAACCACTAGGTGACACTGTTGCTTCACCAAGTTAGTGCAGGAAGCTCCATTAGCTACACAAGTTATACAGGAAGCACTATTGTTTATATTAGCCTGAAATTGGACTAATACTGATCATCAGCATTATTACAAATAGTTCTGACAGTACTATTTATTATATAAAATCTACACATGTTTATAATAAAACAAACTACTAAGTACTACTACTGCTGTTGCTACTCCTAGTACCATACACCACCAGGCCAATGTCTAAAATTTGTCAACTCTGTGATGACCTTTGTGCTTTGTACTTTAATTTAATCCTTCTCTCAAACAAACTTGTAGGAGATTACAAATCTAAGAAGTCGCAGAACTGAAATTCAAACATTGTTTGACGGCTTCTCTGGCCCCTTTATTGACAGATGTGGCTGCTAGTCACACAGCGAGCTTAGTGATAGGTTGCCACCTGAGCTCTGTGATGGTATGTATTTCCAATAAAGTTGTCTATATCAAAATAAGAGGGCCTATGGAAAAATAGTAGGGTGAGTTTAACATAAACATAATATAGTTTCCTTTCCATCACTTTTTTTTTTTAATTGGTGTATAGTTGTTTTACAATATTGTATTAGTTTCTGTTGTACGATGAAGTGAATCAGCTATATGTATACATATATCCACTCCCTCTTGGACCTCCCTCCCACCCCCACCCCACCCATCCCACTCATCTAGGTCATCACAAAGCACTTTTTAAAAGGTGTTCTTGGAAACTCATATCTGTGAAAAAACTCTGGGTCTATTTGGTATACCTACTAATATTTTTATTCACAGGAGGAAACCTTAACTTAGGATTCTTAGATAAAACACAGGATTCCCATTTAAATTTGTGTTTCAGAGAAATGATTTCTTAGCATAAGTATGTCCCATACAAAAATCTGTATTTCTGGTACACAATAAATATATACATTTTTTGTATAAGTATGTCCCCAGTATTGCATGGGGCATATCTATATTAAAAATAAAAATTATTTCTTATTTATCTGAAATACAAATTTAAGTAGGTCTCCTTTATTTTAATTTGCTAAATCTGTCAACATTACCTTATCTATTATTTCAGTTAATTTGGGGCAGTTTAACAAAACTCACTCAATTTTCTCCCTTTCTATCTTGGACTCTCTCCCTTCACTATTTCCCCCTCCATTCCTGAGGAATATGTATTTGTCCTTTTAGAGGATGATCCTGTGATCTGTATCCTTTATCCTTTTGCTTCCTGCTTCTCTCCAGACTTGCTCCATTTGTTATCATCATGCCTGTCTCATTTTCACTGTTTTTCTCACTACCATGTCTTTTTCCCATCTATAAAAGTGATTAGAGATTTGTACCTCAAAAAACCCTCAAGCTTCTTCTGTACCCTATTTGGTTATACTTCTTCAAAGAGTAGACCCTATTTTCTTATCACCCATTTACTCTTCAAACAACTGCAACTGGTAATAAAACTTTTCTCCTAAAACTCATTCAACAGCTTTCTAATTGCTAAATTCCATACTTTTCTAAGCCCTCGTCTTACTTTTTTTCCTCTCTATTTGATGGTGTTCCACCTCTAGTTCTTTATTTTAGTCTCTCTGTATTTTTTCTCTTGGATGAATCATCACCTTCTTCTTGTGATAGATTCTCAGATTCTCATTGTAGAATGAGAATTGTATCTCCATTGTAGTAATGACATCACCATATAATATACTCAGTCACATAAAAACATTTCTCTTTGACATTTTTTGGCCTCCAATTTTTCTGCCATATTACGTGGCTTCTACCTCTACTACATTCTTGCATCTCTCTATTCCTTTTGATTTTCATTCTGATTACATTATCATCAAAAGGAAGAGTATTCTTCAAAAGGATTTAAGATTGACAGTAAAGGAATTGTATTTCATCTTTCTCACCTTCATCCCCTTAACTGATGATTATCCTGGGATGCCAGAAGTAAAAGGCATATTCTGTGGTGGGGTTCTTTTTTTCTGGACTTATGAATAAGTTGATAAGCTCTCTGCTTTCAGCTGGTCGCTATTTGACAGTGATCTTCTAGTCCATGAGAATGGAGGTTAGATATGAAAGTAATTCTTTTCTCCTATACCTGAAATGGGTCATCAGATTCAGAAACTGCTTTGTTGCTGAATGTGATATAGGTACTTTCACTACATTCACTGTTTTGGGCATTATCTGCTTAAGATGCTGATTAGAATGTGAGAAAGATAATACATACAATCTACCTTATTCCTAATCTCAGAAATCAATTCCAGAAGGGAAGTTTAGACCTTGAATTTTTAAATCTATTGTTCTTGGTTTTACAATCCTAATTATGTTAAGTCTCCTGAAGTATAATTCTCCCTCATTCTTGGGACTTCCTTGGGAATGAATAATCCATGGAGATGTATCAGAAAACATTCTGATCATCCAGTGTAATTTTTAAAGCAACCAATTAAAACAGTGGCTTCAAATAATAAGACTGTTCATTGGATTGGAGACTTTTGGAGTATACATTTAATTAAGTGGAGTTTTTCTTTTAAGTACAGCTTAATAGGCTGTCCACCAACAGTAATCCCTTCTCTATAGACAGCTGAAAGAATTGACAAGCATAAATACTATGTGCTACTAAGCATATTCATCACTTCTTACTTCACACGAGTTTTAAGTTTCTAGGTAGAGTAAAACCTTGTTTTTATAGATTGGGTTGAGACCCCCCAGTCAATTTGTTAAAAGCAGTTTATAGATGAAAATATTTCTCCTGGCTCTCATAAAGAATTGATTTAGATTAATAACTGCTAGAGCAATAATGTTAAGTTTACACTCCCATCAATAACCATGGCATATATCACTAAGAGATTTATGCAAACTTTCTTGCTGAGCATGGATGCACTGCTTCAGAATTCTTCTGAATTCATTTCAGTAATTCAGTTAAGAACTAATTCATCTGTTTGACCCAGGATATGGATGGCCTTTTTGTTAATCATTTTCAGAATGTAGAAGGTATAAATACCAGAAGATAAAATAAAGTCAAGAGTTTAGGCATTTCAGGATCACCTTGAGGACATGACAAAGGTTAGAGTCTGAAAAGGAAGAATGGAGCTGACATGCAGATCTTCAAACTAAACAGGGATACATGACCTTTTTTTTTTTTTGAGGATAAATAATGTCATAGTCCAATTCAGAATTTTGATTTCAAGCAAGGCAGATAGAAATAGATTTGGGTTGTTATTCTATTTGGAATCTAAGTAGGCTGGTTTGCAAAAAATATAAACTGGATAAGATTGTTCATCCCAGAAGAAGAAAATATTCCATTCTAACTGAATAATGATGGGAAGTAAGACATACATGGTTTTCTTACTTTATGCTTTCAATGTATTAAGGCATATTAAAAAGTCAGTTCAAAACTATTGAAATACATTATTCAAATCGTCTTAGCAACTAATGAAAGAAATTTATAGGCACTAACAACTAACATTTATCAGTGCTTTTCCCATATGCCAGACATTGTCCTTGGTACTCTACTTATCTAAATCCTCCCCTCAAAGACCTTGAAAAGTTGGCATGGAATTTTAGCTTTGTTCGCCAATGTGCTGGTTGATTATCTGGCTTCATAATACAACAGTTCAACTATTTCTTTATTCTTGTTCTCCTTTTGACGTGAATAAAAAGTAATGCTGCCCGGGCTTAGTTTATCTCCTCTAGTATATGTTTTGTTTGGTTTTTTTTTACTGCCGAATATATAGTGAATATGGTACAAAATATCATTGTAATCTATGTGCAATATAGATCTTGCAACTTCTCATGTAAATTTCAGTTATGCCACTAGTTAATTGGGAGAATGAGAACTCTGGTACTATTCCCTACATGCTACTTCTTGAAGTGAAAGAAATGCTTTATGGAAGGCCTAAAAAGTACCTCAAAGATTTGAATTTTCAATAAGCTAAAATTATTCAAGTATTTGTCTACATCTTCCAATAAATGATAAATATTTCTTTTTTTTAATTTGACTCCACTGTCTGAGTTATACTTAGCCACCCAATTTGACTTCCTATGGGGACAAATAAGCTTGAGCACTGAGAATTTCTGAATATTATTATGTACATTTTGGTAATAAGACATTAGTGGTAGCAACCCATATTTGAATTATGTCGTTAAGTATGGAATGTAAACCAGCAAGAAAAAACTAACTCAAAAGAAAAATATGTTTCGTGGCTTGAAGGTCCCAGGAAATTCTAAGTGTAAGTGCTCTAAATTCCCATTGGGAAGTCAATTCATCCAGAAAACTAGACATCCTTAAGTATTGTGGAAGTCAACATGTAACATGTTGAAGAATGTCCCAATAAGACCACTCAAAAGATGAATTTCTTATACATCTTGGCTGGCATAAGATGTTAGTCCAAAAAGCCTCATTGGAGCATGAGAACAATATCCACGAAAAAAAAATGACATGATTAGTAAGATGTGTATCCTAGTGTTATTTGAAAAAAAAAAAACTCCATAAAACTGGAAGAACCAAAGGATCTATTCCTAGGAAGATGGTTATGTAAACTTTGGTACATATTTATGAGGGAATATTGTGCACTCATGAAAAAAATGGTGTTCTCTAAGAGTTTTTCATGATATAACAAAGGCTTATAATGTTCAGTGAAATAAAAAAAAGTTATGTGTACTGTATTGTCTCAACTATGTAAAGAAAAATATTTCATAGAAAAAAATGGAACTATGTCAAAATTTTAATCAACAGTGTGATCATGGAACATATCTTTTTTTTTAACACCACCATTTCTATACTTTGCAAAACTTTCTATTTTATAATAGTAATTTGATTATGTAATAATCAGAAAAATTAAAATTACTGGAAAAAATAAATGGCTTCTGAATTCTTATCAAAGTGCAGGTGTTCTACTTTTTGCCCTATTGCTCCTTGGCACAAAGTATGCAAAACCATGGAAGCTGACCACGGAAAGTAAAAGCAATGGAATAAGTAGAAACTTGGGTTTTAATTTTTGATATTTTAATACATATATATATATGAGAGCATTTGGTTATTTTTCAGTTTTGTAAGTTTACTCATATTTCATATACACAATAATTATCTTTTGATAAAAATACTTCTTGTTGCAAGTAAGTGAGACCCTAAGAGTAATTATCAGTCCTGAATCTTAGACTAGCTCCTTATTTCATGCATAAAAAGCTGAGTGACCGTTTCTCAGGAATGTTATAAAAATGTTTTCACACTGCTTGAATCCTCTTCATTAGGAGTTACCTCTAGATACTATTTCAACTTTAAGACTTAAGACCTAATGAGGTAACGCTACAAGATCCGTGCTAGTATTGAATTTCCACTAAAAGTAATTGCATAAATCAAACACTGAAAGTGTTGGGGAAACTTGCTTTTTTGATGATCCCTTTGCAGAAATATAGGCTGTATGGAGTATTTTAGGCATTCTTCTTCTGAGTAACACAACAATCCCAGAGTCGATTTTTTTTCTCTGTTATTATGATACCTTCTAGATGAGACTCTGTACCCAGAGGGAAAGTCTAATGAAGTTATTAGACAAACTCTATTATCTCTTTTAATAGAAGTACTAAACTGAAAAATTACATGACTACTGAAGACATATTTGATTTCAGTAATAAGTTTGATATGAATTCTTAAGATACCTTTGTGGACAAAATGAAAAAAACATTATATTTGACTGACTGTTCTCAATTCCTACTAAATAAATTTCAGTCTGAAGGACAGAGTCTAGTAGATGTATCTGGGTTTTCTTATTTATTGATTTGAATAAGGACTTATATGACATGCTTCATCAATTTTTGGGTAATGCTATGGACTGTGTTATGTCTCCCAAAATTCATATGTTAAAGTCCTAACCCCCAATATGATGGTATTTGGAGATGAGGCCTTTAGGAGATAATTAGTTTTAGGTCATGTCATGAGGTACTTCTGCTTTCTCTCTGCTATATGAAGACAAAGTGAGAATGTGACTCTTTGCAAGCCAGGAAGAGGGCCCTCATCAGGAACCAAATTGGCCAGCTCCTTGATCTTATACTTCACAGTCTCCACAGCTGTGAGAAATAAATTCCTGTGGTTTAAGCTACCCAGTGTATGGTATTTTATTATGGCAGCCTGAGCTGACTAATAATACAGGTAACAATGTTTGGAGGAATAGCTAATATGTTTAAGTGAAGTACATAATTATCAGTATTAATAATGACTAGATCAGATTCAGAAAGATTTTGTCACAACGAATTAATTGACCAGATTCAATATATCAGGTAAGGTTTAATATAAAACTGGGTGCTTAGATTTTTATAAAAGGGCTCCTACATAATAAAGGATGGAGAATATATCACTTAACAGAGTAGGTTTGGAAAAAGAGTTTAATTGTATGGTATTGTTTATACTTTTCAAGCCAGAACACAGCTAAGCACTGTTAAATTTTGGTATCACATACTAAAAGGAAAATTGGCAAGCTGTAGCAAATCATGAGGAGGGTGATCATAATGATGGACAATTTTAAAGTCATATTACATGGGGACCTCCCTGGCCTGGTGGCACAGTGGTTAAGACTCTGCACTCCCAATGCAGGGGGCCCGGGTTCAATCCCTGGTCAGGGAACTAGATCTCACATGCATGCCACAACTAAGAGTTTGCATGCCACAACTAAGAAGCCTACCTGCTGCAACTAAGACCCTGCACAACCAAATTAAAAAAAAAAAAATCCTTCTTCATGTATAAATAAATAAATAAATAAAAAGTCATATTATATGATAATTTCCAGCTAGAATGGAGTTGCAGGAACATTTATCTTCCTGCCTGAAACAAATAAGAACCTGACAAAATATGAAATAATATTGTCAAGATTTTGGACATTGGGCAACAAAAGACAATAATCTTGGAGAGGTTGGAAACAAATGAAATGAGCCCAGTGATTGTCCCAATTTACTGCTAGGAGAGTTTCCAGGCCATTGTGCAGCAGAGTATGAAGGTGGAGGAGAACCCAGGAGGAGGTAGTCTCCCTAAGTTGAAGAGAAGGACCTGGAAGTCTAGAGAGGCTGAAGTAGCTAGATTTCACATGGCAGAGTGCCAGAGAGAGAGCCCCAGAAATCTACACCTGTGCATAGTGTTAAGCTAAGTAAAGATTAGCACAGAAATGTAGGGAATTTACAGACACTGGGGAAATGATTAGAAGGAGCAATCCCAGGGACTCACACAAGGTTCATGTTTCCATTACCCAGAGTGAAAATTCCATGGTCCACAGAGCGTCAAGTGGCAACGAGTTCAGCCACAATAGTGGGAATAAATGTTGATCTTGTCCCACCTATCAGTATAATTCAGGTTTGGCTTTTAATTTTTGAGATGAAAAAAAAGATGGATGGAATTAACACTGGATTAGACATGGTAGAGTAAAAAATTAGTGAACCTGAAAACATAGTAATAAAAACTACTCAAAATGAAACATAAACATGTCTTAAAAAAATACACAAAGCACCATTAAACTGTGTGACAACATCAAGTAGCCTAATATATATTTATTTGGAGTTTCCAAAGGAAGTAGGATAGAAAATATTTCGGTAGATAATTGCTAGACATTTTCCAAAAGTGTTAAAAACTGTAAACCCACAGATATAAGAAGCTCAACAAACGCCAAGCACAAATAAATAAATAAATAAATAAATAAGAGCACAATATGTTGGAAGGAAGAAATACCAAGGTACAGCATAATGATTGCTTAAAACCAATGGTAAATAAAAATCTTTTTTTTTTTAATTTTTAAAAAATAGATATTTATTGGAGTATAATTGCTTCACAATACTGTGTTAGCTTCTGGTATACAACAAAGTGAAGAAGCCGTATGCATACATATATCCCCATATTCCCTCCCTCTTGCACTTCCCTCTCACCCTCCCTATCCCAAGCGAAGTGACAGTAGCATCGAGATACATACACTACCAAATGTAAAATAGTTAGCTAGTGGGAAGCAGCAGCATAGCACAGGGAGATCAACTCGGTGCTTTAAGATGACCTAAAGAGAAAATCTTAAAAGCCTCTAGAGAAAAAAAGAAAACATGTACAGAAGAACAATAAAGATGGCAACAAAATTCCTTGTTGGAGACAATGCAAGCTAGATGACAGTGGAGCAATGTCTTTAAAGTACTAAAACAAAAAGAAAATGACAATAGCAGCAAAAAATACCTGCCAACCTAGAATTCTACACCTAATGGAAATATCTTTCAAAAACAAAGTCAATGAATCTGTAGATTGCTTTGGGTAGTATAATCATTTTCACAACACTGATTCTTCCAATCCAAGAACATGGTATGTCTCTCCATCTATTTGTGTCAACTTTGATTTCTTTCATCAGCATCTTATAGTTTTCTGCTTACAGGTCTTTTACCTCCTTAGGTAGGATTATTCCTAGGTATTTTATTCTTTTTGTTGCAGTGGTAAATGGGATTGTTTCCTTAATTTCTATTTCTGATCTTTTGTTGTTAGTGTATAGAAATGCAACAGATTTATGTGTATTAATTTTGTATCCTGCAACTTTACTAAATTAATTGATTAACTCTTGTAGTTTTCTAGTGGCATCTTTAGAATTTTCTACATATAGTATCATGTCATCTGCAGTGACAGTTTTACTTCTTCTTTTCCAATTTGTATTATTTTATTTTATTTTTCTCCTCTGATTGCCGTGGCTAGGATTTCCAAACTATGTTGAATAATAGTGGCAAGAGTGGACACCCTTGACTTGTTCCTGATCTTAGAAGAAATGCTTTCAGTTTTTCACCATTGAGAATAATGTATGCTGTGGGTTTGTCATATATGGACTTTATTATGTTGAAGTAGGTTGCCTCTATGCCCGCTTTCTGGAGAGTTTTTATCATAAATGGGTGTTGAATTTTGTCAAAAGCTTTTTCTGCATCTATTGAGATGATCATATGGTTTTTATTCTTCAGTTTGTTAATATGGTGTATCACATTGATTGATTTGTGTATATTGAAGAATCCTTGCATCCTTGGGATAAATTCCACTTGATCATGGTTATAATCCTCTTAATGTGCTGTTGTATTCTGTTTGCTAGTATTTTGTTCAGGATTTTTGCATCTATGTTCATCAGTGATATTGGTCTGTAATTTTCTTTTTTTGTGGTATCTTTGTCTGGTTTTGGTATCAGGGTGATGGTGGCCTCATAGAATAAGTTTGGGAGTGTTCCTTCCTCTACAATTTTTTGGAAGAGTTTGAGAAGGATGTTAGCTCTTCTCCAAATGTTTGATAGAATTCACCTCTGAAGCCATATGGTTCTGGACTTTGTTGCAAGATTTTTAATCACAGTTTCAGTTTCAGTACTTGTGATTGTTCTGTTCATATTTTCTATTTCTTCCTGGTTCAGTCTTGGAAAGTTATACCTTTCTAGAATTTTTCCATTTCTTCCAGGTTGTCCATTTTTATTGGCATATAGTTGTTCTTATAATCCTTTGTATTTCTGTGGTGTCAGTTGTAAGTTCTCCGTTTCCATTCCTACTTTTATTGATTTGAGCCCTCTCCCTTTTTTTCTTAATACATCTGGCTAAAGGTTTATCAATTTTGTTTATCTTCTCAAAGATCCAGCTTTTAATTTTATTGACCTTTGCAATTGTTTCCTTCATTTCTATTTCATTTATTTCTGCTCTTATCTTTATGATTTCTTTCCTTCTACTAACTTTGGGTTTTGTTAGTTCTTCTTTCTCTAGTTGCTTTAGTGTAATATTAGGTTGTTTATTTGAGATTTTTCTTGTTTCTTGAGGTAGTCTGGATTGCTATAAACTTCCCTCTTAGAACTGCTTTTGCTGCATCCCATAGGTTTTGGGTTGTCATGTTTTCACTGTCATTTGTCTCAAGGTATTTTTTGATTTCCTCTTTGATTTCTTCAGTGATCTCTTGGTTCTTTAGTAGCGTGTTGTTTAGCCTCCATGTGTTTGTATTTCTTCTTTTTCCCCTGTGTAATCCCTATAAAATTACCAATGGCATTTTTCACAGAAGTAGAACAAAAAATTTTACCATTTGTATGGAAAAACAAAAGACCCAAATAGCCAAAGTAATCTTGAGAAAGAAAAATTGAGCTTGAGGAATCAGGTTCTCTGACTTCAGACTATACTACAAAGCTACAGTAATCAAAACAGTATGGTACTGGCACAAACACAGAAATATAGATCAATGGAACAGGATAGAAAGCCCGGAGATAAATCCATACACCTATGGTCACCTAACCTATGACAACAGAGGCAAAAACATACAATGGAGAAAAGACAGCCTCTTCAATAAGTGGTGCTGGGCAAACTGGACAGCTACATGTAGAGTGATGAAATTGGAACACTCCCTAACACCATACACAAAAACAGACTCAAAATGGATTAAAAACCTAAATGTAAGGACAGACACAATAAAACTCTTAGAGGAAACCATAGGCAGAACACTCTTTGACATAAATTGCAACAGGATCTTTTTTGACCCACCTCCTAGATAAATGAATATAACAAAAATAAACAAATGGGACCTAACTATACTTAAAAGCTTTTGCACAGCAAAGGAGACCATAAACAAGAGGAACAGACATTCCTCAGAATGGGAGAAAATATTTGTAAATGAAGCAACTGACAAAGGATTAATCTCTAAAATATATAAACAGCTCATGTAGCTCAATATCAAAAAACAAACAACCCAATCAAAAAATGGTGGAAGACTTAAATATACATTTCTTCAAAGAAGACATACAGATGGCCAAGAAGCACATGAAAAGTTGCTCAACTACACTAATTATTAGAGAAATGTAAGTCAAAACTTCAATGAGGCATCACCTCACACCGGTCAGAATGGCCATCATCAAAAAATCTACAAACAATAAATGCTGGAGAGGGTGTGGAGAAAAGGGAACCCTCTTGCACTGTTGGTGGGAATGTAAATTGATACAGCCACTATGGAAAACAGTTTGTAGGTCCCGTATAAAAGTAAAAATAGAACCACCATATGACCCAGGAATACCATCACTGAGCATACGCCCAGAGGAAACCATAATTCATAAAGACACATGCACCCCAATGTTCATAGCAGCACTATTTACAATAGTCAGGACATGGATGCAACCTAAATGTCCATCAACAGAGGAATGGATGAAGAAGGTGTGGTACATATATATAAAGGAATATTACTCAGCCATAAAAATTAATGAAATTGGGTCATTTGTAGAGACATGGATGGAACTAGAGAGTGTCATACAGAGTGAAGTAAGTCAGAAAGAGAAAAACAAATATTGTATATTAATGCATATATGTAGAATCTAGAGAAATGTTATAGATGACCTTATTTACCCAGCAGAAATAGAGACACAGACGTAGAGAACAAATGTATGGATACCAAGGGGGAAAGGGGTGGGTTGGGATTGACACATATACACTCTTGATACTATGTATAAAATAGACAACTGATGAGAACATACTCTATAGCACAGGGAACTCTACTTAATGCACTGTAGTGGGAGGGAAATGGGAGGGAAATCCATAAGGGAGGGTATATATGTACATGTATGGCTGATTCATTTTGCTGTGCAGTAGAAGCTAACACAATATTGTAAAGCAACTATACTCCTATAAAAATTAATTAAAAACAAACAAAAAAAAAACCAAAGGGAAGATAAAACATTTTTCAGATATATAAATAATTTATCCAGCAAACCTGCACTAGTAGAAACATTAAAGTAAGTACTGCAGGCAGGAAAATCATACCAAATGAAAATCTGGAACTATCCAACGAAAAATGAAGAATAGTGGAATGGTAACTCTGCAGGTAAATATAAAAGACTTTTAAAATTATTTTAATGTCTTTTAAAGATATGCAACTTTAAAGCAAAAAAATATATATATTTTATTTTCGGGTTATAACACATGTAGACATAAATGTATGACAACTGTAGTACAAAGGAAAATGGAATTATGCAGTTGTAATGTCCTTATACTAAATGTGAAGTGGTATGCTATCATTTGAAGATAGACTTTAATAGTTAAAGATGTACATTATAAACTCTAAAGCAATCACCAAAATAAGAGTTATAGTTAATAAACCAACAAAGGAGTAAAATAGAATCATAAAAATAATCCAAAAGACGGTAATAAAAGGAAAAAATAAAGAACTGATGAGATAAATACAGAATAACAAATTGATAGATTTAAACCCAACCATATCAATAACCACGTTACATATAAATAGTCTAAATACTCCAAATAAGGCAGAGATTGTGACAATGGATTACAAAACAAGACCCAACTCTATGCTGCCTATAAGAAATCCACATTAAATACAAGGACATATAAATATTTACACATATTTCCTTCAGCATGAGTGTTATTGCTCCTACAAATAGGACAGCTGAAGCAGCAGTCATAGATCTACAATCATGCACTTCTAAGGAAGTGAATTTCTAGCACTGCATGGGATAATTCCTTCTTGGTATCATCAGATCTTTTCATGTCATGCTGTGTCCCCAGCCATAGTTTATTTTACTTACTGTTCATCAATTGTTGGTCAGAAATGAGAAGGAGCTTTTACTAATCCTTAGTGAACTGCTGTTCTTTATTGTTTCCTTCCTTTTTTCTCCCTCCCTTCTTTCCTTCCTTTCTTCCTTCCTTCTTTCCTTACTTCCTTTCTTTTTCAGTTCAGTCTGCTATAACAAAAATATCATAGACTGGGTGGCTTAAACAACAGACATTTATTTCTCACATTTCTGAAGACTTGGAAGTCCAAGATCAAGACACCAGGAAATTCTATATCTGGTGAGGACCTCTTCCTGGCTTGTAGATTGCCAGTTGCTTGCTGTATCCTCACATGGCTGAGAGAGCAAGCTCTAGTCTCTTTCTCTTCTTATAGACACACTAATCCCAACATGGTTTCCACCCTCAAGACCTTGTATAAAACTAATTACTTCACAAAAGCCCCACCTTCTAATACCATCTCACTGGTTGTTAGGGTTTCAACATAAAAATACTGGGGGGACACAAACCTGCAGTCCATAACACCTTCTGTCTTCCCTCCCTACCTCCCCTCCCCCCATCCTTCCCTCCTTTTTCTTTGAAAATGCCTTGGATCCTGGTAAAACATTCATTTGAAAGTACAAGTGATTCTTTTCCCTAGGCATTTTTTTACTTCACTAGAGCTATTTCCTTTTGACCCCTATTATGAAGCAAAATAAGTCACAGAACATAAACTAATGGCAGAAGAAAAAACATGTTAAAGCAACAGATAGTAAAGTGTTATTTAATCCGAAGAGAGCAAAGTAAGTTACGTTAGCAATCAACACTGAGAGCACAGGTTTGTGCTCATTTTTCTTTACTGGTTGGCTTATCATGAGTAAAATATTAACTGCACTGTTAAGGACTGTAATTGACATATATGTGCATCCACATTTAAATGTAGCAGTTTTTCTAAAATGAACAGCATCATAAAAGCATCAGAGCTTTTTTGGGGATAGCACTAAATGAATTAGTCCTGAGAGGTTGTTATGTGTCACAGGGATTAGGATAAAGACTAAAGAGTGGGCATTTTATTGTATTTTATTTTATTTAAAATTTTTTTTATTGGGGTATAGTTGTTTTTATGATGCTGTGTTAGTTTCTACTATACAGCAAAGTGGAGTTCCCTGTGCTATGCAGCAGGTTATTTTTTTTTTTAACATCTTTATTGGAGTATAATTGCTTTACAATGGTATGCTAGTTTCTACTTTATAACAAAGTGAATCAGTTATACATATACATATATCCCCATATCCCCTCCCTCTTGCGTCTCCCTCCCACCCTCCCTATCCCATGCCTCTAGGTGGTCACAAAGCACCAAGCTGATCTCCCTGTGCTATGCAACTACTTCCCACTAGCTATCTATTTTACATTTGGTAGTGTATATATGTCCATGCCACTCTCTCACTTCGTCCCAGCTTACCCTTCCCCCTCCTGGGCCCTCAAGTCCATTCTCTACAACTGCGTCTTTATTCCTGTCCTGCCCCTAGGTTCTTCAGAAGCTTTTTTTTTTTTTTTTTTAGATTCCATATATATGTGTTAGCATACGGTATTTGTTTTTCTATTTCTGACTTACTTCACTGTGTATGACAGTCTCTAGGTCCATCCACCTCACTACAAATACCTGTATTTCATTTCTTTTTATGGCTGAGTAATATTCCATTGTATATATGTGCCACATCTTCTTTATCCATTCATCTGTCGATGGACACTTAAGCTGCTTCCATGTCCTGGCTATTGTAAATAGAGCTGCAATGAACATTGTGGTACATGAGTCTTTTTGAATTATGGTTTTCTCAGGGTATATGCCCAGTAGTGAGACTGCTGTGTCATATGGTAGTTCTATTTTTAGATTTTTAAGGAACGTACATACTGTTCTCCATAGTGACTGTATCAGTTTACATTCCCACCAACAGTGCAAGAGGGTTCCTTTTTCTGCACACCCTCTCCAGCATTTATTGTTGGTAGATTTTTTGATGCAGGTTATTATTAGTTATCTATTTTATACATATTAGTGTATATATGTCAATCCCAATCTCCCAATTCATCCCACCCCCCTGTTTCCCCCCTTGGTGTCCATATGTTTGTTCTGTACATCTGTGTCTGTATTTCTGCCTTGCAAATCAGTTCATCTGTACCATTTTTCTCGATTCCACATATATGCATTAATATACGATATTTGTTTTTCTCTTTCTGACTTACTTCACTCTGTATGACAGTCTCTAGGTCCATACACGTCTCTACAAATGACTCAATTTCGTTCCTTTTATGGCTGAGTGTATTCCACTGTATATATGTACCACATCTTTTTTATCCATTTGTCTGTCTATGGACATTTAGATTGCTTCCACCACCTGGTTATTGTAAATAGTGCTGCAGTGAACATTGGGGTGCATGTGTCTTTTTGAATTATGGTGTTCTCAGGGTATATGCCCAGTAGTGGGATTGCTGGGTCATATGGTAATTCTATTTTTAGTTTTTTAAGGAAGCTTCATACTGTTCTCCATAGTGGCTGTATCAATTTACATTCCCACCAACAGTGCAAGAGGGTTCCCTTTTCTCCACACCGTCTCCAGCATTTATTGTTTCTAGATTATTTGATGATGGCCATTCTGACTGGTGTGAGGTGATACCTCATTGTAGTTTTGATTTGCATTTCTCTAATAATTAGTGATGTTAAGCAGCTTTTCATGTGCGTCTTGGCCATCTGTATATCTTCTTTAGAGAAATGTCTATTTAGGTCTTCCACCCATTTTTTCATTAGGTTGTTGGGGTTTTTTTTTTGTTTGTTTGTTTTGTTTTTTTTTGAGCTGCATGAGCTGTTTATATATTTTGGAAATTAACCCTTTGTCCATTGATTCGTTTGCAAACATTTTCTCCCATTAAGAGGATTTTCTTTTCATCTTGTTTATAGTTTCCTTTGCTGTGCAAACACTTTTAAGTTTCATTAGCTCCCATTTATTTCTGTTTTTATTTCTACTACTCTAGGAGGTGGGTCAAAAAAGATCTTTATAGTGTCGAGTCTTAATTTAGGTTTTTAATCCATTTTGAGTTTATTTTTGTGTATGGTGTTAGGGAGTGTTCTAATTTCATTTTTTACATGTAGCTGTCTAGTTTTCCCAGCAGCACTTATCGAAGAGACTGTCTTTTCTGCACTGTGTATCCTTGCCTCTTTTGTCATAGCTTAGTTGAGCATAGGTGCATGGGTTTATCTCTTGGGTTTCTATCCTGTTCCATTGATCTATATTTCTGTTTTTGTGCCAATACCATATTGTGTAGTATAGTGAGAAGTCAGGGAGTCTGATTCCTCCAGCTCCGTTTTTTTCCTCAAGATTGCTTTGGCTATTCAGGGTCTTTTGTGTCTCCATACAGATTTTAAGATTTTTTGTTCTAGTTTTGTAAAAAATACCATTGGTAATTTGACAGGGATTGCATTGAATCTGTAGATGGCTTTAGGTACTATAGTCATTTTCACAATATTGATTCTTCCAATCCAAGAACATGGTATATCTCTCCATATATTTGTGTCATCTTTGATTTCTTTCATCAGTGTCTTATAATTTTCTGAGTACAGGTTTTTACCTCCTTAGGTAGGTTTATTCCTAGGTGTTTAATTCTTTTTGTTGCAATGGTAAATGGGGTTGTTTCCTTAATTTCTCTTTCTGTTCTTTTGTTGTTAGTGTATAGGAATGCAAAAGATTTCTGTGCATTAATTTTGTATCCTGCAACTTTACCAAATTCATTGATTAGCTCTAGTAGTTTTCTGGTGGCATCCTTAGGATTTTCTATCTATAGTATCATGTCATCTGCATCTTGTTCCTGATCTTAGAGGAAATAGTTTCAGTTTTTCACCACTGAGAATGACGTTTGCTGTGGGTTTGCCATAAATGGCCTTTATTATGTTGAGGTAAGTTCCCTCTCTGCCTACTTTCTAGAGAGTGTTTACCATAAATGAGTGTTGACTGTTGTCCAAAGCCTTTTCTGCATCAAAAGCTTTTTCTGCATGAGATTATCATATGGTTTTTATCCTTCAATTTGTTAATATCATGTATCACATTGATTGATCTGTGTATATTGAAGAATCCTTGCTTCCCTGGGATAAACCCCATTTGATCATGGTGTATGATCCTTTTAATGTGCTGTTGGATTCTGTTTGCTAGTATTTTGTTGAGGATTTTTGCATCTATGTTCATCAGTGATATTGGCCTGTAGTTTTCTTTTTTTGTTATCTTTGTCTGGTTTTGGTATCAGGGTGATGGTGGCCTCATAGAATGAGTTTGGGAGTGTTCCTCCCTCTGCTATATTTTGGAAGAGTTTGAGAAGGATAGATGTTAGGTCTTCTATAAATGTTTGAAAGAATTCGTCTGTGAATCCGTCTCGTCCTGGACTTTAGTTGTTGGAAGATTTTTAATCACAGTTTCAATTTCATTACTTGTGATTGTTCTGTTCATATTTTTTATTTCTTCCTGGTTCAGTCTTGGAAGGTTATACCTTTCTAAGAAGTTGTCCATTTCTTCCAGGTTGTCCATTTTATCAGTATTAGTTGCTTGTAATTGTCTCTTATGATGCTTTGTATTTCTGTGGTGTCCGTTGTAACTTCTCCTTTTTCATTTCTAATTTTATTGATTTGAGTCCACTCCCTCTTCTTGATGAGTCTGGCTAAAGGTGGATCAATTTTGTTTATCTTCTCAAAGAACCAGCTTTTAGTTTTATTGATCTTTGCTATTGTTTTCTTTTTTTCTATTTAATTTATTTCTGTTCTGATCTTTATGATTTCTTTCCTTCTACTAACTTTGGGTTTTGTTAGTTCTTCTTTCTCTAGTTCCTTTAGGTGTAATGTTAGATTGTTTATTTGAGATTTTTCTTGTTTCTTGAGGTAGGATTGTATTGCTGTTAACTTTCCTGTTAAAACTGCTTTTCCTGCATCCCATAGGTTTTGGATGTTTGTGTTTTCATTGACATTTGTCTCTAGGTATTTTTTGATTTCCTCTTTGATTTCTTCTGTGATCTCTTGGCTCTTTAGTAGCGTATTGTTTAGCCTCCATGTGTTTGTGTTTTTGACATATTTTTTTCCTGTAATTTATTTCTAATCTTATAGTGTTGTGGTCGGAAAAGATGCTTGATTTGATTTCACTTTTCTTAAATTTACTGAGCTTGAATTGTGACCCAAGAGGTGGTCTATCCTGGAGAATGTTCCATGTACACTTGAGAAGAAAGCGTAATCTGCTGTTTTTGGATGGAATGTCCTATGAATATTGATTAAATCTATGTGGTCTATTGTGTCATTTAAAGCTTGTGTTTCCTTATTAATTTGCTGCCTGGACGATCTGTCCATTGGCATAAGTGAGGTGTTAAAATCCCCCAGTATTATTGTGTTACTGTCGATTTCCCCTTTTATGGCTGTTAGCACTTGGCTTATGTATTGAGGCGCTCCTATGTTGGGTGCATAAATATTTAAAATTGTTATATCTTCTTGGATTTATTCCTTGATCATTATATAGTGTCCTTCCTTGTCTCTTGTAACATTCTTTATTTTAAAGTATATTTTATCTGATATGAGTATTGCTACTCCAGCTTTCTTTTGATTTCTGTTTGCATGGAATATCTTTTTCCATCCCCTCACTTTCAGTCTGTATGTGTCTGTAGGTCTGAAATGGGTCTCTTGCTGACAGCATATATATGGATCTTGTTTTTGTATCCATTCAGCCAGTCTGTGTCTTTTGTTTGGAGCATTTAATGCATTCACACTTTAGGTAATTATTGATATGTATGTTCCTATGACCATTTTCTTAATTGTTTTGGGTTTGTTTTTGTAGGTCCTTCTCTCCTCTGTGTTTCTCACTTAGAGAAGTTCCTTTGGCATTTGTTGTAGAGCTGGTTTGGTGGTGCTGAATTCTTTTAGCTTTTGCTTGTCTGTAAAGCTTTTGATATCTCTGTTGAATCTGAATGAGATCCTTGCTGGGTCGAGTAATCTTGGTTGTAGGTTCTTCCTTTTCTTCACTTTAAATACATCATGCCACTCCCTTCTGGCTTGCAGAGTTTCTTCTGAGAAATCAGCTGATTACCTTTTGGGAGTTCCCTTGTAAGTATTTTGTTATTTTTCCCTTGACTTTAGTTTTTGTCAATTTGATTACTATGTATCTTGGTGCATTTCTCCTTGGGTTTATGCTGCCTGGGACACTCTGCACTTCCTGGACTTGGGTGGCTACTTCTTTTCCCATGTTAGGGAAGTTTTCAACTATAATTCTCTTCAAATATTTTCTCGGGTCCTTTCTCTCTCTCCTCCTTCTGGGACCCCTATAATGTGAATGTTGGTGCATTTAATGTTGTCCCAGATGTCTCTTAGGCTGTCTTCATTTCTTTTCATTCTTTTTTCTTTATTCTATTCTGTAGCAGTTATTTCCACCATTCTGTCTTCCAGGTCACTTATCCGTTCTTTTGCCTCAGTTATTCTGCTATTGATTCCTTCTAGTGTATTTTTCATTTCAGTTATTGTATTGTTCATCTCTGTTTGTTCTTTAATTCTTCTAAGTCTTTGTTAAACATTTCTTGCATCTTCTCAATCCTTGCATCCATTCTTTTCCTGAGGTCCTGGATCATCTTCCCTATCATTATTCTGAATTATTTTTCTGGAAGTTTGCCTATCTCTGCTTCATTTAGTTGTTTTTCTGGGGTTTTATCTTGTTCCTTCATCTGTGACATAGTTCTCTGCCTTTTCATTTTGTCTGTCTTTCTGTGATTGTGGTTTTCGTTCCACAGGCTGTGAGATTGTAGTTCTTCTTGCTTCTGCTGTCTGTCCTTTGGTCAAGAGTGGGTATTTTAAATAGCAGATCTTGGCTCAATTGCTAATAGGAAAAAATGTTCTAACAATTAGAATGTCTGAAAATTGGAAAAAGCTATTTTTCTAAGCTTGTCAATTACAGTCATTAGCAGAATTAAAACATAGGTTGGATTCAGGGCTAGGCCAGCCTATATGACATTTTAGGTAAATTGTGAAAAAGGTACCATATCTAGTGGATGAGTTAATTAAAGTTGCTCTCTCTGTGTTGATGTATTGCCATGTCAGTTACATGACTTAGTAGAACATGGATTCACTTTCAGCTACTACTTACCTACTCGGATGGGAAACTTTTGCAATGTCCTCTTATTAGGAATGCTGTAGATCAACTTCCTGAAGTAGGCTTGAGTTTGGAGTTAATGCCCTCTAATATTTATGAGTCTACATTTCCAAGTGTAATGTGAATATAAATCACTGCTTTAGGTGTTCTGGTCTCCATATAGACCACATTCAAAGAAGCATAGTGTCACAATAAAAAGTAATGTGAGAAGAATTTCAGTCTTTACTAGTGTTTCTCATAAACTATTAAATGTGATCCAGTTTACAGTGCACAACTTTTCTTAAAATGTTTTTCTTTAACATTTTTCTTCATTTGTGCCTGGCTCAGTTCCCTTTTTTCATAATTGCTCCAGAGCAATTTTCCTGTCACACACTAACCCTCTAAAACTCTCTCTGAAACTCCTGTCCATGAGGTTTTCTCTCTTTTGTCTCTTCTCTTTCTTCTTCTGCATTTACTCTAGTTTTTCCTCTTTACATTCTTCAGATTCTATAATATAAGAAAAAGGAATCGTGTTGAAAAAGATAGGATTTTCCTTATATTATGAAAGAATAGGGAGAGGTTGAGCAAGTAAAAACAGAATTTCTCCTTATTTTTCCCACTACTATCTCTAACTCTCTTTCTATCTCTACCTATTTTCCTGATTATTTAACAGCACAGTCTTGAAACTAGGCTGAGATAGATTAAATGATTCTTTGGTAATTTCAAGAGTAGGGACATTCATATGTTAATACTTACTGAGTAGATCTTATGTCTGCAGAACCTTCCATTAGATCCTGAGGAAAGAAACAAAGTAAGTTATGTGAATAATCCCTACTCACAAGGAATTTACAATCTCATGAGCTGGTTAAAATCACACGCAATAAATTTTGAGGAAGAAAATCAATAGACAGTGAAAATGACTATAGCTGTATACCCATGAATAGCCTGGTTACCTGGATCTTGGGTGTTCAGAAAGAACAGGACTGTGGGGAAGCCAGGGAAATTTTCATGGAAGAGGTAAGTATTGAGTAAATGTTTAGACAAGGCAAAAACCATGGAACTAGGGAAATTAGTATAGAGATAAACTGAAGAGTCAGTGTGGAGCAGATAGCAAGTATACTAACTTGCTAGAACACAGGGTCTAGGCAAGGTGGGAAGCCCTTTTCCTCACTGGGAATGCAACTCTCTATCCTTTGAGCTTCCATGACACTTATTGTGTGACTTGATTGTTAGTTTATCCTATTCTGTCTTTTTCTATTTCCTTCACTAAATAACCCCTAGAAAATAGACGATATCTTCCCCTCCCCCATCCTTCTATCACATTTCCCACAGTCTAGCAAAATGTGATTGATCAATAAATACTTGCTGATTTAAATAGAGTTGATATGTAGTTAGAGGAGGGGTAGAGATGTGGAGAAATGGTCACATGCTTGTGCTAATAAGTTTAAGTGTAATATTGGAAATCACTGGAAGTTCTAACATGTCAGGGATGTGATCAAAATATTTTAGGAAGAAGAATTTTTCTGTTGTTCTACATGGGAGGTGGAAGATAAGTTCAACTTTTTATTTGTATAGGTGTTACCTGGAGATTTGGGAAGAGATATCTTATATAGATGACATGTAGTACTGAACTTTAAGCTAATTTTAGCCATTGAAACTTTTGAATAAATATGTTTACTCTTGAACTATATGGGCTGGGTAAAGTGCCCTAAGAGTCTCGTGGGTGTGAATAAATTTTTTCACAAAGGTTTTTTCGTATTGCTGGTTATAATAAATCAATCCTACTCTTGATACCATGCTTTGGAGTGAGATTTTGGCATGTTTCAAATAATGTCTAAGCACATGGAGTTGGAAGAAAACCTGGAGTTGTAATTCCAGATTTATACTTAAAAAAAATATTTTTAGGAAAGATTTACTGTAACTTTTAGGAGTTTTTTTTCTTTTATTGAGAGACTACAGAACTATTTTATCAAACTAATTTCTTTTCCCTCTTGATCTTAGGATGTTTTAGAGCAATTGCTGGCACTAATATGATTAGATATTTCTATATAGATTCATCTTTAATTCTAAAAATTATATTCATGTGAATTCTTTGTTACTAACATTGAACACATTTTTTTTTTACATGATTGAAATTACACAAATCATAGCTGTTGATTGGTGATTTCAGTATTTAAGCTTTCAATTATTCTTCTCATTTTGTTAACATGGATTTGAATTTTTCACCTAGATATGTTTAGAAAAAAAACTTTACTGTTTATTTTGATTATAAAAGTAATAATACTCAGTTTATATATAGCTTCTGAATTTCTTTGTTTATGTAATGAGTAGAGTATATAAAACAAAGTTAGATTGCTATTTGTGAAGAAAAAGCAACATAGCATCTCTATTAAAGGTGGATTTCCTTATCTGATGAGTCTACTTCTGACACCAGAAGAATAGGGCTAAAATACTACAACTGAGTCTCTGATGGGACTCCAAATCTAAATTAATGAAAGGTTCATAAATGTAACATATGTAAACATTTGGAAAAACACAAAGCAAATTCTATTCTGTACACATGAATAAAGTGTACATATATCACTACATATTTAGGATTCATTGGATTTATAAAAAGAGAGGTATTTTTGCACAGATAGAAAGCCAGTGATGTCATTTTTGGAAGACTGAGAGAGTGGATCTTCACCTTGATTTAAAAACAATGGGAAAAATTATAGCAGGAAACCTTGGAGGTAGCCAAGGTGTCCAAGTACTTCGTTATTCTAAAGACTTCCAGAAAACAGATCTCTACTCTCTGGACAAATAGGCATTAAAAGGGCTCCAGCAAACTTTATACATGGTGTTCTTTTTCTTAGCTTCACAATTTTAGTTAATATATTGGCTTTTTGGTTTAATCCGAATGGCACAGCTCATAAATGTAGGCTTTTTATTCTGGGGGCTGGGCCTTACAATCATAAAATAAAGGTCTTTGACAGCCTGACTGTTCCATTATAAAATGTAACATCTTTTTTAAAATAGAGAAACCCCCCAAAAGTCTTGTGAATATAGGCCAGAATCATAAAAAATATTGGGGACATTTCAAACAGTAGTATGAACCATATGTCATTCCTCAGAAATTTCAGTTACAAGAGCACGAGTGTGAGAATTATATAATTGGAAAAATAGAGGAAACTGAATGAACAATTCAGAGACAGGAAAGAACTGTTGCCACAAATAATTGTTCATTGTATGCTTATTTTCTTAGCCCATGAAATAAAATTTCAGTTTGTTTATGAGAACTGGCTATTCTGTTCCCAGACTGGGCAGTGGCTGTCTGAATGTTTCTGTATGAATGAAAATCTCGTCTCCCAGGCAAAAAAAAAAATAAGGACATTTAGCAATGCCTCTTATGTTTCTGAATGTTTTAGAACTGGCAGTTGTTTGATATATTGAAAATATACACTCCCCAAAGAAGTAAATCTAGATTCTCTGAATACATTTTGCATGGCAAACCTCTCTGGCAATTTTATGGTTTTGCATAGCTTGTAGGGAGAGACGGGAATAGCTAAATGCTTCCTGGGTTCATTAGCATAACCCAGCCCACTTCCAACACATGCCCAGAACTACCTCATTAGCTGCTGGGATTTAAGCCAAAACGTAAGACTACAGTGAATATAAGGGGAATTACTGGCAAGAGAACTCTACACCAACTTAACACTGAATCATTACTTTTCCAAGATGAGAAAAATATTATACTAACAGGGACCATTTCTCCATCTCATTCAAATAAGAATTCAAGGTTTTAATCTGTATCTTTCATCTAGCATAATTAGCTGTACCATAATAACACATACAGCCTGGCTGCATATATTTAAGTGCTGTCTCTCTCCCTCTTTCTTTTATTGATTTATTTTCTGGATTGCTTTGACATTGTAAACCACAGACGAGTTGGAGCCTGGCATTGAAAGGAGGTGTTCTGCAACGATTTTTTTCTTGTTTAAAGAAGTTTACTTCTACAAGAGGTAATCTGAAAATGACAGAGGCAAAGAGAAAAAAGAAAAGTGTGCTCTGGAGCAAGATGCATATGCCCCATTGTGAAGACTTTAAACAGTGGTGTAGAAGGCGGCTACCTATTTTGGAATGGGCAACACATTACAATCTGAAAGAAAATTTGCTTCCAGACGCTGTGTCTGGGATAATGCTGGCAGTTCAACAGGTGACACAAGGTAACGTACTGCATTTGATTTTCCTGTCTTATGCAGAATAGATATCAATTTGCTTTCTTGGAAGAGTATTGTGACCTAAGATCTACTAATGAAATGTATTTTAATTAACTTTGGGGGAATAAACACATTGAATATCTGTATACAAATGTTTTCCTAGTTGTCTTTTTTTTTTTTGCTATTTTTTGATACCTAATAAGCATCAAACCAATTTTTTAATGGCATTATATATTTGCAATGTTAAAATTCATACTATATGAGTAAAGATCAATAATTTCAGTAATTGTGGGAGAATGAGTTTTTATAGTTTGACCTTGCTGATACAGCTTCCTACTTAAGCTGAATCAAGCTATAAAATATCTCCTGGCTTGAACAAGTCATTTGTAAACCTAATTAGCAACATGCAATTACCTTTGTAGTCTTGAGAGTTGCTATAAGCAAGGAGTAGACCTTTCTGTACATAAAGGAGGCTCTTTGCCAAGATCATTATTTGCAGAGAGAATCCTGTGTGTCCTTAGAGCTTATGTTTTCACATGCTGATTTAATTCTGTATCACATTACATACTGTTTGTTTCTCAATACAAAATTTAAACTGGTGAGAAGTCTGATTTTAACTTTCCCAAAGCAGATTATAAATGATATTCTGGATTTAGATAGGTGTTTCTCTTGGTGAAAGCTCTTAGGTAACTAATGTGCATACAGTGTATGAGCATGTATCTGTTTTTTTGTGTGTGTATTTTCCTGAAAGGTATATTCATTGTATTCTTAAAAATTAATTCAGGTAATAATTTTCTACCTGTAGCAAGAAAAGGAACTGATTTTTTCAGCCTTGAGAATTTGTAAAATGTTCCTTGGCACAGACTCTGTAGATTTATATTTTTTTTTGCAGTTTTACTACCTCCCTGGCTTGAACTATTATTCATACCGTTAAATTATAAGCACTTTTCTAATTGAATTATTCTGTAGCTGGAACAAACTGGTTTATGTGTTTCTGTTTTCAGTATGATTAGGAACATATGCACTGGCAGCTTTACTTTAAGATCCATAATACTATCGTACTTTCTGGGATTCCATTTCCCTGAATAGTCTTCTATTATATGTTTAATGACCATTTTGCCAAAAGCAAAGCATAGTAGTCTTTCATAAAAATGCAAAGTAAATAGCAGGTTAAGGCATTTTTTAGGATTGTATTTATTGAATTTTAAATTCGAAATGAGACACTACCATGGACTTTGAAACTAAGGTGATGAGCTTACAAGGACTTTTTCACCAGACAGTTTCAGTATATTTTATAAATTTATTTTGCTTTAATTTATTGTAAAGTGAAAGAAAAATATATTTCTAAAACTAAATTTTTTTCATCTTTGTTAAATACCAGGTTAATAAGAAAATTTGGGGATATGATAAAGATACCTGTGATACATCATTAGCATTATCATTTATGTGTCTTTGGTAGTTAATTGTATGGCTTTTCTTTGGATATAAATATTGAGGGGTTTTGTTTTATGAGCCATGCATTTCACTGGTTATGAAGAAATATGTTGGCCAGCCCCCGACTGATGAGAAGCACAAAGCTTACTCAGCCCTTGTGTCTTGAAAGTTATGGATCTGGCTCTTGGTTCTCTTGGAAGGCTCCCAGGGATTGGGCAAGGAAGGCTGCACTGCTAGAAAGAACTTAAAGGTTTTTGTTGGTGTATGGACAGACTAATCCTTCTAAAAGTACTTTAAAAACAATTCTCTCAAACTTTCTCATGCTTACCCACTATGGGTAAATATCATAAGCTACCATTTGTTGTAAGGGGCATTGCTGTAAATCCCTTATATACATTATCATCTTACCCTATCACAACAAAATCCCAAATGATAGCAGTCCTCCATTTTCCATATGAGAAAGTGGAAGCTTAGACAAGTAAATAATTTTCCCTGGACCTCATGCCTGATAAGTGGTAGAGTCAGAACTTGATTCCAAAGCTAACACTCAACATTCTATGCTTTATACTCTACACTGCCAAAATAACTAGACTTTTTTCATAGTACCAATGTTATTAGTAATAGAAGGCATTTCTTTGGAAAGGTGCGAATATCCTTTCCTTTAAATTACCTTTGCATTTAGGTTTCACCCCTGTAGTTTTTAGACTCAAAGGCAGAGTGACAAGGGAAATAACTACAGTAGAACATGGAGTAAGGAAGGCACTTAGATATCATTACCTGCTATTCATATGAATAGAGTATTGGCAATCATTATCAACTCCATTTATTTAGGAAAAATTAGAAGAAAAAAGGGGTAATTTTTGCTCTTGCATCATAATGCAAACAATAGAAACAAAGATCTGATTTTACTCTACCAGTCTTTGAAGCAGCTTTTCAGTTATTCAACATAGTTGAATTACATGAAATTGTTGAATTCAATGTTTTTTAACCTACAAATACAAAAAATTATATAATTCAATCCAGTAGTTGTTTTTAATTCTTCTTTCTCTAGAAATGCGTTTAAAATTAAGGTTAAAGGAAACTAACATTTGAGCCTTTTCTATATGTCAAATACCAAGGAGCCATTTTAAATTATTTTATTAAAGATTTCCTAGTTGTTAAATATAGACACTTATCAGTCATCATCATAATTGATTCCTCTGTAGTATTTTCTGTGTTGACTATAGCCTTTCTAAAACCATTTCTTCTCTTGCGCTTTAGACACTGCTCTTCTGTTTACATTCTGCTACCTCTCTGGCCTTCTCTTATTATGAGCCTTTGCAGATTTTGCTTCCTACTCTATCTACCCATTAAACATTAGTGTCCTGGAGACTCAAACCCTGGGCCTTCTTCTCTGAAAATGTCTTAGGCTATTTTATCTGCATCAGAGGCTCTAACCACCTTCACTGTACTACTGAAACTTTCTTCTCAACCCGAGATCCACGTATTCAACTATACAAACCTAGAATCTCCTAAAAGCACTTCAAATGCAATGCTAGTCTTCTAAAAGAAACAAACTGAATGATACCACCATCCTAACCGGAATTATAATAATAAATAATAATAACAGTAATTTTTAGACACAAAAGAACACTTGACATATATACAAAACTGAGGCTTACAGAGAATAAATAACTTGCTTACAGTCACACAGTAAATGAGTTAGAAGAGAGAGAATTTTAACCCAAGTGGTCTGGCTCCAGGGACTATGTTCTCACCTTTGTACCAGACTCTCACAGAGTCTCAAGTCATTCACAACTCTTCCCTCTCTTTTGCTACTCTACCATCTAGTGTACAATCAACCACCAGGTTCTGTTGTTTCTATTCCCTAAATATCTTTCCAAACTAATAGTCTTACTACATGTTCCCGGCTACTGCCCTAGTTCACTGACCTATTGAAATCATCATCTTGTGGGTCTTCATTCTCTACTCTATCTCCTCCTGTAGGCCATTCCATACTGTAGCTGGAATGATCATAAAAATCTAAACATCAATTCCCCGTTCAGAATTCTTCAGTGACCCTCTGTTTTCTCTAGGATAAAAGCCCGATTCTTCAGAATAATCTATTAGATCATTAATAATCTGGACCCCTTAATGCAAAGTTCTACTCAAAGAGATCATTCCTCTGATAATCCCTCCCAATCTCCTGGGAAAGATGTATGTTTTCTTACCTCCTACTCCCTTTGTACTTTTTACATATCTCTATAATAGGCCTTAACAGATTGTATTGTAATCTTTTGGTACAACTCTTTATGCACTGGTGGGTAAGCTTTGGAAAGAATGTCTTAATCTTTATATTTTTGCCGACTTGTACCTGGTGCATCGACATAGGTTTTCAGTAACATAGGTTTTCAGTAAATGTTTCTCGATATCATTAAATAAACAATTTAGCTCCTGAAGCCTCTCATTGTTCTACGGTAACATGCTGCCACTCTAGGAAGGAAATTAAATTTAAATTAATTCTTATGTTTTCAAAATAAATGTAATAAAGATATCGATAGTAAAAAATACATAAAAATGTGAGTAATTAATTTCTTCCAATTCCCCTTACTTTCCTGAATTTATAAACTCATAACCCACCAGACAAATCTGGTAAAAGATTTGTCTGTGTTTCCTTCGTCCCAGTGTTGAATTTTTCCTCCAACCAACATTAATCCTTCTGTATAGTTCATATGAAAATCTAGGTGCCTGGCTTCTCTTGAAAAAGGGAAATACCTGGCCATAAGGGGCCAATGTTCCCATGTGGTAAAAACCTGCTGGCTCCCCCTGTGGACAGGGCATGTGCTTTGTATTTTGCTACAGTTCCCACCATTCACACATCTGCTACCACCCTTCCTCCTAGTATCCCTATTATCTGCCTATCCCTATGAGTGTCTGAATTTGTATCCCCTGCCAAGACATTTTCTAACATGTTTTGTTGAAATGCCTTGAACTCATTCTTGAATAAAACCTTTAAGAGAGAATACTTAAGACTAGGCTCTTAACTTAAATCTGCACAACTTTCAGGTCTGTGAACTTGCATTAATATATTCTAATATACTTCATTTCTTTTTTTGTTTTTCTTTTGTTTTTAATTTTTTTCTTTCTATTTTTTTTTTCTTTTTTTCTTTTTCAAAGAGCAGGTGCTGGGCCCCACTGCAGGCCAGCACACCCATCTGGGGAAGGCAAGGGGTTCTGTCCACGTGCTCTGGCACTCGCCACAGTGGCCACTGCGCTTGGGAGGGGCAGCAGCTGGGGGGTCTGGTACCCCAAGGCTCCCTCTCGGATAGCTAGAGAAGGCTTTCTCACCGAGGGCGCGTCGTCCCCCACCCATCGTCTTCCCTTCGGGCCCACGGAGGCGCTCCACGAGCCGCCAGTCCTTTACTGGGCAGAGGACGGGGGCTTCTGCAGTATGGGTAAGCACACGGCCCACAGGAGTGTTCACGGTCAGGGCTGGGGAACGACCTGTGCTGCTCTCAGGCTCGTCTAGCGGGCTCTTGAAGGGGGGGGGGAGCACGCCCGAGAAACGTGACAGCACCCCTCTCGCAGGCCCTGGCCCACCGCTATCACCCCCACGCCCGCCTGCGACCCCCACAAAGGGGCACACGTGGCATTCGCCCGGCCTAAGTCAGTCTCCCCAGGGCACACCGCAAGAGGACGACCACGACGAGGTGACACCTAGCTCAACCGAAGGGGGGGACAGGCACGCCTCTCTTACCGTCTGGAACCCCCCAAGAGAGCTGTTCACGGGACACACCACCGTGGCGGGGATGAGAGGAGCACGCTGGGAAAGGGAAATGACACCACTGCTCGGCCTCAGGCACATGAGGGATGACCTGGAGCGCTCCAGGGGCACCACAGAGGGCCCAGAGAGGCACCCTCAGGCACCGACAGGGGCGCGCAGCGCAGCGCAGGGCGGGACCCCCCCCGGGACCCCCCCAACCTCGGGGAGAACCACTGGCGAGGCACACTCCAAGGAGGCAAAGCGAGAGTGTCTGCTGCGTCAGAGGACCACAGCTCCCCTGAGGCTGTGAGGCAGTGGGCGGGAGACTGAGGGTCAGGGCCGGAGGCCGCACCCCTGCCTTCCACACACCCCTCGACAGGGCTGGGGGGAGGGGAGGCGAGGGGCCGGAACGTCTGTCCCTAGTCTGGCGTGGCTTAGGCCCGGCCAGGGAGAGCGTGAATACTTCATGTCTTTATAATTCTATGTATTTTCTGTTACTTATGTTAAGAAAGTATTCTAGGAAGGGGTTCATAGGCTATACCAGACTTCTAAAGGAGTCCCCAAAGTAGATATTTACTCCCCAAAGTAAATAAATATAAGTGTATGTGTGCTCATTTCAAAGAAAAAAAGAAAAGGAATTTTAGGTCATTCTTTCACCATGTTCAAATATTTCTTAGAAATGATTTGTGTTTTTTTAAAATATTAAAAACATTTGGGAGCGCTCAGTACTAACATCAGGTGAAAACCATTATAACTGGCATCTACCACAATGTTCTTTAACTGACATCTTGTAGGACCTCACTACGGAATGTAGTTTTAAGGTGAAAAAACAATCTAGAGAATGTCATTGACTTAAACTTGTCACTAACATGGTTGGCAAGTTAAGCAGTATGACTCTAGAGTATTTAGTTCACATTCTACCCTGCATGACCACTTGCAGGAAATATTTTCTTTTTTTTTCCAATCTGAAAAACTCAAGCATTGAGACAGGGTGGAGACCTAAAATGCATGACTTGCCATATAAGTACCTAATACACTGAGGAGGAATATGAGAATGTTTTGACTTGCATTCCAAGGGATCACCTAGAATTTTTGTTGCCAAACCATGAAAATTTTATGCTGCCATAGGGTTGCCTGATGTTCAAACCACAGTGTTCTGAGCCATAGACAAAGGGTGTATGTTCCTTATAATTATGTAAAACTTGTGGCATTACTGGCACCAAAATGTGTGGAAGCTGAGCTTCATTGCACTCCTGAGGGCAGCTTAGTGACACGTGGAACGATAAGTGGAAATTCCTGAAGCATACTGCACTTTGAAAATTAAAGGCTTATCTGAGAATTTTTCCCTCCATGGTCTCAGCCCTGAGGGTTAAGAATCCTAGCATTAGCTACATATCTCTAACCTAACCCCCTTAATCACTATAAACATGTAGATTATAAAGTAGAGAGATTATAATGATTTATTATATCTAGTAACTTTTCTCCAGGAACAATGACAGCCAGATATTGCTAAATAAATCTAAATTATACTTTCCCTGACCTCCATAAAAATGTACCCAGGAGCTAGGAACTCTCTGCTGGCTTTTCACTTCTCCACTTCCCCTCATCCCATGACACATGCTCTTACCCATAGCTCTAGGCTTCATTCAGCACTTCTGATTTCCTTTTTTTCTTAAATGTAAATTAATGGTGATTTGTATATTAAAAGGCTATTTATATATTTCTGCACTTACAATAATACTCCCTATAATATTTAGACCTGTTCACAAGGAAGAACCATGACCTTCCATTTTAGAGGGTTGAAAACTTGGGAAGGTTTTCAGCAAACAGATGTGTAGTGGCTGTGAAGATAAGGTGTGTGACGTATATAGTAATAGACTTCTGTTTTTGCCAGCTAGGATCCATCCTTGCTTCTTTTAGTAATTATGCCTTGGATTTGTTTTGAGGAACAACCCCTCTTCCATTTTTGGTATACATGGTTCAGGTGAGATTCTAATTTTGGCTCTAGGATGGTCAGTAAAATAAGTCTCCCTCAACCAGGATTCTCAAATTTGGGGCCCACTGGAACCACCTTGGGGCCTAAAAGAACATTGGTACCTGGGCTGCATGACAAACAATTAAATCAGCTTTCCTGGGAGTAGTTCCCAGACATGGAGGCATTGTGTTTCTTCTTTTTAAAATTGTCCCAGATTCTAATGTGCATCAGTGTTGAGAGCTGCATCCAGACACTTGTTGGTCCAGGTGAAGACTTGTGGCTCGTCTTGATAATTAGCACAATTCCATACACCTGGCCAGTGATTGGTTCAATGGTGACAATTTCCCCCCTAGGCACAAGGGGGTTTACAATACAACAAACCAGTCATTTCTTATTTTAAAATGGTGACGGCAATACAAATGACCTGAAAAGTCCAATCACTCTGGATCCTAGGACATGTGTGGAACCTTTCAGGAAGAAAGGAAAAGACATCTTCTTTTGTGCTGAGACTACTAACAGTAAGGATGATGTGCCTCTACAACTTCCCTGGGCCTCCAAAGCCTGAAAATGAAGCCACCCAGCAAAGGGCATAGCAGAGAGAAACTGAGTGCTGATGATAGCTAGTACACTTATGACTTTTCACTTGCATGTGCAAACACTTTTTTGGTTGTTGTTAATTAGGTTTAAGTTGGGTTACTTCTAATCACCTTAACTACACATTTGAGGGTTATTACAATTTAAATGTGTTACACAAATTGTCTCTAATTTTATAAAACCCAGCAAGATAGATATTTCATACTTTATATTTATAGTCCTTTTCATGAGAAGAGGAGTTTGAGGTTGAGAACATTGGGTGACTTGCCCTCAATTCTAGTACTGCTAAGAGGGATTGAAATGTAAATCTGCTGGGCTCCATCTTTCATACCTCACTGCTTTCTGTTCTCCAGTTTGCTTTGTGTATAACAGACATAACCTGAGTGGGACTGGGAATGACACTGAGTAGCACACTGCACAACAGCCCCTCAGGCTGCCCCATCACATGATGACATGTCACCTTCCTTGATAAAATAAAACCCAGAGATTCTGGTTGAGAGGGGAAGAGGGCTGTGCCAGTGGGAAGAAGTACCTATACCAGAGCTCCTGTTCTTTCCCTTGAGAGCCTCTCATACCCCCTGCTACACTAGCTTAGGGTGTGGGAGGAAGGAGAGATGTGCTTTAATACTGGCCTGAGCATCAACGAACAATAGCTTTTACCATGAGGCAGAGGTGACACAGGATAAAATGTCTGTATGAGAGTTTACTAAAAGCTAGGGAGCAATAAAAGGAGAAAATAGTCCTTATACTCTATTCTTTATTATGCTGAAAGTCACCCCCATCTATTCAGTTGTCTATGCCAGAAGTCTAGTGGGGATCTTTACTGTCTTTTCCCCCTTCAGCCATATTCAATTATTCAAGTTCTATAAATTCTTTCCTCTTAAAGTCTCTCTAATGTATCTGAATGCCCATTGTCCTTGTGGCAACCTCCCTGGTAATAGTATATATTACATTTGCTAAATGCTTAAAATGTGCCACAAACTGTGCTAAACATTCACTGTGTGCTATATCATTGAATCTTCATAATAACCCAAGAGTTTGATATTATTTATATTTTACAGATGAAGGAAAGCTGATTAGTTTGCTTGTATTGCAAGGTAATACAGTTTCTATAAAGCATAGGAAGTATTTAAATGTGTGTCTTTCTAACTCTTGAGTCCGTGCTCCTATCTTAATAAAAAGTCACCATTAGAGAATGGACTTGAGGATATGGGGAGGGGGAAGGGTAAGCTGTGACAAAGTGAGAGAGTGGCATGGACATATATACACTACCAAACGTAAAATAGATAGCTAGTGGGAAACAGCCGCATAGCACAGGGAGATCAGCTCGATGGTTTGTGACCACCTAGAGGGGTGGGATAGGGAGGGCGGGAGGGAGGGAGACGCAAGAGTGAAGAGATATGGGAACATATGTATATGTATAACTGATTCACTTTGTTATAAAGAAGAAACTAACACACCATTGTAAAGCAATTATACTCCAATAAAGATGTTAAAAAAAAAGTCACCATTATTCATTTCTTGTCAGTTAGGATGTCTTCTCATTTATAATTTTGCCCCTCTATTATCTATTTTCAAACTACACAAAAAAATTAAGTTATACAGTGGGTATCTTTGTTTTATTTTTTTATTTTTTTTATTTTTTAAACATCTTTATTGGAGTATAATTGCTTTACAATGGTGTTAGTTTCTGCTTTATAACAAAGTGAATCAGTTATACATATACATATGTTCTCATATCTCTTCCCACTTGCATCTCCCTCCCACCCTCCCTATCCCACCCCTCTAGGTGGTCACAAAGCACCAAGCTGATCTCCCTGTGCTATGCGGCTGCTTCCCACTAGCTATCTATTTTACATTTGGTAGTGTATATATGTCCATGCCACTCTCTCACCCTGCCACATCTTACCCCTCCCCCTCCCCATATCCTCAAGCCCATTCTTTAGTAGGTCTGTGTCTTTATTCCCATCTTGCCACTAGGTTCTTCCTGACTTTTTTTTCCCCTTAGATTCCATATATATGTGTTAGCATACTGTATTTGTTTTTCTCTTTCTGACTTACTTCACTCTGTATGACAGACTCTAACTCCATCCACCTCACTACAAATACCTCCATTTCATTTCTTTTTATGCCTGAGTAATATTCCATTGTATATATGTGCCACATCTTCTTTATCCATTCATCCGATGATGGACACTTAGGTTGGTTCCATGTCCTGGCTATTGTAAAAAGAGCTGCAATGAACATTATGGTACATGACTCTTTTTGAATTATGGTTTTCTCAGGGTATATGCCCAGTAGTGGGATTGCTGGGTCGTATGGTAGTTCTATTTTTAGTTTTTTAAGGAACCTCCATACTGTTCTCCATAGTGGCTGTATCAATTTACATTCCCACCAACAGTGCAAGACTGTTCCCTTTTCTCCACACCCTCTCCAGCATTTATTGTTTCTAGATTTTTTGATGATGGCCATTCTGACCAGTGTGAGATGATATCTCATTGTAGTTTTGATTTGCATTTCTCTAATGATTAATGATGTTGAGCATTCTTTCATGTGTCTGTTGGCAATCTGTATATCTTCTTAGGAGAAATGTCTATTTAGGTCTTCTGCCCATTTTTGGATTGGGTTGGTTGTTTTTTTGTTATTGAGCTGCATGAGCTGCTTGTAAATCTTGGAGATTAATCCTTTGTCAGTTTCTTCATTTGCAAATATTTTCTCCCATTCTGAGGGTTGCTTTTTTGTCTGGTTTATGGTTTCCTTTGCTGTGCAAAAACTTTTAAGTTTCATTAGGTCCCATTTGTTTATTTTTGTTTCTATTTCCATTTCTCTAGGAGGTGGGTCAAAAGGGATCTTGCGGTGATTTATGTCATAGAGTGTTCTGCCTATGTTTTCCTCTTAAGAGTTTGATAGTGTCTGGCCTTACACTTAGGTTTTTAATCCATTTTGAGTTTATTTTTGTGTATGGTGTCAGGGAGTGTTCTAATTTCATACTTTTACAGGTACCTGTCCAATTTTCCCAGCACCACTTATTAAAGAGGCTGTCTTTTCTACACTGTATATGCTTGCCTCCTTTATCAAAGATAAGGTGACCATATGTGCGTGGGTTTATCTCTGGGCTTTCTATCCTGTTCCATTGATCTATATTTCTGTTTTTGTGCCAGTACCAAACTGTCTTGATTACTGTAGCTTTGTAGTATAGTCTGAAGTCAGGGAGCCTGATTCCCCCAGCTCCATTTTTTGTTCTCAAGATTGCTTTGGCTATTCGGGGTCTTTTGTGTTTCCATACAAATTGTGAAATTTTTTGTCCTAGTTCTGTGAAAAATGCCACTGGTAGTTTGATAGGGATTGCATTGAATCTGTAGATTGCTTTGGGTAGTAGAGTCATTTTCACAATGTTGATTCTTCCAATCCAAGAACATGGTATATCTCTCCATCTATCTGTATCATCTTTAATTTCTTTCATCAGTGTCTTATAATTTTCTGTATACAGGTCTTTTGTCTCCTTGGGTAGGTTTATTCCAAGATATTTTATTCTTTTTGTTGCAATGGTAAATGGGAGTGGTTTCTTAATTTCATCTTCTGATTTTTCATCATTAGTGTATAGGAATGCAAGAGATTTCTGTGCCTTAATTTTGTATCCTGCTACTTTACCAAATTCATTGATTAGCTCTAGGAGTTTTCTGGTAGCATCTTTAGGATTCTCTATGTATAGTATCATGTCATCTGCAAACAGTGACAGCTTTACTTCTTCTTTTCTGATTTGGATTCCTTTTATTTCTTTTTCGTCTCCGATTGCTGTGGCTAACACTTCCAAAACTGTGTTGAATAATAGTGGTGAGAGTGGGCAACCTTGTCTTGTTCCTGATCTTAGTGGAAATGGTTTCAGTTTTTCACCATTGAGGACAATGTTGGCTGTGGGTTTGTCATATATGGCCTTTATTATGTTGAGGAAAGTTCCCTCTATGCCTACTTTCTGCAGGGCTTTTATCATAAATGGGTGTTGAATTTTGTCGAAAGCTTTTTCTGCATCTATTGAGATGATCATATGGTTTTTCTCTTTCAATTTGTGAATATGATGTATTACGTTGATTGATTTGCATATATTGAAGAATCCTTGCATTGCTGGAATAAACCCCACTTGATCATGGTGTATGATCCTTTTAATGTTCTGTTGGATTCTGTTTGCTAGTATTTTGTTGAGGATTTTTGCATCTATGTTCATCAGTGATATTGCCCTGTAGTTTTCTTTCTTTGTGACATCTTTGTTTTTGGTATCAGGGTGATGGTGGCCTCGTAGAATGAGTTTGGGAGTGTTCCTCCCTCTGCAATATTTTGGAAGAGTTTGAGAAGGATAGGTGTTAGCTCTTCTCTAAATGTTTGATAGAATTTGCCTGTGAAGCCATCTGGTCCTGGGCTTTTGTTTGTTGGAAGGTTTTTAATCACAGTTTCAATTTCAGTGCTGTGATTGGTCTGTTCATATTTTCTATTTCTTCCTGGTTCAGTCTCGGCAGTTTGTGCATTTCTAAGAATCTGCCCATTTCTTCCAGGTTGTCCATTTTATTGGCATAGAGTTGCTTGTAGTAATCTCTCATGATCGTTTGTATTTCTGCAGTGTCAGTGGTTACTTCTCCTTTTTCATTTCTAATTCTATTGATTTGAGCCTTCTCCCTTTTTCTCTTGATGAGTCTGGCTAATGGTTTATCAATTTTGTTTATCTTCTCAAAGAACCCGCTTTTAGTTTTATTGATCTTTGCTATTGTCTCCTTCATTTCTTTTTCATTTATTTCTGACCTAATCTTTATGATTTCTTTCCTTCTGCTAGCTTTGGGGGTTTTTATTCTTCTTTCTCTAATTCCTTTAGGGGGAAGGTTAGGTTGTTTATTCGAGATGTTTCCTGTTTTTTGAGGTAGGCTTGTATTGCAATAAACTTCCCTCTTAGAACTGCTTTTGCTCCCTCCCGTAGGTTTTGGGTCGTCCTGTCTCCATTGTCATTTGTTTCTAGGTATTTTTTGATTTCCCCTTTGATTTCTTCAGTGATCACTTCGTTATTAAGTAGTGTATTGTGTAGCCTCCATGTGTTTGTATTTTTTACAGATCTTTTCCTGTAATTGATATCTAGTCTCATAGCGTTGTGGTCGGAAAAGATACTTGATACGATTTCAATTTTCTTAAATTTACCAAGGCTTGATTTGTGACCCAAGATATGATCTATCCTGGAGAATGTTCCATGAGCACTTGAGAAAAATGTGTATTCTGTTGTTTTTGGGTGGAATGTCCTATAAATATCAATTAAGTCCATCTTGTTTCATGTATCATTTAAAGCTTGTGTTTCCTTATTTATTTTCATTTTGGATGATCTGTCCATTGGTGAAAGTGGGGTGTTAATGTCCTCTACTATGTTTGTGTTGCTGTTGATTTCCCCTTTTATGGCTGTTAATATTTGCCTTAAGTACTGAGGCGCTCCTATGTTGGGTGCATAAATATTTACAATTGTTATACCTTCCTCTTGGATCGATCCCTTGATCATTATATAGTGCCCTTCTTTGTCTCTTGTAATAGTCTTTATTTTAAAGTCTATTTTGTCTGATATGAGAATTGCTACTCCAGCTTTCTTTTGATTTCCATTTGCATGGAATATCTTTTTCCATCGTCTCACTTTCAGTCTGTATGTGTCCCTAGGTCTGAAGTGGGTCTCTTGTAGACAGCATATATATGGGCCTTGTTTTTGTATCCATTCAGCCAGTCTGTGTCTTTTGGTGGGAGCATTTTATCCATTTACATTTAAGGTAATTATCAATATGTATGTTCCTATTCCCATTTTCTTAAATGTTTTAGGTTTGTTATTGTAGGTCTTTTCCTTCTCTTGTGTTTCTTGCCTAGAGAAGTTCCTTTAGCATTTGTAAAGCTGGTTTGGTGGTGCTGAACTCTCTCAGCTTTTCCTTGTCTGTAAAGGTTTTAATTTCTCCATCAAATCTGAATGAGATCCTTGCTGGGTAGAGTAACCTTGGTTGTAGGTTTTTCTCCTTCATCATTTTAAGTATATCCTGCCACTCCCTTCTGGCTTGCAGAGTTTCTGCTGAAAGATCGGCTGTTAACCTTATGGGTATTCCCTTGTGTGTTATTTGTTCTTTTTCCCTTGCTGCTTTTAATGTTTTCTTTATATTTAATTTTTGCTAGTTTGATTAATATGTGTCTTTGCGTGTTTCTCCTTGGATTTATCCTGCATGGGACTCTCTGTGCTTTCATGACTTGATTAACTATTTCCTTTCCCATATTAGGTAAGTTTTCAACTATAATCTCTTCAAATATTTTCTCAGTCCCTTTCTTTTTCTCTTCTTCTTCTGGGACCCCTATAATTCGAATGTTGGTGCGTTTAATGTTGTCCCAGAGGTCTCTGAGACTGTCCTCAGTTCTTTTCATTCTTTTTTCTTTATTCTGCTCTGCAGTAGTTATTTCCACCATTTTATCTTCCAGGTCACTTATCCTTTCTTCTGCCTCAGTTATTCTTCTATTGATCCCGTCTAGAGTATTTTTAATTTCATTTATTGTGTTTTTCATCGTTGCTTGGTTCCTCTTTAGTTCTTCTACATCCTTGTTAAATGTTTCTTGCATTTTGTCTATTCTATTTCCAAGATTTTGGATCATCTTTACTATTATTATTCTGAATTCTTTTTCAGGTAGACAACCTATTTCCTCTTCATTTGTTAAGTCTGGTGTGTTTTGACCCTGCTCCTTCATCTGCTGTGTGTTTTTCTGTCTTCTCATTTTGCTCATCTTACTGTGTTTGGGGTCTCCTTTTCACAGGCTGCGGGTTCGTAGTTCTCGTTGTTTTTGATATCTTTCCCCAGTGGCTAAGGTTGGTTCAGTGGATTGTGTAGGCTTCCTGGTGGAGGGGACTAGAGCCTGTGTTCTGGTGGATGAGGCTGGATCTTTTCTTTCTGGTGGGCATGTCCACATCTGGTGGTGTGTTTTGGGGTGTCTGTGGTCTTATTATGATTTTAGGCAGCCTCTCTGCTAATGGATGGGGCTGTGTTCCTATCTTGCTAGTTGTTAGGCATAGGGTGTCCAGCACTGTAGCTTGCTGGTCGTTGAGTGAAGCTGGGTCTTGATGTTGAGATGGAGATCTCTGAGAGATTTTCGCCGTTTGGTATTACGTGGAGCTGGGAGGTCTCTTGTGGATCACTGTCCTGAAGTTGGCTCTCCCACCTCAGAGGCACAGCCCTGATGTGTGGCTGGAGCACCCTAGAGCCTTTCATCCACACAGCTCAGAATAAAGGGGAGAAAAAATAGAAAGGAAGAAAGAAAGAGGATAAAATAAAATAAAATAAAGCTATTATAATAAAAAATAAGAAAAAAAAATAAGAAAAAATTTATTAAGAAAAAAATTTGTTTTAATTTTTCTAAATAAATTTATTAATTTTTTTATAATAAAAAATAAGAAAAAAATTATTAAAAAATATTAAGAAAAAAAATTTTAATTTTTTAAAATAAATTATATGAAAAAAGTTATTAAGAAAAAAATTTTTTTTAATTTTTAAAAATAGAAAATAAGGAAAAAATTATTAAGAAAACATTTATTACGAAAAAAAAAATTTTTAAGTAAAAAAAAAAAAAAAACGGATGGACCGAACCCTAGGACAAATGGTGAAAGCAAAGGTATACAGACAATATCTCACACAGAAGCATACACATATACACTCACAAAAAATGGAAAAGGGGAAAAATTAATATATCCTGCTCCCAAAGTCCACCTCCTGAATTTGGGATGATTCGTTGTCTATTCAGCTATTCAACAGATGCAGGCACATCAAGTTGTTTGTGGAGTTTTAATCCGCTGCTTCTGAGGCTGCTGGGAGAGATTTCCCTTTCTCTTCTTTGTTCGCAAAGCTCCCGGGGTTCAGCTTTGGATTTGGACCCGCCTCTGCGTGTAGGTTGCCTGAGGGCGTCTGTTTGCCTCCCAGACAGAACGGGGTTAAAGGAGCAGCTGCTTGGGGGGCTCTGGCTCACTCAGGCCTGGGGGAGGGAGGGGTACGGATGCGGGGCGAGTCTGTGGTGGCAGAGGCTGGCGTGACGTTGCACCAGCCCGAGGCGCGCAGTGTGTTCTCCCGGGGAAGTTGTCCCTGGATCACAGGAGCCTGGCCGTGGCGGGCTGCACCGGCTCCCGGGAGGGGCAGTGTGGAGAGTGACCTGTGCTCGCACACAGGATTTTTGGTGGCAGCAGCAGCAGCTTTAGCATCTCATGCCCGTCTCTGGGGTCCGTGCTGATAGCCACGGCTCGTGCCCGTCTCTGGAACTCGTTTAGGCGGCGCTCTGAATCCCCTTTCCTTGCGCACCGCGAAACAAAGAGGCAAGAAAAAGTCTCTTGCCTGTTCGGCAGCTCCCGACCTTTTCCCGGACTCCCTCCCGGCTAGTTGTGGTGCGCTAACCCCTTCAGGCTGTGTTCACGCCGCCAACCCCAGTCCTCTCCCTGCGATCCGACCGAAGCCCGAGCCTCAGCTCCCAGCCACGCCCGCCCCGGCGGGTGAGCAGACAAGCCTCTCCGGCTGGTGAGTGCTGGTCGGCACCGCTCCTCCGTGCGGGAATCTCTCTGCTTTGCCCTCCGCACCCCTGTGGCTGCGCTCTCCTCTGTGGCTCTGAAGCTTACCCCCTCTGCCACCCACAGTCTCCGCCCATGAAGGGGCTACCTAGTATGTGGAAACCTTTCCTCCTTCATGGCTCCCTCCCACTGGTGCAGGTCCCGCCCCTATTCTTTTGTCTCTGTTGTTTCTTTTTTCTTTTGCCCTACCCAGGTACGTGGAGAGTTTCTTGCCTTTTGGGAGGTCTGAAGTCTTCTGCCAGCATTCAGTGGGTGTTCTGTAGGAGCAGTTCCACGTGTAGATGTACTTCTAATGTATCTGTGGGAAGGAAGGTGATCTCCCCGTCTTACTCTTCCACCATCTTGCCTCCCCTCTCCGTACCTTTGTTTTAAATTCCTTCAGCTGTGCCATTGCAAATGGCTTTTTAATTTGCTATTTTACTCTTCATAGCATCCTTGCTTCACATCATCTCACTGGCCTCTCTCACTTTCCCTTAGTGTCTTCCTTCTCATCCCTTCTTTCTTGGCTCCCTGGAATTCCAAATACTTCCCTGGAACTGAAACCGCAGGTGCATTTTTGTTGGCTTGTATAATGTTGGGAGCCAACTTATAAATATTAGAAGACTTCATTTTAAAATTGAGAGTTTTTTCCTCATTTAAATCTAATCATCTAACAGCAAAGGGCTAATATTCCTGAATGGAAACAATAGGCTGAAGTTGACCGGTGCCTGCACCCTTTGTGTAGGCATGGACTTTGCAATTTGTCATATTCCCCAACACTCCCTATCCTTTTACATTAATACCGTTTCACTCCTGTTATTCATCCTCTTCAGATCTAGAGTAGGATGTTCTCAAACTCAACTCAAAGACACTTTGATTGTCCAAACCTATCAAAGCATTCAGAAAAACAAGTTGTTTTATATAAAAAGCAAACTATAAATATCCAACTTTTCTCTCTTTACACAGGCATGAACTTCTGAAAATGTTTATTCAAGGCCCTTCAATATCTGGATCTCACGTACATCTCTCCTTATATTCATCCTATGTTCTGGTTACACTGAACTGCTCTTAGTGTTCTAAAGGATGATGCTTGTTTTGCCTCAGGACATTTGCACATACTGCTTCCTCTTAAATGGATAATCTTTCTCCCCTGGCCCCCTTCACCTGATTATATCTTAGCACATTTCAGGCTGGGTTTAGCTCTGTAGTTCTGAACCTTGGCTGCATATTATAATCTCTTTCAGCACTTAAAAAAAAAATACCCATGCCCAAGCAAGCCCTATGCCAGTTAAATCAAAATCTCTGAGGAATTTAGGGCAAATCATTTAATGTTCTGCACCTCAGCTTCCTCAACTAATGATAAAAAATAAAGTAAAATGAGCAGCTAGGGTTGAGAACTATGGGCTTTCAGAAAATGCTTGATAGATACCTCTATTTTGTTTTCCCAAAGTACCCTCTCTTATTCACTTAATTAACTCTGTCACATTTGTTTTTGATTTATATTTTATTTTTCTTCTAAGCTATAAGTTCCTTGGTGGCAGGGACTGTTTACCGTCTAGGATGACAAATCATCCTGGTTTTAGCAATGAATGTCCTGAGTCCTAGGAAACCCTTTTAGCTCTTATCAATGTATTTGGCACATAGTAGGTGCTCAAATGTTTCTTGATAGTAAAAAATCATAATTGAGATGATGGGATAGAGCTTTCCTGTGGCTACTCTCCCCATGGAAACTTTTAATCTCTTACTGTTTCTAATATTTAAGCTTGTAGGTCTGTTGATCATGAAGAATTTTGATCATGGTAATTATTTTCACTCTTGTGAGATCTCACCTGTACAATAAGCTACAGTATGAAAACATGATGTATTTTGCCTTAACCCCTCCAGTGATTAAAACCAATGATCTTTGATTAACAATACTTGTCTGTGAACCAAGAGAATGTATTTCTATAGGAATTTTGTTTCATACAGTTGTGTTTCTTGGATATATGTAAATTTACCCTGAGAGATCCACTTGTAATATCACTTAACCCTGAGCCCACTGATGCTGTAAACCAGACAGCTGATTATATTGTAGTTTGTTAATAACAGTGCTAAGACCACCATAAACCAGTTGCCAGAGGGAAATAACTTTTATCATTACCCACACAGTTTGTGTTTGATTTCTTATATATAATTCTTGGAAGTGCCTACTACCACCTAATTATTTTGTTTTCAAGAATATTAATCTGTCTTCCTAAGGTTCTTTATTCATTTCTATTTTTAAAAATACTTGAAAAAATAGTCCTTTGCTATGTTCTTGGAAAGAGAGAAGAAAAAGACAACAATCCAGCCCACAAGGGTCTTATTATTTTTTCCTTCCTCAGAAATTTGTACAAAAGTATATGAGAATATGATCTTGTTATTTCAACCTTGAAGATATTCTGGTGTGGGTACATAAGAGTGGGAACATTTTCTTAATGAAAGTTTGTAGAGTATTGGTTTCAGCCACTTTCTGAATAGACTATAACCTTGGGAGCCGCCAAAGATTTCTGTGTTTTTATTAAGAAAAATGAAGAGTAGTACAATCCTATCTATATAACATGACATGAAATGAATATTTGGTTGTAAAAACTGGATCAACATAGAGAACAAAGTGACAGTCTTAAAAAAAATTGGCAAGATTTGATTACCTAAATGTACATGGTATTGTATGAAATGGAATTTTAAGAAATCAAGTCCTGCCAAGCACTCTTTCTCTGGAGAGGATCTCAAGGGAACTATATACACAGGTAACATTTAGGGAATGTATCCTACTTTATTAGCTGAATTAGTGTTTTAAAGCATAGATCTAGCAAACCTGGAGTGGAGCAAAACAATTTAGGCCTGAGGTTGAAGAACTATTTCCTTTTTTCTTGTAAAGCTAAGATTTGGATGTGCTTGTAGAAAGAAAAGAGATGTATCAGAGCTGACCTTGAGGCAAGCCCTGGTCTTTTTATCATATCAGTAGCATGGATGAAGAAATAGTACAAGAGCAAAAACATACACATGTGGACATAGCCTTTCCCATCAAGAAATCTGTCTTCCTCGGTGTTCTACTTTGACCCCTCCTATTAGCAGTCCTCCTCTTGGGTGGGAGAAGTGGAAGGTGGTGGAGAGGAGTCTGAGGACTTCTGCTCTACCACTTGAGCTGAAGTTGTGGCACTGTAACTAGAGAGAGGTGGATGGAATCAAGATATTTGAGAAGGTAGAATTGAAGTCAGGTCCAGGGAGGTTAGCTAAGGCATACAAACTCAGCCTGTGAGTGTAAAGTTTAGCACCTGGGTGTCAACAAGTGAGACCAGAACACAAAAGGTAAAACTGGAAAATAAAGTGTCAGAAGCTCAGGCAAAGTGTAAGAGCAACTCAGGATTAGTACCTGGGTCCAAGATTCTGGGTAAAAAGTTTTCAGTTACAGTCTGGGGACCCAGCAACATGGATAGATCTCATAGCCTTTTCTAATTTTCTATCCAGGACACGAGCAGGCCTCAAATTTTGGTAGGTGGGCCTGATCCCATAGGAGGTAGTGAGAAGATGCACCAAGCTGGCAAAGAGAAATAGGGAAGAAGACATTAACCAGAAGTTAATGTAAAGTGGGGAGAAAAGTTCTTATCCTCTGCTGGTCCTGGGCCTAGTGTGTGGTTTAGAGGAGTGCTATATAAACTTGGTCCTCAAAAAACAAAACACAAAAACAAAAAAACCCAATAAAATATGCCATGGTAAAGTTCCTGTTCAACTTTACTCAGAGTATTCAAGGGGAAAGAGAGTCAGGACCTGTGAGAAGCCTTGAAGCTCCCAGTCATGCTCTATGTGGTCAGCACCTCCTAAAAAATCTAGCATTCAGCACCCTTGAGTTGGTACTGGGTTCTGCAATGAACTGCTTATTAACCTCATTTCCTGACCTCTGTATAATTTTCTTGACCACTTAACCTCTCTTATGCCTTCATTCACCTGATAATCAGGACATTATTTGTTTTGATCCTTTGTTTTTCTTCTCATACTCTTCATAGCTTTGGGTAAATGTATCATTTTATTCAAAGGCCTCTTTCTTTGCTTATTGGAGGCCCATGAAAGAGATACCAGTACTTTGCTTGACGCACACTAGTTTACTTACAAATGGAATTAATTCTTATTAGCTTCCTTAACAATAGATCTCACAATATAATTGGAGACCTGGACACAAAAGCAGGTAATTATAATAATTTTGATAGGTTGTACAAATGAAGAATGTATAAGGTACAGCAATAGCACTGATAACATTATCAACTCTTCCTAGAGTGGGGATGAGATTGGTAGTCAGGGAAAGTTTCAAGAGGAAATTATACTTTAACTGAATCTTGAAGGCTAATACAAGTTTCCCAGGTAGCCCATGGATAAAGGCCACTATAGAAAGAAGAAAAATACGTAGTGTTAAGAAGAATAAAAGAACATAGCTTGTTTAAATACTTCTCAAGAATCTAACTTGGTGGGAGTTGTAGCTGGAGAGGTTAGCAAAGTCCAGATAAAAGTCTTCTTGAGTAACATGGAAAAAGTGTTTGGGCTTATTTTCCAGGGTAATGGAGCACATTGATGGATCTTGAAGGATACCATGGAGTGACAAAAGTTGGTGTTATAGAATAATCACTCTGGCAGCAGCTTATGTTACATACTTGACAGAGACAAGAAACTAGTTAGGAAAGACTAATTAGGAGAAATCCTGTTCAGGAAAGAAAAAACAGTGGTCTGAACGGAGAAAGGCAGCATTAGGAGCAGTAGGAGAGACAGAATCCACCAGTATCAAATGGAATAAATAAGGTGATCAATGTGCTCTGCAATGTGAGGGTGAAAAAGAGAAGGAGATAACATTTTTGATAACTTCTAGGTTTCTGAATTGGGTGACTATATGGGTGACAATGCCATTTTCTGAGATAGGGCATAAGTAAACAAGGAACTACCAGCATTTTTGTCTGTTTGTTTTGTTTTTAATGCATATTGTTTTGTTGTTATAGTAGAATTTGTTGTGGGAGGGATCAAAATAAATAATTAATAAATAATTTTCATTTTGGGTTTGCTATGTGAGTGCCTGTGGGATCTCCTATAATTGATTTCTAATCTCATAGCGTTTTGGTCAGAAAAGATGCTTGATATGATTTCAATTTTCTAAAATTTACCAAGGCTTGATTTGTGACCCAAGATGTGATCTATCCTGGAGAATGTTCCATGTGCACTTGAGAAAAAAGTGCACAAGGAAGCCTTGTGTTTCCTTATTTATTTTCTGTTTGGATGATCTGTCCATTGGTGTAAGTAGGGTGTTAAAGTCCCTCACAGTTATTGTTACTGTCAATTTCTTCTTTTATAGCTGTTAGCATTTGCCTTATGTATTGAGGTGCTCCTATGTTGGAAGCATAGATATTTACAATTGCTATATCTTCTTGGATTGATACTTTGATCATTATGTAGTGTCCTTCCTTGTCTCTTGTAATAGTCTTTATTTTAAAGTCTATCTTGTTTGATATGAGTATTGCTACTCCAACTTTCTTCTGATTCTCATTTTCATGGAATATCTTTTTCCATCCCCTCACTTTCAGTCTGTATGTGTCTCTAGGTCTGAAATAGGTCTCTTGTAGACAGCATATATATGGGTCTTGTTTTTGTATCCATTCAGCCAGTCCGTGTCTTTTGGTTGGAGCATTTAATCCATTCACATTTAAGGTAATTATCGATATGTATATTCCTATTACCATTTTCATAATTGTTTTGGGTTTATTCTTGTAGGTCTTTTTCTTTTCTTGTGTTTCCCACCTAGAGAAGTTCCTTTAACATTTATTGTAATGCTGGCTTGGTGATGCTGAATTCCCTTAACTTTTGCTTGTCTGTAAAGCTTTTGATTTCTCTGTCGATTCTGAATGAGATCCTTGCTGGGGAGAGTAATCTTGGTTGTAGGTTTATCCCTTTCATCACTTTAAATATGTCCTGTCATTCCCTTCTGGCCTGCAAAGTTTCTGCTGAAAGATCACCTGATAACTTTATGGGGATTCCCTTGTAGGTTATTTGTTGCTTTTCCCTTGCTGCTTTTAATATTTTTCTTTGTATTTAATTTTTGTTAGCTTGATTAATATGTGTCTTGGCATGTTTCTCCTTGGCTTTATCCTGTGTGGAACTCTCTGCACTTCCTGCACTTGATCTACTATTTCCTTTCCCATATTAGGGAAGTTTTCAACTCTAACCTCTTCAAATATTTTCTCAGTCCCTTTCTTTTTCTCTTCTTCTTCTGGGACCCCTATAATTCGAATGTTGGTGTGTTTGATGTTGTCCCAGATTCTCCGAGACTGTCCTCAATTCTTTTCATTCTTTTTTCTTTATTCTGTTTAACTCCACCATTCTATCTTTCAGCTCACATATTCATTCTTCTGCTTCAGTTATTCTGCTGTTGATTCATTCTTGGGTATTTTTCATTTCAATTATTGTGTTGTTCATCACTGATTGTTTTTTAGTTCTTCTAGGTCCTTATTAAACCTTTCTTGTATTTTCTCCATTCTATTTCCTAGATCTTGGAACATCTTTATTATCATTAGCTGAATTCTTTTTCGGATAGCTTGCCTATTTCCTCTTCATTTATTTTTTCTTGTGGGATTTTACCTTGCTCCTTTGTCTGCAGTGTATTTCTCTGTTGTTTCATTTTGTCTAACCAATTGTGTTTATTGTCTTCTTTCTGCAGGCTGCAGGGTCATAGTTCCTCTTGTTTCTGTGGACTGACCCTTATTGAGTGAGGTTGGTCCAGGGGCTTGTGTAGGCTTCCTGGTGGGAGGGCCTGGTGCCTGAGCTCTGTTGGATGGAGTTGAGTATTTTCCCTCTGATGGGCAGGATTATGTCAGGTGGTGTGTTTTGGGGTATCTGTGAGCTTAGTACAACTTTAGGCAACTTGTCTACTGATGGGTGGGGCTGTGTTCCTGTCTTGCTGGTTGTTTGGTGTGAGGTGTTTAGCACTGGAGCCTGCAGGCAGTTGTGTGGGGTCAGGGCTTCGTGTTGATATGGATACCTTCAGGAATGCGCACACCAATTAATATTCCCTGGGCCCAGGAATTCTCTGGTGTTCCAACATCCTGGACTCTGTGTTCCCACCCAGGAGGCCCAGCCCTGACCCCTGGTTGGGGAACCAAGAGCCTTGCAAGCTGCACAGTGTGGCCTGACAAAAAATAGAGAAAAGAAAAGAAAAAAGAAAAACAAAAAACCCAAACAACAACAAAACAAAACAAAAACAGACAAACAAAGCTCAGGGCAAATAACAAGAACAGCAGCAAACAAACAGTAGCAACAGCAACACAACACACACACACGCACACACACACACACAGAAAAGAAAAAAACCCAAGGGAACAGACAACAAAACAAGAGAATTCTGATATAAGAACAGTCAATAAGGATTATACTAATGAAAATAAAGAATGAAAAATAAAACAGAAACGGGGGCAAACAAACAACATCAACAACAACAGCAAAGCCAATAACACATAGAATATACACTTAAAAACAAATGAAAAAAAAGAAAAGGGGAAAATATATATAAAATGAAGAACAAAAACAAGACAAAAGCCACAGAGCAACAAAAAAATTAAAGGAAAAATATAATAATAAAAACTTTATATATATTAAGAAAATAACATAAGATAAAAACATTTTTTAAAAAGTAGAAAATAAAAAAATAAAATGTAAAAAATAATAAAAGCAGCAGCACCAACAAGTGAGCAAAATGAAACAAACCAACGAAGAAATATTAGTACTAAGAATATTTTCCTGGAGTCACCTCCCCAGGAGGACTTCCAATACTTCTATTTAGGTCTGGACCTGCTGTGGACACTGTGGGGCCAGCTCAGACTGATCTGGCCCAAAGTCCAGTGCTGCAAAGGCTAGACTTGTCTCAGATTTTGAAACGTTCATCTATTCAGGTATTTCACAAATGCAGGATTTACCCAGCCGATCTTGGGGATTTAATTCACAGCTTGTGCTGCTGCCTAGAAAGATTTGTGTTTCTCTTCCTTGGTTGCACCCCCATTAGTCTCAGTTTTGGTTTTAACCCCACCTCTGTGTGTGTGCCACCCTAAGGCATCTGATCCTTGCCCAGGTGAATGGGAGCAAAAGCAGTGGCTGCTTGGAGCACACTTGGGTACTCCCAGTTGCTGCAGTGGCAAGAGCTGGTGTACGAGAGCATTGTCAGCCCCGCCCCTTGCGTGCCTCTCAACAACGGCACCTCACCTTCCAGGCAGACCCTGCTTCCTCTAGGGGCATTCCCGGCTGCACATCCCCTATTTCTGTCCCTTCTATGTATCTGTGTAGCCAACTGCCTTTCTCTCCCTGGGTCTGTTCTTCCAACCCCACGCTAAAGCCCTCTGACCCTGCCAGCTTTGGTGGACTCTCATCCCAGGCAGGGGTGCCCAGGGCTGATTCCTAAGGAGATTTTGGGGTGAGCAGCGCTCAGGGTCCCAGAGCCTATGCAGGTGGAGGTGACCCTGGCCAGAGTGGTGGGCAGGCCCACTAAGGTGGGAGCCCCTCCCAATGCCCACAGAGGCCGAAGAAGCCGGCGGGTGGGGAAGAAAGTTATAATGGCGGCTCCGCCCCTTGCACACCATTTGACAATGATGCCTTGCTATGGCATGTCATGCTTTTTCCACAGACTTTCCCAGTTTTGGTGCCCCTTGCTCCTGTCCCTTTGGGTTGTCTTTTCACAGCCAAGAGCTCTCCTCTCCCTGGGTCTGCACTCCAAACCCCTCTTTCCAGCACCCAGCTCCCCTTTGCAACAGGCAACTCATGATTCAGGCTGGAATGCACAGAGCTGCGGTGTAGATCATGCGTGCGGTTCTTACCTTGTCTTGCCTTCCACAGACCATCTGCTGCATTCTCCTTTGATCCCCCGAAGTTCCTCTTCTGTCCCAGCTGATTTCCCCTCCGTGAGGGAATCTTTTTTAATGTGGGGATCTCTGTTCACCTTCAGCTTCCCTCCAGGGTTTCTGGTCTCTTTTTTGATTCCTCTTTTCTTTTTTCTTCTTTCTTTCATTCTTTTAGGTGTCTGAAGTCTACCGCGACTGTTCATCAGGAGCTCTGTGGGAACTGTTCCATTCGTAAATGTGTTTTTGATGATCTTGTGAGGAGCGACAAATTCTGTGTCCTCCTGTTCTGCAATCTTGACTCCTCCCCCACCTGTGGGATCTCTAGTTGATGTATGTCTGGATCTGGAGTTTAGGAGAGATATTATTAAGATATATTAAGATTAAGATCCTATGACTAATGTCATGGGAATGGATGGGATAATCATGGTTAATGTGTACAATAAAAAGAGGAATCAGAATGGAAGAAGCCTTGGGAAACACTGATATTTTAGTGGCTGAGGGGCTGGCAAAAAGAAATGAGAAGACGTGGTCCGTGAACATCATGGTGCTCTGGGAACCAATGGATAAGAGCTTTAAGAAAGGTATGGTTGACAGTGTAAAATGTATGTATGAAACATAGAGTTTCCAGGATGAATGCAATAATGCTTAGAAACCAAAAATGTAAAATTCAACAGAAAGCCCTGGAAAATATTCTTAATGACAAAATCAGTTGTACCAGAATAAAGTGTTTCACAACTCCTCAGGAATGTGGGCAATCTATGGAAAAAACTTGTAAAAATTCTGTCTATCCTTCAACCCACACTTAAATTATAATCTTCCAATAAAAGTTTCTGTGATTATGTCTCTCATAATTTCTCTATCTTCTCTAAACTTTGACTACACTGATTATTCTATAAACTGCACATATAATTGTTTTATGTTGGATAATGTTTGTTTCAGGCAAGGACCTTATAGTTCATATTTCATGTTCCTTTAAATCTCTCATGGAATTTAATAAGTGGATTTGGATACATAGTAAGATCTTTATGAGTACTTGTAGGCTAACAGTCAAAGACCTCAGTTTTGAATTCCAGATACATCACTTGGACAAGTGCTTTAGCTGCTCTAAGATTAAGTCTTCCTATATGTACAATGGGGATAATAATACTTAGTACACAGAATTGCTTTGAAGAGTAAAGGAGAGAAAATAAATCAGTCAGGGCAGAATCTAGTACCAAAGAAGTGTTCCATAAAGACTTATTTTAATGTTATTATTGTTACCATCTTCTATTTCTCACGAGATGTAAACTCCACGGAAGTGAGGATTTTTACATGGGTTGTTAATTGATTTATCTCAAGTGCCTGGCACATAGTAGGTGTTTAATTCTAGGTAGATATTTTTTACCTCTGGGTTTTAACTCTGCTACTTGAAGATAAGAGGAAGGTAAGAAGGTGGAGAATATCAGTTTGCAAGAAATCTTTCTTTTTTTTTTAAATTTTTGGCTGCATTGGGTCTCTGTTGCTGCACACCGGCTTTCTCTAGTTGTGGTGAGCAAAGACTACTCTTTGTGGCAGTGCATGGGCGTCTCATTGCGGTGGCTACTCTTGTGTGGGACACAGGCTCTAGGCATGTGGGCTTCAGTAGTTGTAGCACACGAGCTCAGTATTTGTGGGACATGGGCCCTAGAGCACGTGGGCTTCAGTAGTTGCGGTGTGTGGGCTCAGTAGTTGTGGCTTGTGGGCTCTAGAGTGCAGGCTCAGTAGTTGTGGTGCACAGGTTTAGTTGCTCCACGGCATGTGGGATCTTCCTGGACCAGGGATCGAACCCGTGTCTCCTGCATTGACAGGCGGATTCTTAACCACTGTGTCACCAGGGAATTCACAAAAAAATCTTTCAAAACAAGTAAATTAGAGAAATTCTAGGCCTCTTAAAAAATGTCAAGGACACCCTCCCAAATTTGCCAAGGACGGATACTTTGAACCTTTCTCTCCAAATCTTAGCTACTACCAATGTCAATTGTTAGACAGACATCATTTAACATCTGCAGGTAGTCTTTGCATGAATATACACATCTCTGTCTCACTGCCCTTTCTTTCCTGCCCCATCTACCCAGGTAAAATAGAAACAAGTGAAAACAAACAAATCCTGAAGGGAGTGGGAAGAGATGCCAAGTAGCCTAATTAGCATTTTAAGTTCATTGCATCATTCTGTTTGGGTCTCTAGGCACATGAACCAACGTTTATATCCATGATTGAGTAAAAGAACATTTTAGTAGTTATTTGTATCCTATAGGTCCATGACCATTTTCATTAAACTGGGGTATTGCCAGAGGATGGCACTGCACAGAGAGAAGCATCATCATTATTGCCCTGGTACCATCTTGTGTGGCCAAGCCGGTTCCTTCTTTAAGGCTGCATCTTGTGACAAGGGAGTGCCAGCCTGACTGCAGCTCTCTGCACTGGTCTGCCCAGTCTGCTTACATTCATGGTCTGATATTTACTTATACAATTGTATCACTAAAGCTAAGAGATTACTTCTTTGTTTTTCTTTGAAAATTAGAAGTTTGACTATATATAAGTAACATCTCTTTTATTAAAAATATTAAAAGATGAGAGTGACAAGGAAAAAGTCCTTCAGATTGACCTACTTCAAGACCAGGAAAACCAGGGACCATTATGGTAGTCTCTTTCTCTTTCTAATCAGGAGGTCTTAAGAGTCCAATATAAATATGGTAAGAAGAGACAGAAAAATGGCATATGTCATGTATAATTAAGTATATACTTGCACATTTGTCTCTGTTTCATGTCATCATTGGTCACCACATGAAATCAGGTCCTTTCTTGATCATCTTTCCCTTCTCTTCCTCTGACACTGCCATGTGTGTCCTCCGCCCTGGCTTGTACTTCCACTGATAGCTTCACAGGAAGCCTTTACCAATGCATCCTCAGGAACCACTTTTTTATTTAATCAAAGTATAGTTGATTTACAATGTTGTGTTAATTACTGCTCTACAACAAAGTGATTCAGTTATATACATATATACATTATTTTTTTATATACTTTTCCATTATGGTTTATCATAGGATATTGAATATAGTTCTCTGTGCTATACAGTAGGACCTTGTGGTTTATCCATTCTATATATAATAGTTTACCTCTGCTAACCCCAACCTCCCACTCCATCCCTCCCCCAATCCTCTGCCCCTTGGCAACCACCAGTCTGGTCTCTATGTCCGTGATTCTGTTTCTGTTTCGTAGGTAGGTTCATTTGTGTCATATTTTAGATTCCACATATAAGTGATATCGTATGGTATTTGTCTTTCTCTTTCTGACTTACTTCACTTAGTATGATAATCTTTAGTTGCATCCATGTTGCTTCAAATGGCATTATTTCATTATTTTATGACTGAGTAGTATTCCATGTGTATACTACATACCACATTTTCTTTATCCATTCATTTGCCGATAGATATTTAGGTTGTTTCCACGTTTTGGCTATCGTGAATCATGCTGCTATGAATGTAGGAGTGCATGTATCTTTTTGAATTATAGTTTAGTCTAGGTATATGCCCAGGAGTGGGATTGCTGGATCATATGGTAATTCTATTTTTAGTTTTCTGAGGAACCTCCATACTGTTTTCCATAGTGGTTGTACCAACTTATATTCCCACCAACAGTGTAGGAGGAGGAACCACTCTTACTTAGGGAATAACTGAACTTTCAGAATTTTCACAAGACATCCTGTTTGCCTTTCTTAAAAGCTGATTCTCTCATTTAAGGGCATTATCTCCCAAACACCCCTCTCAAGTGGAAGCTAATCATTCTTCCATTGCCCTTGAAAATTTATGTATAAAACATATCACACTTATATTTACATTCTCAATATGTATCTTGTTCAGTACTGCATCTCCATTTGCATGTGCCACTTCCAAGGCCAATTGTCTTCACATGGTCATATATTTTTGTAGAATTTCCAAAGATATTTTAACAGAAATTAAGAGTACTGTCTTTTCCCAACTCAACTTCCCTTGAATCATGCTTCTTATGTCTGGTGGCTTTGGAGTGACTGCAGATATTTTTGGGGTCTGATTAAGAGTAAGTTGCCACAAAAAACTGACTTGATGAAGATCAAATAAAGCTCATTGTATAGCATTGTATAAAGAACATTGTCATGACCTGGTTAATTAATGTCTGTAATTTTCAAATAATATTTAAGTTTTTGCATAAGAAAACTTGAAATGCCTTGAAATTTTATAGTTATCAAGAATTCTAATAGAGGTTTTCAGTTTGACAGTTTGAATTTCACATGTTATTTTTAACTAGTTATAAAGCTAAAATAAAAATTTCTAACCTATTGATATGAAAAATGAACTTAAGTATACTTTACTCTGATTCCCCAGAAATTAGAGCCTGAGACAGAGGCTTATGTACTACTTTATTATTAGGGAGTGTAAGCCCAGAGAGCAGAAGTGAGGGACAGGGGACAGAGAATGCCTGTTACAGGGCTGGCTGCTTCTAAGGGAGACAGATGGCTCTATCACTGGAGCATACCCCCGAGTAGGTATCAACTGCACCTCCAAACCATCTTTCAGTGGGGAGAAAAGAGGAAACATGGACTGCTCACTCTCTCATTGGTCAAAGGCTCACCTCTCAGTGTTCCTCTGAGTTTGCATAGGTGAGTCTGGGCATTAACAGTTGAATCCCAGAGCAAGTGTTAACAGGGAAACCCCAGGGTATGAGAAAAAGTGGAGCTGTCAGATTGCACCACATGAAGTCAGACAGCCTTTGCAGAGCTACAAGAAACAGGCAACACCAACAGCACTGAAATGATGTATTAGAAATGTCTGATATGCAAGAGGAAAGCCAAAATTATCTTTCTATTCTCTCTATAGAAAACATTGCAAAAATCATTGAATATACAACCTAAAATTGTAAGGGAAAAAGGTATTATACAGGTATATCAGACAGATAGTTAATAAAAATATTATATTTTTTTCTGGATATTTAATCATGGAATTTGCCAGCGTTTTAAAATTTATAATTTGTTGTGATTTCTCATTTTAAATACATTGCCTTTGTAATTAATTTTTTATTGTAATTTTATCTTTTTTCTAGGAAGCCCCTATGATATATAGGATTTAGGGCTCACAAAACCTGGATCACTCCTGTGCTCAAGTTTATCCTATCTGAAAACTAATAAAAAAATAAACAAACAAGTTGCTTATCCCATGTCCTCATTTGGCACCAAGCCTTTCCCTCTCTTCTCTTCACAAACAAGGTTTTTCAAAGACTATTTCATGTTTCCTAACTCCTCTCCCTCCACTCATATCTATTTCTTAAACTGCTCCCCTTGGTTCCTACACCCTCGATTCCCCAAGAAGTGCTCTTCTTAAGGTCACCAGAACCCTGTATTATCAATTCAACAGAAACTTCTGCTCTTTTTCATGAATACCATTCTGTGGAGTTGCTGCAGATGCCTGGCCCTGGCTTTTTTATACTCTTTTCTTCTAGTTCTTTTTCTATGCATCTGACAATTCCTTCACTCTTTGAATTCTGGTGTTGACTAAGGCCTCCAGCCTTCTGCTCATCTTACTCTAATCTGACCACTCTCTTTGAGTGACTTAATCCAGGACTTTAGTTGTCTTTTAGGAGGTTCCTGTCATTTCCTGCTCATATTTAATCAATCAACTTTGGTCCTCTGACATGTTCTAGGAAGAAAGGGTTCTCTGCTAAAGCCAAGGGCAATGGAACTGATTTGTTTTTTTTAAGTGTGTCTGAGTAACATCTATTTATATATGATGGAACTATATTTCCTTGAGAAATGGTGTCTTTTTCTCTACTGCGACTACCTGGATATAAGCAGTAATTTCCTAACTGTTCTTTTTTCCCACCAATCTAGTGTGTCTTCCATACAACTGTTATGTTGACCACTTAAAAAGCAAACTTCATTACCTTGTTTCCATTAGAAAAAAATCTTCTAAAGACTTGTATAACATTCATGATAATGTTCAGATTGCTTTAAAAAGTCTATATAAAAAATTAAATTGTATAGGTTTATGAACTCATTGTACAAGGTGAAAAAATATCTTTCAAAGATGTATAAGAAACACCAGTAGCCTTGTTCTTGGATTTTTATGTAAATTATATACAAAAAAATATAAGCCTGAAACCTGTCATGTCTAATAATATATAGTGGACATCTCTCCAGATTAATGGCTATGGCTCTAATTCAGTCTTTTTTACAGCTGCATAACATTCCATAACATCATTGTACCAGAATTTATTAACCATCTTCATACTGATGGGCATTCAGGTCATTTCCATATTTAATCAGCACATAAAGTATTGTAATACACAGTATTAGGTATACATTCCAATGTAATTCTTATGTAACTATGTATTCATCTAACAATTCCAATAAAAGTATAATGAGATTTCACTGAACATACATGCATCCTGTGCCCTTCTCTAAACCAGATATTATGGTGAGGGCAGTGCAAACCTCCTATTGGCTGGGCTGAGTCATGTGGCCATGCCTAGATTTGGGGTAGAGGTCAATTCCCTTATTCTCAGCCCATATACTTCAGGTGGAAAGAGTGATTTCTTGAAGGAAATTGGTGTGCTGCTAACGAAAGAAGGGAGAATGGAGTTGGGTGGCTAAAATATAGCAAACATCTTACCGTAACAGGAGCTAATGGCCTGTTCAAACACTGAGGCAGGTGAGTGACATTGTTCCCATGTTGTAGACAAGGAAGAACAGAAACACTGAGGCTTTGAAGTTCTATACATGTATCACTTTATTAGTAAAATCTGACTCAATAAAATTCAGTTAGCCTAAAGCTATGGTGGGCGACTTGATCAACTTGGAACACATGTCCATTTTGTTTACCCTATAAAGGTTATTATACCCTATCTAGAATTGAGAAGTGAATATTCTCAGCAACATGTAGGAGTCAGTAGTAACTAATTAACTTTGATTTCTAAGGCCTCAGAGGTTTTTCCAAACAGAATCCATGTATCGAGTAAGGGTATGTCTAGGCCCACTTCTCTGGAGGAGCTAAAAGTCAGTGGCCTGTGTAGTATACGGAATGCCCTTTGTTCAGTCTGTCAGTAACCTGCCCAGAAACATTCCACACGGTGTGCAGCTCCTGACTTTTTATGTGCGTGTGTGGGCACATATCCAAAATTAGCTTTCATTATCAGATTTGTAAATGCATCAAGTTTGCCTCTATTCCTGGGACAAATAACTTCATTTGAAGAAGAAATGAAATGTGTAGCTGATAGGCCATTTGTCGTGACTCAAGATTCTTATCTTCCCACTGTCCCAATGTTAAGAGATTCCAAATATTTCCACCACCTCCATTTGAATCAGAGAAAATATAAAACTAGTTTAAAAAACAGAGAAAAAGAAGAAGGTTAGCAGGAAAAAGGAGGGAGAGAGAGTTGGAGGGAGGGAGAAGAGAATTGCACAATACCTTCATATTTCCTTAAGTAACCATCCTTCTTTCTAATTGTTAACCTAGAAAACTGTCTCAGGTTCACCTTGCCTTCCATATGAACCTTAAGTAGGCGATTAAGAAATGCAGCACAGGATTTAATCTTTCATTTCCTTTTGTTGGGTCTCATTGTTAGTATTTTCTCCAATTCTAAACTGTTTCTTTTATTTATGGAATTATTGGTACTTAGCCCTTATTCCTTGCAATGAGAACTTTAAAAAAAAATTTTTTTTTGATGTGGACCATTTTTTAAAAGTCTTTATTGAATTTGTTGCAATATTGCTTCTGTTTTATGTTTTGGTTTTTTGGCCACGAGGCACGTGGGATCTTAGCTCCCCAACTAGGGATTAAACCTGTCCCCCCTGCATTGGGAGGCAAAGTCTTAACCACTGGACCATCAAGGAAGTCCCTGAGAACTTTTAAGTGCATAAATTTTTAGCAATTCTAGGCTCAGAGTAAGTTCTGAAAAGCATACAAAAATACCTCTGATGCTCAGTATTCAAGATATCACTCTGTCATTTCCACTACTAACACCCAGGCTTTCTAAGAAATAAGTTTTTGTCAATGGCTAACTTTTATTCATATGAAATACGTTTAATGAGGGGGTGTTTTTTGGATAATGCTATGATTATTTTTTAAATATTATTTATTTATTTATTGAAGTATAGTTGATTTACAATGTTATATTAGTTTCAGGTATACAACATAATGATTTGATATTTTTATAGGTTATATTCCATTTAAAGTTATTATAAAATATTGGTTATATTTCCTGTGTTGTACATTATATCCTTGTATCTTATTTATTTTATACTGTTGATTGAAAAAAATGCCCAACCTAAAAGTTGAGAATTATGATTTACTCGACAGACTTACTGAGGACTAAAGCCCGGATAGCTCTGAGGGACTGTTTCAAAGGGGATGGGAGGAGCAGGATATATAGGAGTTTTTGAAAAAAAAAAGGACATCTCAAGCTATTGAATTTAGCACTTTTCTATGTATGGGAAGATGCAAGAGTCTGGCCTTAATGAAATTATTCCTTTGATATGCACCTTAACTGTTTAGAGACAATGTCCTGTTTTTTTCTCCATGACGCACCTTCGGGGATGGCAGCTGCAGTGGCTGATGGCCTGATGGCTGCAACATCTTTTATTTATTGATATGGCAGGCAACATTCTTTGTCCACAGTATCTAGTACTTTGCATCTTTTAATCCACTTCCCCTGTATTGTCCCTCTTCCCACCCCTCTCCCCACTGGTGACCACTACTTTGTTCTCTCTATCTATGAGTCTGTTTCTATTTTATTATATTCATTCATTTTATTTTTAGATTCCACATATAAGTGAGATCATGTGGTATTTGTCTTTCTCTATCTGACTGACTTCACTAAGCATAATACCCTCTAGGTCCAGATTTCATTCTTTTTAATGGGTAATATTCCATTCTGTATATATACCACTTCTTTTTGTATTCTTCTGTTGATGGGCACTTAGTTTGCTTCCATATGTTGGCTATTATAAAAATAATGTTGCTATGAACATTGGATGTATATATGCTTTCTAATTAGTGTTTTCATTTTCTTTGGATATATACCAAGAAGTGAAGTTGCGGGATCATATGGTAGTTCTATTTTTAATTTTTTAAGGAACCTCCATATTGGTTTCCATAGTGGCTGTACCAATTTACATTCCTACCAACAGTGAACTAAGGTTCCTTTTCTCCATATCCTCACCAACATTTATTATTTGTTGTTTTTTGACTATAGCCATTCTGACAGGTGTGAGGTGATAGCTCATTGTTGTTTTGATTTACATTTTCCTAATGCTTAGTGACGTTGAATATCTTTTCATGTGCCTGTTGGTCATCTGCATGTCTTCTATGGAAGAATGTCTATTCAGGTCTTCTGCCCATTTTTAAATTGGGTGTTTATTTTTTTTGTTGAGTTGTATGACCTATTTCTATATTTTGGATATTAACCCCTTATCAGACATATTTGCAAATATCTTCTCCCATTTAGTAGGTTGTCTTTTCATTTTGTCAATTGTTTTCTTTGCTGTGCAAAAGCTTTTAAGTATAATTAGGTCCCATTTGTTTATTTTTACTTTTGTTTTCCTTGCCTGAAGTGACAGATCCAAAAAAATATTGCTAAGACTTATGTCAAAGAGCATACTGCCTATGATCTTCTAGGAATTTTATGGTTTCTGGTCTTACATTTAGGTCTTTAATCCATTTTTAATTTATTTTTGTACATGGTGTGAGAAAATGTTCTAACTTCATTTTTTACATGTAGCTGTCCATTTTTTCCATCGCCAATTTTTGAAGAGACTGTCTTTTCCCCATTGTATATTTTGATCATAGATTAATTGACCATATGTGTGTGGGTTTATTTCTGGTCTCTTTGTTATGTTCCATTGATCTATGTGTCTGTTTATGTGCCAGTAACATACTGTTTTGATTACTGTGGCTTTGTAGTATATTCTGAATTCAGGGAGCATGATACTTCCTACTTTGTTCTTTTTCCTCAAGATTGCTTTGACTATTTGGGGTCTTTGGTGGTTCCATACAAATTTTAGGATTATTTGTTTTAGTTTTGAAAAATGTCATAGGTATTTTGATATGGATTACATTGAATCTGTAAATTGCTTTGGGTAGTATGGCCATTTTAACAATATTAATTCTTCCAACCCAAGAGCACAGGATATCTTTTCATTTCTTTCTATTATCTTCAATTTCCTTCATGTTTTTTTTTTAACATCTTTATTGAAGTATAATTGCCTTACAATGGTGTGCCAGTTTCTGCTTTATAACAAAGTGAATCACTTATACATATACATATGTTCCCATATCTCTTCACTCTTGCATCTCCCTCCCTCCCACCCTCCCTATCCCACCCCTCTAGGTGGTCACAAACCACCGAGCTGATCTCCCTGTGCTATGCGGCTGCTTCCCACTAGCTATCTATTTTACATTTGGTAGTGTATATAGGTCCATGACACTCTCTCACCCTGTCACATCTCACCCCTCCCCCTCCCCATATCCTCAAGTCCATTCTCTAGTAGGTCTGTGTCTTTATTCCCATCTTGCCACCAGGTTCTTCATGGCCTTTTTTTTTTTCCCCTTAGATTCCATATATATGTGTTAGCATACTGTATTTGTTTTTCTCTTTCTGACTTACTTCACTCTGTATGACAGACTCTAACTCCATCCACCTCATTACAAATACCTCCATTTCATTTCTTTTTATGGCTGAGTAATATTCCATTGTATATATGTGCCACATCTTCTTTATCCATTCATCTGTCGATGGACATTTAGGTTGTTTCCATGTCCTGGCTATTGTAAATAGAGCTGCAGTGAACATTTTTGTACATGACTCTTTTTGAACTATGGTTTTCTCAGGGTATATGCCCAGTAGTGGGATTGCTGGGTCGTATGGTAGTTCTATTTGTAGTTTTTTAAGGAACCTCCATACTGTTCTCCATAGTGGCTGTATCAATTTACATTCCCACCAACAGTGCAAGAGTGTTCCCTTTCCTCCACACCCTCTCCAGCATTTATTGTTTCTAGATTTTTTGATGATGGCCATGCTGACCGGTGTGAGATGATATCTCATTGTAGTTTTGATTTGCATTTCTCTAATGATTAATGATGTAGAGCATTCTTTCATGTGTCTGTTGGCAGTCTGTATATCTTCTTTGGAGAAATGTCTGTTTAGGTCTTCTGCCTATTTTTGGATTGGGTTGTTCGTTTTTTTGTTATTGAGCTGCATGAGCTGCTTGTAAATCTTGGAGATTAATCCTTTGTCAGTTACTTCAGTTGCAAATATTTTCTCCCATTCTGAAGGTTGTCTTTTTGTCTTGTTTATGGTTTCCTTTGTTGTGCAAAAGCTTTTAAGTTTCATTAGGTCCCATTTGTTTATTTGTGTTCTTATTTCCATTTCTCTAGGAGCTGGGTCAAAAAGAATCTTGCTGTGATGTATGTCATAGAGTATTCTGCCTATGTTTTCCTCTAAGAGTTTGATAGTGTCTGGCCTTACATTTAGGTCTTTAATCCATTTTGAGTTTATTTTTGTGCATGGTGTCAGGGAGTGTTCTAATTTCATACATTTACATGTATCTGTCCAATTTTTCCAGCACCACTTATTGAAGAGGCTGTCTTTTCTCCACTGTATATGCTTGCCTCCTTTATCAAAGATAAGGTGACCATATATGCGTGGGTTTATCTCTGGGCTTTCTATCCTGTTCCATTGATCTATATTTCTGTTTTTGTGCCAGTACCAAACTGTCTTGATTACTGTAGCTTTGTAATATAGTCTGAAGTCAGGGAGCCTGATTCCCCCAGCTCGATTTTTCGTTCTCAAGATTGCTTTGGCTATTCGGGGTCTTTTGTGTTTCCATACAAATTGTGAAATTTTTTGTTCTAGTTCTGTGAAAAATGCCAGTGGTAGTTTGATAGGGAGGGCATTGAATCTGTAGATTGCTTTGGGTAGTAGAGTCATTTTCACAATGTTGATTCTTCCAATCCAAGAACATGGTATATCTCTCCATCTATCTGTATCATCTTTAATTTCTTTCATCAGTGTCTTATAATTTTCTGCATACAGGTCTTTTGTCTCCTTGGGTAGGTTTATTCCTAGATATTTTATTCTTTTTGTTGCAGTGGTAAACGGGAGTGTTTACTTAATTTCATTTTCAGATTTTTCATCATTAGTGTATAGAAATGCAAGAGATTTCTGTGCATTAATTTTGTATCCTGCTACCTTACCAAATTCATTGATTAGCTCTAGGAGTTTTCTGGTAGCATCTTTAGGATTCTCTATATATAGTGTCATGTCATCTGCAAACAGTGACAGCTTTATTTCTTTTCCGATTTGGATTCCTTTTATTTCTTTTTCTTCTCTGATTGCTGTGGCTAACACTTCCAAAACTATGTTGAATAATAGTGGTGAGAGTGGGCAACCTTGTCTTGTTCCTGATCTTAGTGGAAATGGTTTCAGTTTTTCACCATTGAGGACAATGTTGGCTGTGGGTTTGTCATATATGGCCTTTATTATGTTGAGGAAAGTTCCCTCTATGCCTACTTTCTGCAGGGCTTTTATCATAAATGGGTGTTGAATTTTGTCAAAAGCTTTCTCTGCATCTATTGAGATGATCATATGGTTTTTCTCCTTCAGTTTGTTAATATGGTGTATCACATTGATTGATTTGCGTATATTGAAGAATCCTTGCATTCCTGGGATAAACCCCACTTGATCATGGTGTATGATCCTTTTAATGTGCTGCTGGATTCTGTTTGCTAGTATTTTGTTGAGGATTTTTGCATCTATGTGCATCAGTGATATTGGCCTGTAGTTTTCTTTCTTTGTGACATCTTTGTCTGGTTTTGGTATCAGGGTGATGGTGGCCTCGTAGAATGAGTTTGGGAGTGTTCCTCCCTCTGCAATATTTTGGAAGAGTTTGAGAAGGATAGGTGTTAGCTCTTCTCTAAATGTTTGATAGAATTCACCTGTGAAGCCATCTGGTCCTGGGCTTTTGTTTGTTGGAAGGTTTTTAATCACAGTTTCAATTTCAGTGCTTGTGATTGGTCTGTTCATATTTTCTATTTCTTCCTGGTTCAGTCTCGGCAGTTTGTGCATTTCTAAGAATCTGTCCATTTCTTCCAGTTTGTCCATTTTATTGGCATAGAGTTGCTTGCAGTAATCTCTCATGATCTTTTGTATTTCTGCAGTGTCAGTGGTTACTTCTCCTTTTTCATTTCTAATTCTATTGATTTGAGCCTTCTCCCTTTTTCTCTTGATGAGTCTGGCTAATGGTTTATCAATTTTGTTTATCTTCTCAAAGAACCAGCTTTTAGTTTCATTGATTTTTGCTATTGTTTCCTTCATTTCTTTTTCATTTATTTCTGACCTGATCTTTATGATTTCTTTCCTTCTGCTAGCTTTGGGGTTTTTTTGTTCTTCTTTCTCTAATTGCTTTAGGTGCAAGGTTAGGTTGTTTATTCGAGATGTTTCCTCTTTCTTGATGTAGGCTTGTATTGCTATAAACTTCCCTCATAGAACTGCTTTTGCTGCATCCCATAGGTTTTGGGTCGTCGTGTCTCCATTGTCATTTGTTTCTACGTATTTTTTGATTTCCCCTTTGATTTCTTCAGTGATCACTTCGTTATTAAATAGTGTATTGTGTAGCCTCCATGTGTTCGTATTTTTTACAGATCTTTTCCTGTAATTGATATCTAGTCTCATAGCGTTGTGGTCAGAAAAGATACTTGATACGATTTCAGTTTTCTTAAATTTACCAAGGCTTGATTTGTGACTCAAGATATGATCTATCCTGGAGAATGTTCCATGAGCACTTGAGAAAAATGTGTATTCTATTGTTTTTGGGTGGAATGTCCTATAAATATCAATTAAGTCCATCTTGTTTAATATATCATTTAAAGCTTGTGTTTCCTTATTTATTTTCATTTTGGATGATCTGTCCATTGGTGAAAGTGGGGTGTTAAAGTCCCCTACTATGATTGTGTTGCTGTCGATTTCCCCTTTTATGGCTGTTAGTATTTGCCTTATGTATTGAGGTGCTCCTATGTTGGGTGCATAAATATTTACAATTGTTATACCTTCCTCTTGGATCGATCCCTTGATCATTATATAGTGTCCTTCTTTGTCTCTTGTAATAGTCTTTATTTTAAAGTCTATTTTGTCTGATATGAGAATTGCTACTCCAGTTTTCTTTTGATTTCCATTTGCATGGAATATCTTTTTCCATCGCCTCACTTTCAGTCTGTATGTGTCTCTAGGTCTGAAGTGGGTCTCTTGTAGACAGCATATATATGGGTCTTGTTTTTGTATCCATTCAGCCAGTCTGTGTCTTTTGGTGGGAGCATTTAATCCATTTACATTCAAGGTAATTATCGAAATGTATGTTCCTATTCCCATTTTCTTAAATATTTTGGGTTTGTTATTGTAGGTGCTTTCCTTCTCTTGTGTTTCTTACCTATAGAAGTTCCTTTAGCATTTGTTGTAAAGCTGGTTTGGTGGTGCTGAACTGTCTCAGCTTTTGCTTGTCTGTAAAGGTTTTAAATCCATCAAATCTGAATGAGATCCTTGCTGGGTAGAGTAACCTTGGTTGTAGGTTTTTCTCGTTCATCACTTTAAGTATATCCTGCCACTCCCTTCTGGCTTGCAGAGTTTCTGCTGAAAGATCGGCTGTTAACCTTATGGGGATTCCCTTGTGTGTTATTTGTTCTTTTTCCCTTGCTGCTTTTAATATGTTTTCTTTGTATTTAATTTTTGACAATTTGATTAATATGTGTCTTGGCGTGTTTCTCCTTGAATTTATCCTGTATGGGACTCTCTGTGCTTCCAGGACTTGATTAACTATTTTCTTTCCCAGATTAGGTAAGTTTTCAACTATAATCTCTTCAAATATTTTCTCAGTCCCTTTCTTTTTCTCTTCTTCTTCTGGGACCCCTATAATTCGAATGTTGGTGTGTTTAATGTTGTCCCAGAGGTCTCTGAGACTGTCCTCAGTTCTTTTCATTCTTTTTTCTTTATCCTGCTCTGCAGTAGTTATTTCCACCATTTTATCTTCCAGGTCACTTATCCTTTCTTCTGCCTCAGTTATTCTGCTATTGATCCCATCTAGAGTATTTTTAATTTCATTTATTGTGTTTTTCATCGTTGCTTGGTTCCTCTTTAGTTCTTCTACGTCCTTGTTAAATGTTTCTTGCATTTTGTCTATTCTATTTCCAAGATTTTGGATCATCCTTACTATCATTATTCTGAATTCTTTTTCAGGTAGACTACCTATTTCCTGTTCATTTGTTAAGTCTAGTGTGTTTTGACCCTGCTCCTTCATCTGCTGTGTGTTTTTCTGTCGTCTCATTTTGCTTATCTTACTGTGTTTGGGGTCTCCTTTTCACAGGCTGCAGGTTCGGAGTTCCTGTTGTTTTTGGTATCTGTCCCCAGTGGCTAAGGTTGGTTCAGTGGGTTGTGTAGGCTTCCTGGTGGAGGGAACTAGTGCCTGTGTTCTGGTGGATGCAGCTGGATCTTGTCTTTCTGGTGGGCACGTCCACGTCTGGTGGTGTATTTTGGGGTGTCTGTGGCCTTATTATGATTTTAGGCAGCCTCTCTGCTAATGGATGGGGCTGTGTTCCTATCTTGCTAGTTGTTAGGCATAGGGTGTCCAGCACTGTAGCTTGCTGGTCGTTGAGTGAAGCTGGGTCTTGATGTTGAGATGGAGATCTCTGAGAGATTTTCGCCGTTTGGTATTACATGGAGCTGGGAGGTCTCTTGTGGACCGGTGTCCTGAAGTTGGCTCTCCCACCTCAGAGGCACAGCCCTGATGCCTGGCTGGAGCACCAAGAGACTTTCATCCACACAGCTCAGAATAAAAGGGAGAAAAAATAGAAAGAAAGAAAGAAAGAGGATATAATATAGTGAAGTAAAATAAAGCTATTATAAAGCAAAGCTATACAGACAAAATCTCACCCAGATGCATATACATATACACTCACAAAAAAAGGAAAAGGGGAAAAATTAATGTATCCTGCTCCCAAAGTCCACCTCCTGAATTTGGGATGATTCGTTGTCTATTCAGCTATTCAACAGATGCAGGCACATCAAGGTGTTTGTGGAGTTTTAATCCGCTGCTTCTGAGGCTGCTGGGAGAGATTTCCCTTTCTCTTCTTTGTTCGCACAGCTCCCGGGGTTCAGCTTTGGATTTGGACCCGCCTCTGCGTGTAGGTCACCTGAGGGCGTCTATTCCCCGCCCAGACAGGACGGGGTTAAAGGAGCAGCTGCTTTGGAGGTTCTGGCTCAGTCAGGCCGCGGGGAGGGAGGGGTACGGAGGAGGCGGGGCGAGCCTGCGCGGCAGAGGCCGGTGTGACGTTGCACCAGCCCGAGGCGCGCCGTGCGTTCTCCCGGGGAAGTTGTCCCTGGATCACGGGACCCTGGCAGTGGCGGTCTGCACCGGCTCCCGGGAGGGGCAGTGTGGAGAGTGACCTTTGCTCGCACACAGGCTTTTTGGTGGTGGCTGCAGCAGCCTTAGAGTCTCATGCCCGTCTCTGGGGTCCGCGCTGATCGCTGCGGCTCGTATCCGTCTCTGGAGCTCGTTTAGGCAGCGCTCTGAATCCCCTCTCCTTGCGCACCGTGAAACAAAGAGGCAAGAAAAAGTCTCTTGCCTCTCCGGCAGCTGCAGACTTTTCCCCTGACTCCCTCCCAGCCAGCTGTGGTGCGCTAACCCCTTCAGGCTGTGTTCATGCCGCCAACCCCAGTCCTCTCCCTGCGATCCGACCGAAGCCCGAGCCTCAGCTCCCAGCCACGCCCGCCCTGGCGGGTGAGCAGACAAGCCTCTCGGGCTGCTGAGTGCTGCTCGGTCGAGCCTCTGTGCAGGAATCTCTCCATTTTTCCCTCTGCGCCCCTGTTGCTGTGGGATCCGCACTGATAGCTGCGGCTCGCGCCCGTCTCTGGAGCTCGTTTAGGTGGCGCTTTGAATCCCCTCTCCTCGTGCACCAGGAAACAAAGAGGGAAGAAAAAGTCTCTTGCCTCTTCGGCAGCTGCAGACTTTTTCCGGACTCCCTCCCGGCTAGCTGTGGTGCACTAACCCCTTCAGGCTGTGTTCATGCCGCCAACCCCAGTCCTCTCCCTGCGACCGAAGCCTGAGCCTCAGCTCCCAGCCCCGCCTGTCCCGGCGGGTGAGCAGACAAGCCTCTCGGGCTGGTGAGTGCTGCTCGGCACCGATCCTCTGTGCGGGAGTCTCTCCGCTTTGCCCTCCACACCCCTGTGGCTGTGCTCTCCTCCGTGGCTCCGAAGCTTACCCCCTCTGCTACCCACAGTCTCCGCCCGCGAAGGGGCTTCCTAGTGCGTGGAAACCTTTCCTCCTTCACGGCTCCCTCCCACTGGTGCAGGTCCCGTCCCTATTCTTTTGTCTCTGTTATTTCTTTTTTCTTTTGCCCTACCCAAGTACGTGGGGAGTTTCTTGCCTTTTGGGAGGTCTGACGTTTTCTGCCAGCATTCAGTGGGTGTTCTGTGGGAGCAGTTCCACGTGTAGATGTATCTCTAATGTATCTGTGGGAAGGAAGATGATCTCCACGTCTTACTCTTCCACCATCTTCTCTAAGAGAGCTTCCTTCATGTTTTATAGTTTTCAGTGTACAGGTCTTTCACCTCATTGGTTAAGTGTATTCCTAGGTATTTTATTATTTTTGATGTGATTTTAAATGGGATTTTTTTCTTAATTTCTCTTTCTGTGAGTTCATTATTAGTGTATAGAAAAGCAACAGATTTCTGTATGTTAATCTTGTATCCTGCAACTTTTCTGAAATTATATATTAGTTCTAATAGTTTTTGGTGGAGACTTTAGGGTTTTTTATATAAAGGATCATGCCATTCTGCAAATAGTGATGGTTTTACTTCTTCCCTTCCAAATTGGATGCCTTTTATTTATTTTTCTTGTCTGATTTCTGTGGCTAGGACTTCCAATACTATGTTAAATAGAAGTGAGAGAGTGGGCATCCTTGTCTTACCCTGAAAATAGAGGAAAGGCTTTTAGACTTTCACCATTGAGTATGATGTTAGCTGTGTGTTTGTCATAAATAACCTTATTTGTTGAGATATGTTCTCTCTATTCCAACTTTGATGAGAGTTTTTATCATGAATCAATGTTGAATTTTTGTCAAATACTCTTTCTGTGTCTACTGAGATAATCACATGATATTTATCCTTCCTTTTGTTAATATGATGTATCACATTGATTGATTTGCAGATGTTGAACCATCCTTGCATCCCTGGAATAAATCCAAGTTGATCATGGTTTATGATCTTTTTCTATATTGTTGGATTCGGTTTGCTAACATTTTGTTGAAGATTTTTGCATCTATATTCATCAAAGATATTGACCTGTAATTTTCTTTTCTCTTTTTTAGTGTCTGGTTTTGGTATCATGGTAATTGGGCCTTATAGAATGAATTTGGGAGTGTCCTATCCTCTTCTATTTTTTGAATAGTTTGAGAAGCATATGTATTTGCTCTTCTTTATATTTTGGTAGAATTTCCCTGTGAAGCAGTCCAGTCCTGCACTTTTTTTTTACAAATTCAACTTCAGTTCTAGTAATCAGTCTGTTCAGATTGTCTGTTTCTTCTTGATTCAGTCTTAGTAGGTTGTATGTTTCTAGAAATTTGACCATTTCTCCTAGATTGTCTAATTTGTTGGTATATAACTGTTCATATTATTCTCTTACAGTTTTTTGTGTCTCTGTGGTATTGGTTGTTATTTCTCTTCTTTCATTTCTTATTTTGTTATTAGGGTCCTCTATTTTCTTCTTAGTTAGCCCAGCTAAAGATTTATTAATTTTGTTTATACTTTCAAAAAACCAGTTCTTATTTTCTTTGATCTATTCTATTGCCTTTTTGATCTCTATTTTATTTATTTATTCTCTGGTCTTTATTATTTCCTTTCTTCTGCTGACTTTCAGCTTGTTTGTTCTTTTTCTAATTCCTCTCCTTTTTTCTTAGTGAGCCTGGCTGAAGGTTTATTAATTTTGTTTATCTTTTCAAAAAACCAGCTCTTGGTTTCATTGATTTTTTGTTCTGTTGCTTTTTTCGTCTCTATTTCCTCTCTGATCTTTCCTATTCCCTTCCTGCTGCTGACTTTGGGGCTTTGTTTGTTTTTCTTTTTCTAATTCCTTTAGATGGTAGATTAGATTGTTTATTTGAGATTTTTCTTGTTTCTTGAGGTAGGGATTAATCACTATAAACTTCTCTTAGAACTGCTTTTGCTGTGTCTCGTAGACTTTGGAAATTTGTGTTTTCGTTTTCATTTGTCTCAAGGTATTTTCTGGTTCCCACTTTGATTTCTTCATTGATCCATTGTTTTTTTAGTAGCATGTTGTTTAGTCTCCCCATGTTTGTGTTTTTCCATTTTTCTTTCTGTAATTGATTTCTAGTTTCACACCATTGTAGTTGGAAAAGATGTTTGATATAATTTCTATCCTCCTAAGGTTGTTGAGACATGTTTTCTGGTCTATCATATGATCTATCCTGGAGAAATTCCATGTGCACTTGAAAAGAATGTGTATTCTGCTGTTTTGGGATTGAATGTACTGTAGATATCTATTAAGTCCAACTGGTTTACTGTGTTATTTAAGGCCACTCTTTCCTTACTGATTTTTCTATCTGGATGATCTGTCCATTGATGTATGTGGGGTGTTAAGGTCCCCTGCTATTATTGTGTTACTGTCAATTTCTCCTTGTGTCTGTTAATATTGGCTTTATATATTTAGGTGCTCTTACATTAGGTGCATATATGTTTGTGAATATTGTATCATCTTTTTGTATTGATTTATTTGTTATTATATAATATCATTCATTGTCTTTTATTATAAACTTTGTTTTAAAGTTTACTTTGATATGAATATTGCTACCCGAGCTTTCTTTTCATTTCCCATTGCATGGAATATCATTTTCCATCCCCAGTTTCAGTCTGTGTGTTTCTTAGCTCTGAAGTGAATCTCTTGTAGGAAGCATATAGAATGGTGTTTTTGGTTTTGTCTTATAAAATCAGCCACCCTATGTCTTTTGATTGGTACATTTAGTGCATTGACATTTAAATCGATTGTTTGTTATATACTTACTGCCATTTTGTTATTTGTTTTCTTGCAGTTCTTCTCTGTTCTTTTCTTCTTCTTTTAGTATCTTCACTTGTGATTTGATGATTTTCTTTAGTGTTATGTTTATGTTCCTTTCTCTCTAGTTTTTGTATATCTATTGTAAGTTTTTGATTTCTGGTTACCATGGAGTTCATATATATTGAACTATAACTATATCTACTTATTTTAAACTGATACTTATTTAACTCAAACACATTCTAAAAGTTCCATACTTTTTTCCTCCCCCACAGCAGTGCTTTATGTTTTTGATGTCATATTTTACATCTTCATGTCAATCCCTTAACTGTTTATTGCAATCATAGCTGATTTTTCAATTTTTGTCTTTAACCTTTGTACTAGCTTATTTCAATTGTTGAAACACAGTCTTTAAATTTTCCTTTGCCAGTGGAATTTTCCTCCTCCTGTAATTTCTTGTTTTTTGTTGTAACCTTTTCTTTTTCACTTAAAGAAGACCCTTTAACACTTCTTGTCAGGTCAATTTAGTATTGCTGAACTCTTTTATTTTTTGCTTCTCTAAGAAGTTATAGCTTCTTCAGTTTTGATCGATAACCTTGCTGGAGAGAGTATCCTGGGTTGTACATTTTTTTTCTTTCAGGACTTTAATTATATTACACCACTCCCTTCTGGCCTGCAGTTGCTGCTGAAAATCAGCTTATAGTCTTATGGGGTTTCCCTTGTATGTGACTCTTTTTTTCCTTTTGCTGTTTTTAAATCTTTACCTTTTGCCATTTTAGTTATGATATATCTTTGTATGGGTCTCTTTAACTTCATCTTATTTGAGACTCTCTGTGCTTCCTGTACCTGGACATCTGTTTAATTCTTCAGTTTTTAGTCATAATTTCATCAAATATTTTTTGAACTCTTTTTTCTCTCTCTTCTCCTTCTGGGACCCCTATAATGTGAATGTTAGTATGCTTGATGTTGTACCAGAGGTCTCTTAAACTGTCCTCATTATTTTTAATTTGTTTTTCGTTTTGCTTTCCTGACTGTGTGAATTCCATTATTCTGTATTACAGATTACTTATGTTTTTTTCTGTATCACCTAATCTGCTATTAATTCCCTCCAGTGTATTTTTAATTTCAGTTATTGTTTCTTTAGCTCTGACTGGTTCTTTATAATATTTTCCAGTTCTTTGTTAAAATTCTCGTTATGTTAATCTGTTCTTTTCCCCAGTTCAGTTAGCATTCTTATTAGTATTGCTTTGAACTCTTTATTAGGTAAATTATCTCTGTTTCATTAGGTTTTTTTCAGGGCTTTTTTCTTATTTTTTCATGTGAAACATATTCTTCTGTCTTCTTAATTTGTTTAACTTTCTCTGACTCTATGAAATGATGTGAAACACTTATCTATCCTGATCTTGAAGGCATCCCTATGCAGTCTGCATGTTCCCAGTGCCCTTGTGTGTGAGCATCCCTATGTAGTCTGCATGTGCCCATGTCTTTGGTGGGAGAGCTGTATCTGAAGTGATCGTGAGCTCCTCTTCCTCTGTGCTGGCAGCCACCACCTTAGTGGGTGGTCTGGAATTGGAGGGGCTTGAGCCAGAGCCAGGTGCAAGTCAGGCTTCTACTGTACTTGGTGGTCATCACAGTCCAATTGGGTTTGGGGCCTGAGGGGCTGGAGCAGTAGCAAAGTTGGGTTTCTCGAGTGTGATGGCAATCTCCACCTTGGTTTGAGGTGGAGGTGGGAGGTAGCTATGATCTGAGGGCTTGGGGCTGCACTTCTGTGCTGATTTTACTTTTTCCCCAGTGTGTGCACCTTGGTTAGAGGCTGGGTCAGGGCCAGAGAGGTTGGTGCCACACCACTGAGCTGCCCCCTCCCAAATGTGAACAGGAATGCATAGGAAGCTCTTCAATGGTGGTGGACTCTTCCCTGGATCTAGCTTAGCTCCCTTGTGATTGTGCACAGGGATGCACTCTGGTGGGATAATGCTATGATTTATCATGTAGTCTGACTTATTAGGATAAAAAATCTTACCTTTGGTTTTAAAATAAATATCTCCTCTTCTATTATAGCCAAATGTAGTAATTCACCTGTGAGCTCAACATTTAGACTTGAAAATCATTGTTTGGTTTCTCTTTGGCAACTTCCAAAAAATGAATACAGTGCTTTAACATGATTTTGAGAAATGAATATTTTCAGAATTGACCAAAGCTTTCCAGTTTTGTAGAAGGTAGGGGGAAGCTATCAGTGCTTTTTGGAGAGTGGCATTTCCTCAGTCATTGTTCACAAATAAGGTTGGTTAGATTATCTAGCAGGGGGTCCCTTTTTCTAATTTACACAAGGCTACTGAATGATTTAGCAGCAGGTAAGGTTAGATATGGGCTGGGCGCAGAGGCCAAGAGCCTGTAAGAGCTTTGCTTGAGCAGGTCAGCATGGTTTCAGCTTTCTTACTATTTTTACAACTATTTTCTTTCTTGTGTACTAGAAATTGGAGAAACTAATGAGACAATTAAATTGTATTACTTCTTGTGGAAGAAGTTACTTCTTGTAGAAACTCAGTTCTACAAAGCCTTGAAAGACTGACCACAGTTCCAAATGTGGTTGGCCCAAATTTACTCATATTTGCCTTTAGACACTCAGTAAGCTCCATTTCCTTAAGGTTATGGAAGCTGAGTACTAAGAATAGTGCCCTTGAGACTCCTCCCAACACAACTTCTAGTGATGGTACCATGTTTAATAGAGATGGAATGGGACTTTACCTTTCACTTCTGAGTTTTGAGTAAGCAGTCTTCAGAAGACTATCTTTAACATTTAGCAACTTAATTTCTAGACACTCATTATTTAGGAACTAAATTGCTTAGATGCTATTTTAGATGATTCAAAATACGAATTTTTAATGATATTATATAGATTTAGGGATTATGAATTGGAAGTTCAAAGTTGGTAATATTATTTAATATTTTTTAAGGATAAGTGTTTCAGTCCTGTTCAGAATGTGAGATTGAACACCACAGCATCAAATGACCTCTTACTTTCTGCTCCCTCCAAAAACTAATACTTGTATGTTTGCTAGGGGTCCTATAACAAAATACCATAAGCTGGGTGACTTAAACAACAGAAATTTATTACCCCACAGTTCTGGAGGCTAGAATTCTAAAATCGAGGTATGAGCAGAGTTGATTTCTTCTGAGAGCTGTGAGGGAGAATTTGTTAATGTGCCACTCCCCTAGCTTCTGGTGGTTTGCTGGCAACTTTTGGTGTTCTTGGTATGCAGAATCGTTATCCTGATTTCTGCCTTCATCTTTGTATGGCATTCTTCCTGTGTGCTTATGTTTCTTCACATGGCATTCTTTTATCAGTCATATTGGTTTATAAACTCACTGTATTCTGGGATAACTGCATCCTACACAATTACATCTGCAATGACCCTATTTCCAAATAAGGTCATATTCTGAGGTGCTAGGAATTAGGATTTCAACATATAAATCAGAGTGGGGAACAGTTCAACGCCTAAGAAAGCCCAAAGGTGTTTCATGAAAAGAATTGACTTTCTGGGAGCAGTGAATTCTACTGGAATAGTTGTTTCATTGAGTTGTGGTAACTGTAGTTTTCTGGGTAGTATTTGAAGCTCCATAACTAAATGCTACAGTCTATGAAATACTGCTGTTCTTGTATTCATGCTTGAGGGGAATAAACCAGTGCCTCTGAGTCTTAGCTGCCTGGACTCTCAATAAAGAAGTGAGGTCACTAAGCCAAGAAAATATAAAATCCCCAATAGAGCAGCTCTCTGTATGTAATTCCAGCACCAATTAACAACTTCAGATACACTATTCAATTTCTAGACATGATCTTTTGCAGTTCCAGTTTTCTTTAATTTTCTAAATAATTGCTATCATGCAAATCCAAATAAAACTGGTCTGAAGCTGAAATAAAAATATGTATCTTAAAATATAAAATATCATCTCTGTGATAAACAGTTCTCATTCTCACTAGCAGTGATTGGTTACTTTCTAGCAATCTCAGCCAAGAGATTGTAGTAAGTGCAGAGGCAGAGTGAGCTAACTACCTGCTTTTGTGTTCTTCCTTGGCAGAAGTCAGGCACTCAGTCTAGGGAAGCCATTTTCACTGTAGCCTGGGTTGGAGGGGCAAGGGGTGCCAGTGGTAAATGTCCAACTTCACACTCAGGGTCCCTCAAAAGGTGGGGAGTGTTCATAAGCCCTGAAACTGCTGATAATATTGACATGGGAATATGGAGTCTCTTCTACTATAATAACCGTTATCACACCTATAAAACATGCTTTCTTAAAAATTGCATCTTTCAAAGTCTTCTAGTGACCATTCTTTAGTGGATATATCAGATTTGCATTACCAATACATGATTTTTGATTTTTAAAAATAATCAGTTATCTAAAGATCTCGTTATGGGTTTTCTCCTCCAATCAATCTCTCTCTCTCTCTCTCTCTCTCTCTCTCTCTCCGTTTCTCCTCTCATTCCTCCTCTGTCCCCTTTTGACACCCTTTGGCCTAATACCCATTTTGTTTTTATTCTTCTATACTTTTGTTTGTTGTGTTGCTTTTGCTCTTATCTAAGTGAGATTAAATAATACAAATATCTATCAGTATTTGCAGCAATTTTCCCCCAAAGTAATAGAGAGTTCTAATTCTGCTCTGATTGAATTGAACACCCTGTTTCATTAAACATGGAGAAAAGTGTAGATAATTCTACTAATTTTAAGTGACTCTAACTAGTTAATATTTTCATTATTTTTGAAGGATTTAACATATTTTAGTTTGTATGAAAATATGTATTTTGGTTACAGTATGAACCAGAATAATAAATGAATCAGAGAAAGAAAACTTTATGCAGTTTCCTCTCCTTTTTGGAGGTGGGTATGGGAGGGTCGTTTGGGTTTTTTAGTTATCTATGGAAGGGGTACTTGAAATTTTAAAGCATTGCATTTCTGAATTAGTTCATTCCTTCATTTTGGCCATTGTTCATTGTCATATTAGCAGAGAAGTAGATTCTCACTGAGAGTGTACAACACTTGCTCAATGTGAAAGCTCAGTATCAGTGTCATTTGAGATAAAGGAAGTGTCTACATGATTTCTGGTCTTTGAGATCGTTCTTGTAAAATCTACTGAAGTGATATTTTGCATTTATAGGTCTAGAGATCTTTTCAAGATTGCAGTTAGAAATGTTTTCCACGATTATTCCTATTTTAATTTGATAGGAATAAGAGATCCAAAGAAATTCTGTTTTTGAACTAATTTTTTATAGATTTCACTTGGGATGAACAGAGAGCGAGAGAGAGAAAGAGAGAGATGAGTTTTGTAATAAAGCAAACAAAAAGTACCTACTCACAAGGCAAGAGGAGAGAATCCAGCTGCTTCTAGTTTTGTATTTACGTTTGCTGTTGCAGGTGGAGTAGAAATTAGCCAAATAGGGTACTTCCGGCAAACTTGATTCTGTTGGTATTTACCTCATCTCTCAGAATTTAGTGTCCATGCAATTCAGCCAAGGTGCTTTTGTTAAATATGCCACATGCATATTTCCCTTTCCCCCCATCACTGATTTAGTAGATCTGGGTGATCTGAAATGTGGGCAACATTTTTTCTTACTTGGAAGCACTCTGTATTTCTGTCTCTTGATAGGTAATTTTTATCAGGTAACTCATTCTGAAAATGGATGAGAAAAAGTTGCTTTTTAGCTTTCCATATGACTGATTTAATGCACACAATGTTTTTACACAGTTGCTTACACTATAATAAATGCCAGGAGGTGTTTGTTATTGGGGTGGGGGAAAGTTTAGCTTTATACTGTTAACCTGGCTTGGAGACCTGCACTTTCACACGACCTTTCTCAACAGCAAGATTGCTGCCTCTCATCCTGCCTGTGTGAAATTCTAGAGCAGCCTCTGCCACTGACTCTTCTATAACAACTTTTTATTTGTCTTTACCAGACTTTTAGGAATACATTGTCAGCAAACAAGCAACCCAAGCAGGTTTTTTTTTTTTTTTTTTTCCCCAAGCAGGTTTTTAACACTGAAGAAGGGACTGGTTATTGGTAGATCTTTCATGCATTTTAATTGTAACTGAAATATCTTGTACTTCTTAAAACAAAATATTTGATGTAAAACTAGAGTTTATTTATTTTAAAGAGATTAAATTTAACTTTAAAATAGTAAAGGTTAAACAGTAGAAAGTACTGATATGGGAACCAGATTGCCAGGCTCCATAGTGTGAATAATTAACTGGCCTAATGTTCAGGTAATCTAGGTTCTAATGCCAGCTCCTTCCTCAAATCTTTCTGTAGCTTGTCAAGTCCATTATGCTCAATCAAATGGCTATCATTAAACCGTGTAAACTTGAACGGATTATCAGAACCTAGCTGAACTGATCTTGGAGAGGCAGCATGAGCAGTGGCTTAATTCCCTGCCCAGGAATTGAACCTGGGTAGCCTGGATGAAAACCAGGAACTTTAGCCACCAGACCATCAAGGGCTAGAGGCTAGAAGTTATTTTTCCTCGGCTCTCGCCCCCAGTGAAAAATGCATTTCTCATGGAGGCAAAAACTGTAAAAACAGGTACAAAGTTTATTATTAGAGACATAGCACAACAAGTGGGATAGAACACAAAGAAATTGTTAAGATAGAAGCGAGGCAGAGACGCACACCCAGAGAGAAAGGGTGTGGGCGTCCTCCCTAATGAGGAGGAGAGCAGTAAAGAGGCGGTTAAATCACTTATATAGGGCAGTTCTTCAGGGTCTTTGTTTACCTTTGGCCAATTATCTGGTTTCTTCTTCCACACCTGACCTGCCGTAGGACGCTTCCCAATATGCACGCGCAACTTTTTTCCATAATGGATTTCAGCCCAGGGGTGGCCTTAGCATCACATATTATTGGGTGGTGCCCCCTCCTTTTTGAGCCTTTCTGCGCATGCGCAGTGTCTCCCTTGCCCCAAGGATGGGAAATGCATGACCTCTTGATCTTTACTCAGACAGGGTTTAGCCCCTCTCTGTTCCTGCCATGACTGTTATCTTAGAGTGTCCTCAGGAGACAAAGCCTAGCTATTTACCCTATTCTGTTGTTATTTCTATTTCAAAGTGCAGACAGGAGGCTGGTTGTAAATATCTAACCTGGAGCCCACCTATCTCCTGTCTCAGGAAATGTAAACAGGAGGCTAGTTGTAAGTGTCCAGCCTGAAGCCCATCTTTTTCTCTCCCCAAGGAATGTAAACAGGCGGGCAAGTTGTAAATCTCTATCCTGGGGCCCATCTATCTCCTGCCTCAGAACTGGCTGTTTAATGCCAAGGATCAGCGGCAAACAAGATCACTTTAATCAATTTATCCTCATGCATACTGTGGTCACGTTTAAATAGCTAGTGGTAATTTAGACATGTCTAGGAAAATTTTCTATGTGCCTGTGACAAACAAACTGTGCAGGCAGTAGTATCTAAGGAGAACAGAAATGAACAATTTTAAGGTACACCTTACTTATTCTTCGAATAAATGAAGTTGATTATTTTTCACTCTAAGAAATTGTACCTGAATATAGGCTGGGGTCTAGTTATGAGATATGCATGGATTCACACACTGGCCCAACACTGGGATACACAATCTTAGGCCAGCCAGCTAGCCAGACAACCAGGCACCTTTGAATGTGTGCATCCTTTTTGCCCCAGCCTTAATTACCTTTCATATCAGGCTTCTTATTTGTCAGTGGTATTTCTACTAGTTCTGCCTATTTCACAGATGCTATTGTGTGAATAGAATGAACTTGTGAAAATGATTCTCACTTTTACCAGGAAGACACTCTGAGCTAATGTCTTCTTGTAGCCATCTCTGTAATCAAGTAAAAAGTAGTAGGCCAAAAAGAATGGTTTTAGAATTGAAATGTAAATATGAGCTAATGAGTAAATTTTCTGTTATTTAGGACAATGATGCTAGTCTTTCACTGAGCAAGTAGAATAATTACATCATAATTCCTTTCATCATTAAATAAACCAATATCCATTCTACTTTGTAGTGGACTGTATCTTGGGGTTATAAGATGGTCCTATTTACCGTGGTTCTTCTTCACAGGGTTGGCCTTTGCTATTCTCTCATCTGTGCACCCCGTGTTTGGTTTGTATGGGTCTCTGTTTCCTGCCATCATTTACGCCATATTTGGAATGGGACGTCATGTTGCCACAGGTAATAATTTCTGTCTATGCTTATGCTTCTCATATTACTAATGAAAGGGACTCAAGTGATCATTTGTTACGGATTACATTTCCAATGTAATTCTTACTTTACTACTGAAAACATTAGGGCAAATATTATCAGCAAATAATATCAGCAAATATTAGGGCAAGACATTTAACTTTCTGTGCCTCAACACATACTGTGATTTATTGCTATATTACTATGTAACCAAGGTTATTGTTAGAGAATCTGTTCATTTTTAAGTTGTAAAAAGACTGTAAGAGAAGGATAAATGTTCTGAATTTACAATGAAATGAAAATAAGCACTTTGAAGAAAAGACTATAAAATTTAGTTACTCAAATATTAAAAATTATTTTCCATGTAATTAATATTTAGATTAAACAATCTTTTAAGTTCTTCCAAGCTAGGTTCTACAATGCCCTCTAATTAGTATATCTCTTACATTGCCTAGCATTTCATTACCAAATAAAATGTGAACAAGTAATCTGATAATAGAGCAGCCTGGTTAAAAACAAGGGCTTGGAAGTTAGATAGACTTGGGTGTGTGTCACATTTGGTGTTTGCTATCTGCATGAGCTTGGGCAAAGTTTTAAAGGCCTATTTGCTGCTTTCTTGATAGTAAAATGTCAAAAAAAAAATCATGATTGTATTGATGAGATAATTGATGTACAAGTGTCTAATTTATTACTTGCTACATAAAAATTAATAAAAGCTGCTATCATTACAAAAATGATACCTTAATCTTAAATATTATGGTAATAATAATAAAAGTACTCAAGGGGAAATATCCATAGAGGCATTTTTATCCATTTTGTTTATGCAAGATATCAGTCTATAAGCAAGTAATACCATTTTGTGTCTATTTCTTCAGTGGTCAGTTTGTGTTATTGAAGAAAACTTTATTTCCTACAAGAAAAATTTATTATCCCATAGTTTTAAAGATCAGAAGTTTGAAATGAGGCCCACAGGGCTAAAATTGAGATGTCAGTAGAGCTGCATTTCTTTCTGGAGGTTCTAGAGAACAATTTGGTTTTCTTAACTTTTCCAGCTTCTAGAGGCTTCCTGAATTCTTGGCTCAAATGCTTCATTTTCAGAGTCAGCAGGGAAATCTCTTTCTGATTATGATCTTTTGCTTCCATCCTCCATGTTTAAAGGACCCTTGTGATTACACTGGGTACACCTGGACAATCCAGGATAATCTCCTTATCTGAAGGTCAGTTTATTAGCAACCTTAGTTCCATCTGCAACATTAATTACCCTTTGACATGTAACATAAGGTATTTACCGGATGTGGATGCATTTGGAAGGCCATAATTCTGCCTACCACATTGATACATGCATTTTCTCATGCAGAAATTAACCCATAAAATAATGTCTTATTTATGTAAATTTGGCTTCTTATGTAATCAACTTTGTCATGGAGGATAGGATCAACAATTATCAGACATTTACAACACTGCTACCTAAAGTATGGTCCGCGAACCAGCAGGATCAGTTTTATGTGGAATCTTGCTAGAAATGTAAAATCTTGGTTCTCACTTCAGATCTATTCAATCAGAATGAGCATTTTCACACAATCTCCAGGTTTAAAAAAAAACTTATCTATCTATCTACACATGTATGTGTATATATGTACTTAAATTTGAGAACCTTAGATGTACTATTTATTAGATGCTTTATTAAGAGCTTTACATATGTTATTTTATCTTAATACAATTATTTTAAATAGACATCATTATTTGCATATTTAGGTTAAAAATACCTCTTCATTTCATAAAGTTTTCTGTGACAGCACAGATTAAGTTGTAGGTGCATGGGTCACAACCCAGGTGTGGCCAAATCTGAAGCCCAAGCTTTTCCTCTTTACAACCAGCTGCTCAAGAATGCAGTTTCCTTTACTGTTGATGTAAAGGGAGAAAAGCACAATAATAAATTAGAAGTTCTTGAAGCCTATTACATTCAAAATTTCCTGCTCCCTAATTTCCTAGGGAAATTTATTTTCATTCTTCAAAACATTTAAATATGTCATTAGCAAGAAAAAGCAGATTATTTTTAGAGCTGAACTCAAAACATCTCTGTTAAACAAAGGATAAAAGAAAAGGTAAAAAAAATTTTCCCAATAGACCATAATTACTTTAAGAAGTCAAAAATACTTAACTTGATATACCTAAGTATGTATTTACATAAACCACTTTATTTCCTAAGGAATCATAAACATTTTACTGGTGACATGGTTTTGAAATTGCCATTTATATAAAACTTTGTATTTAACAAATATTATTAACAGCTATAGGAATCTTGTAGTCTACTAGGTAAATAATATACATTTCAAAATACATATAATTTACAGACTTTACTATAGATACTGTACAGCACAATAAATGCTTAAGGCATTTTATTTCTGCATAAGCACTTCTCCAAAAGACAGAGTCATCTGGACCTCCTCATTTCTCTTTTTATCCCAACAGATTTAGAATTCTTTAGAATGAGTAAAGAAGAAATGATCCTTTTTCCTCATAGTATTGTATTTATATATATACACATTACCACTTGTATAAGGCTCTGTATTTAACAAATTTAATAATATTAAATATAATATATATATAATATATATATCAGGAGAAATATACAAGCAAATTATTTTTGACCTTCCTATGATCTTAATTATAGGAACCAACCTAAATTTTCTGCAAACATTTAGTATAGAGAACATATTTTTCTTTTAAATAATATTATTGTACTTTATTTTGGTGTATATATGCGTGTGGGAATGCCTACTTCCATTTTACTATTTTACTATTAAGAGATTGATGTTGCTTTCATAAAGAAAAATTACTTTATCTGGGATTTTACCTCTAACTCAGGTAATCAGAATGCAATAATGAATTACTAAATGCAATAATAAATAATGCTTGAGGTATCTTTAAAAGCAAATAATTCAAAAGCTAGAATATAAAGACACCAAATGTGCTGTATTTTTAACAGCACAATTTTCTTATTTTAATTTAAAATACATATATATTTTAAAAAGGAATAAATCATTGATTGCTTCTTGTGACTTGCAAAGAACATAACTTAGAATAAAAAGGAAAAGAACAGAAACTTGGGTATCAATCCAGTGGAAAAAAAATTGTTGAAGATAACCCATATGTGACAATTTGTAGGATATAATTATCTTCTAAATTAGAGAAAAAAATTTTAAAGAGAAAAATATGTTCATTAATTTAGAGAAAAGATTAGGGAGACCATAGAATACTCTGTAGAAGAAAAGAAAATAAGCAAACAATTATTTACCAAATGTGGTAGGAATTGTGACAGATGTTTTTATATATGAAATATCATTTAATCTCTACCCAAATTTTGTAGCTATATATTTTATCATCATCTTACAAATAAGTAAGCTGAGAGAGGTTAGGTAAGTTGACTAGGAATTTGAACTTAGGCCTGTCCAATTCTGAGGCCCCAATTCACTTCCTATTAGGTCTTGCCACCCACTCTTAAGCTACTAGATGGGTTTAGTGGTATTTAAGGGTACCACTAGTAGGTTTAAAGCCTAACCAGAATGAAAAGTTGAGAAAGTGAAGGAAAGAGCAGAGGAGTAGTAGGGAGGAGATAAAGACAAAGCAAGACCAATAAGATAGAGAAGGTAAAATGTCATTCACAACATCATCATATAGTCACCAGCAGCCTCAACATCCTTGATTGTTCTCAACTGTCTCAGAAACAGCAAAGTGTCATCCTTTGAAAAGAGGCAATACTCCCATAACCATGTTGGCACAGTAGGTAGCCCCATATCCATTGCTGGCAATGTCTCTCTCTAGAGAATTTCTTGGGATGTGACTCACACACAGGTGAGACTCACTTTTCTTTTCTCAACAAAACATTTTTGATGGCTGTTCTCTCTTACCATTCAATTCCTTCTTATCTTCTTTCAAATCTTAGGAAAGCTAGGCCTAAACTCAAAAATTAACTCTAGATCATTTTTGTTCTCAGTTCGCTAGTCATTTGTTCAGTGGCTTTTGTACAAATCATTTTGCTCTATGTTCTAGATTTAAAGACCAAAATACACACTTCTTTACTTTCAGGAATATCAGACTTTGAGAAATTCTGTTGTAGCATATCTTGAAAAAATAAGGCAAGAGCAGATCCTATGGCATTTAGTACTATATGATGAGAAGAGTGATCATGACAGTTGATATTTATTGATGATTTATTGAGAATGACTTAGCTCCCTAAGAGAACTATATTCAATTTGCTGTATGTATTTATATACCATCAATTCAATGGAACAGTGAACATTGAATAACAGACTATAACAGAGCATTCTGGTTTTAATCTTATTAAGAATTACCTATTTTAGGTGTCAGCTACATGCAATATATTGTGATATGTGGTATAGTACATTATTTCATTTAAGTCTCATCACAACCCCATTGGGTGAGGAATGATTTCTGTCTTTAGATAAAGAGATTAAGATGGTACTGAGATTTAAGGTGAGGTTTATTGGAGGCTACAATCACCATACTATTCTGAATCACAGCACATACTGCCTCGCTTATCCTGTAAAACCAAAGGATTGTCTGTGTCGGCTTTCCACTGAGACCTTGTTTCTGTCTGACTTGGCTCTCTTGCCCTATGAGGCTGAATGCCATTTGTTGAGATGGCTACATCTTGTGACAGGCCCTTTTTTACACAGCGTCATTTATGACCTGGGGCAAAGTAAGGTCTTTAGGTAAAGGGTTGGGGGAATGTTTGCACCACGCTGCAATTTGTTTCTTTAATCCAAAATTGCTGAACCCTCTCTTTGGGAAATGGCATTTCCCTGCCAGTGTGGCTACGTTCTCAGACATGCTGTGCCAAGATAAGAGCATCAGAACTCTTGGTGGGAAGAAGGGAACACACTGAAAATGGTCCTGCATTTGTGTCAGGCCAGGACAATTCCTGGGAAATACCTTTGAAACTTATCTAGTTACAATAGACAGAAATGGTATGTTTCATCATTTTATGGGCCACAGCATGTTGTTGTTATACTATAATAAAGGTGTACTCTGTTATGAGAGCACAGGGAATGGAAAGATTTAACCTGGCCTGGGATGGATCTATGTTGAATATGGAATTTGAGCCAGACCAGGAAAGACAAGAATGTTTTCATAAGTAGATTGGAGGAGCAAGCATTTCAGTCAATGAGCCCCAGATTCAACAAAGAGTCATATTTTCCACTGAGCCTATTGAGGTCTTCATATTTATCATCTCATTTATATTCTTCTCAAACTCTAAAATATAGGCATTATTACCCGCATTTTATGGATGAGGTGATTTAGACTCAAAGTAATGTGCTCTAAATCATGATAGTGATGTATGGAGGAGCTGAATTCAAATCCACACCATGATCTTAATCCCTGTCCTGAGGACATTCTCTATGTAGGTCTGCAGAGAGGTAGGAAAATGTATGGCCTAGGAGGGAATAGCAAGTAGATGGCGTGGCTGTATGTGGAAGAAATATGTGTATATAAAAAGGTGGGTTTCTGTTTCTTCCATGGAGTGAACGGTGGAATAGTGGGGGTGCAGAAGAGAGTGCTTCTAATAGATCTGTTTTGGTTTTACAACATGGATTCAACTTTAATGGTGGAATCCAATAATGTTTACTGAGTCTGTTACTAACAGAAGATCCCCCCCCACCCGCTTTAGGCACGTTTGCCTTGACATCCTTAATATCAGCTAATGCAGTGGAACGGCTTGTCCCTCTGAACAGTCAGAACCTTACCACACAGAGTAACACAAGTGTGCTGGGCTTATCTGACTTTGAGATGCAAAGGATTGGTGTTGCTGCAGCTGTTTCCTTCTTGGGAGGTGTGATTCAGGTAAGTATACTGAAACTTGGGAATAAAGAAAGGGAGACAGTAGCAAAGAAAAGGCAATTGGTGCTTTATTAAAGTCAACTTTTCTTGTCAATTGAATTTTTCTTCCAGTTTTATTGAGATAATTGACATACAGCACTATATAAGCTTAAGGTGTACAGCATAATGATTTGACATACATACATCATGGAATTTAAGTTTAATGAACATCCATAATCTCATATAGATACAAAATTAAAGAAATAGAAAAAAGTATTTTTTTCTTGTACTGAGAACACTTAGGATTTACGCTCTTAACTTCCATGTATAACATACAGCAGTGTTAATTACATTTATCACATTGTACTTATTTATCTTATAGTTACATAATATAGTGATTCAATATTGCTATATATTTCAAAATAATCACCATAATAAGTCTAGTTAAGATCTGTCACCATACAAAGATATTACATGATTATTGACTATATTCCCCACACTGTGCATTTCATACCTGTGACTCATTTGTTTTGCAACTGGAAGTTTGTACTTCTATTTTCTTTCACCTATTTCTTTCCTTTCCCCACCCACCTCCCTCTGGCAACCACTTATTTGTTCTCTCTATATTTCTACTTCTGTTTTGTTATGTTTATTTATTGTTTTGTTTTTTAGATTCCATATATAATTGAAATCATACAGTATTTGTCTTTTCTTGTCTGACTTATTTTACTTAGCATAATACCCTCTAGGTCCATCTATGTTGTTGCAAATGGCAAGATTTCATTATTTATATGGTTGAGTAATATTCCATTGTATACATAGACCACATCTTCTTTATTCCTTCTTCTACTGATGGGCATTTAGGTTGCTTCCATATCTTGGCTATTATAAATAATGCTGCAATAAACATAGGAGTGCATATATCTTTTCTAATTAGTGTTTTCATTTTCTTTGAATAAATACCCAGGAGTAGAAGTGCTGGATAATATTGTATTTCTATTTTTAATTTTTTGAGGACCCTCCCTAATGTATTCCATAGTGGCTGCACTTACTTACATTCCCACAAATAGTGCACCAGGGTTCCCTTTTCTCTACATCCTCACCAGCACTGGTTATTTGTCGTCTTTTTGATAATAGCCATTCTGACAGATGTGAGGTGCTATTTCATTGTGGTCTTGATTTGCATTTCCCTTATGATTAATGATGTTGAGCATCTTTTCATGTGTCTTTTGACCAAATGTATGTCTTCTTTGGAAAAATGTCTGTTCAGATCCTCTACCCATTTTTTAGTTGGGTTGTATGTTTTTTTTTATGTTGAGTTCTATGAGTTTTTTATACCTTTTTGGATATTAAACCATTATCAGATATACTGTTTGCAATATCTTCTCCCATTCAGTAGGTGACCTTTTTGTTTTGTTCATAGATTACTTTGCTGTACAAAACTTTTTAGTTTGATGAATCCCATTTGTTTATTTTTGCTTTTGTTTCCCTTGTCTGAGGAAACATATCCAATAAAAGTATTACTAAGGCCAATGTCAAAGAGCATACTACCTGAATTTTTTTTTTTAATTAAAAAAAAAACAGAACCAAAGAACATAATGCCTGTTTCTAGAGTTTTATGGTTTCAGGTCTTACATTTAAGTCTTTAATCTATTTTGAGTTAATTTTTGTCCATAGTGTAAGAGAGTAGTCCAGTTCGATTCTTTTGCTTGTAGCTGCCCAGTTTTCCCAACCCCATTTATTGAAGAGGCTGTCATTTCCCCATTGTATATTCTTGCCTCCTTTGTTGTAGGTTAATTGGCCATATAAGTGTGGGTTCATTTCTGGGCTCTCTATTCTGTTCCATTAATCTATGTGTCTGCTTTTGTGCCAGTAACATACTGTTTTGATTACTGTAGCTACGTAGTATAGTTTGAAATTGGGAGTGTGATACCTCCAGCTTTGTTCTTTTTTCTCAAGATTGCTTTGGCTATTAGAGGTCTTCTGTGGTTCCATATAAATTTTAGGATTATTTGCTCTAGTTCTGTGAAAAATGCATGCCATTGGGATTTTGATACAGATTGCAATGAATCTGTAGGTTGCCTTGGATAGTATGTCCTTTTAACAATATTAATTATTCCAATCTATGAACATGATATATCTTTTTAACTGTTTGTGTCATCTTTATAAAAAATATTTTATTTATTTATTATTTATTTGGTTGCACTGGGTCTTAGTTGTGGTAGGCAGGATCCTTAGTTGCAGTTCATGGGCTCCTTCGTTGTGGCATGAGAATCCTTAGTTGTGGCATGCATGTGGGATCTAGTTACCTGACCAGGGATCGAACCCGGGACCCCTGCATTGGGAGTGTGGCATCTTACCCACTGTGCCACCAGGGAAGTCCCTGTTTGTGTCATCTTCAACTTTTTCATCAGTGTCTTATAGTTTCCTGCATACAGGTTTTTACATCATTAGTTAGATTTATTCCTAGGTATTTTATTCTTTTTGATGCAATTGTAAATGGGATTGTTTTCTTAATTTCTCTTTATGATCATTCATTGTTAGTTTATAGAAATATAACAGATTTCTGTATATTAATTTTGTATCTTGGAACTTTACAGAATTCTTTGTAGTTTTTTGGTGGTGTCATTAGGATTTTCTATGTATTTTATCATGTCATGGACAAACAGTGACAGTTCTATTTATTCCTTTCCAATTTGAATTACTAACTTTTTCTTGTCTGATTGCTGTGACTATGACTTCTAATGCTATGTTAAATAAAAGTGGTGAGAGTAGGCATCCTTGTCTTATTTCAGATCTTAGAGTAAATGCTTTCAGCTTTTCACCATTGAATGTGATGTTAGCTGTGGGGTATATAGGTTCTTTATTATGTTGACGTATGTTCCCTCTATTCCCAGTTTGTTGAGAGTTTTGATCAAGAATGGGTGTTGAATTTTATGAAAAGCTTTCACTGCATCTGTTGATATGATCACAATTTTTATTCTTCACTTTGTTTATGTGGTGTATCACATCGATGGATTTGCAAATATTGAACCATCCTTACATCCTTGGGATAAATCCCACTTGATCATGCTGTATCATCCTTTTACTGTATTGTTGAACTGGGTTTGTAAATATTATGTTGATGATTTTTGTATCTATGTCCATCAGTTCTATTGACCTGTAATTTTCTTTTTAGTTTGATACCTTTGGTTTTGGTTTCAGGGTGATGCTGGTGCTGTAGAATGAGTTTGAAAGCACTATTTCCTCTGCAATTTTTTGGAGTAGTTTGAAAAGGGTAAATGTTAGCTCTTCTCTAAATGTTTTCTAGAATTCACCTGTGAAGCTGTTTGGTCCTGGACTTTTGTTTCTTGGTAGTTTGTTTTTTGTTTTTTATTTTTTTTTTAATGGATTCAATTTCATTACTGGTATTTGGTCTATTTGTATTTTCTATTTCTTCTTGGTACAATCTTGGGAGAGTGTACATTTCTAGGAATTTGTCCATTTCTTCTTGGTTGTCCATTTTATTGGCATATAGTTTTTCTTAGTAATCTTTTATGATCCTTTATCTTTTCAAAGAACAAGATTTTGGTTTCATTGACCTTTTAATTTTTTTTTTTTTAGTCTCTATTTAATTTATATCCTCTCTGATCTTTATAATTTTTTTCCTTCTGCTGACTTTGTGTTTTGTTTGTTCTTCCTTTTCTGGTTCCTTTAGGTATCAGGTTAGGTTGTTTATTTGAGATTTTTCTTGTTTCCAGAGGTAAGCTTGTATCACTCTAAAGTCCCCTCTTAGTACTGCCTTTTCTGCTTCCCATAGAATTTTGGATCCTTGTCTTTTCATTTCCATTAATCTCCTGATACTTTTTGATTTCCTTTTTCATTTTTTCCTCTTTGATTTTTAAATTTTGTTTAGTAGCATACTGTTTAGCTTCCATGAGTTTGTGTTTTTGCAGTTTTTTTTTCTTGTAATTAATTTCTAGTCTCAAAGTGTTGTGGTCGGAAATGATGCTTAAAATGATTTCAGTTTTCTTAAATTTACAGAAACTTGCTTTGTGGTCTAGCATGGGATCTATCCTGAATATAGTTCAATGTACACTTGAAAAGAATGTATATTCATCTGCTTTTGGATAGAACGTTCTATATATGACTAGTAAGTCCATTTGGTATAATGCATCATTTAAGGCCACTCTTTTTGAATTTCTGTCTGGATGATCTATTCATTGATTTAAGTGGGATGTTAAAGTCTCCCACTATTATTGTGTTACTGTCAATTTCTTTCTTTATGTCTGTTAATATTGGCTCTATGTATTTAGTTGTTCCTATGTTGAGTGCATATATATTTACAATTGTTTTATCTTCGTGGATTGATCCTTTTATCATTATGTAATGTCCTTTTTTGTCTCTTATTACAGTCTTTGTTTTAAAGTCTATTTTGTGTCATATAAATATTGCTACCTCATCTTTCTTTTCATTTTCATTTGCATGGAATAACTTTTCCCAACACCTCACTTTCAGTTTGCAGGTGTCTTTATTTCTGAAGTGAGTCTTTTGTAGGCAGCATATATATGAGTCTTGTTTTTTTATCCATTCAGTGACTCTATGTAGAGTGGATTTTTGATTGGAGCATTCAGTCCTTTAACTTTCAAAGTAATTATTAATATTTATCTACTTATTGCCATTTTGTTAATTGTTTTCTGATCGTTTTGTGGTGTTTTTGCTCCTTTATTCTTCTTTTGTTCTCTTCCTTTGTGATTTGATAACTATCATTAGTGTTATCTTTGGATTCCTTTCTCTTTTATTGAGTGTGTATCTATTATAGATTTTTGGTTTGTGGTTACTATGAGGTTTATGTATAGCAACCTCTATATGTATATGTGATTATTTGGGGTTGTTCATTTCTTAAGTTCAAATGCATTCTAACAGTCCTGCATCCCCCACCCCACATTTAATGTTTCATATCTTACAACTTTTAAAAAATATCCCTTAACTACTTATGGTGGTTTAGATGATTTTACTACTTTGGTCTTTAAACCTCCCAGCTAACTTTATATGTGGTTGATTTACTACCTTCATTATGTATTTGCCTTTACCAATGAGATTTTTTTCTTCCTCAATTTTTATGTATCTAGTGGTCTTTTTCAGTTGGGGAAGTCCCTTTAACATTTCTTGTAAAGCTGCTTTGGTGGTGTTTAACTCTTAGTTTTTGCCTGTCTTTAAAACTTTTCATCTCTTCATGAAATCTGAATGACAGTCTTGCCGGGTAGAGTATTCTTGGTTGTAGGGTTTTCTCCTTCCTCACTTTAATTTATCATGCCACTCCCTGTGGCTTGTATAGTTTCTGCCAAAAAGTCAGCTGATAGCCTTATGGGAAGTCTCTTTTACATAACTAATTTCCTTTCCCTGCTTATTTTAATATTTTCTCTTTATGTTTAATTTTTGACATTGTTATTTTAATGTGCCTTTGTGTAAACCTATTTTGGTTCATCTTGTTTGGAACTCTCTGTGTTTCCTGGACCTTGATGTCTGTTTCCTTTTCCAGGTTAGGGATATTTTCAGCCCTTATTTCTTCAAATAAGTTCTCTGCCCCTTTCTCTCTTCTTCTGGGACTCCTAAAATGTGAATGTTAGTATGCTTGATGTTGTCCCAGAGGTCTCTTTAACTGTCCTCATTTCTTTTTATTCTTTTTTCTGTTCAGTTTCAGTGAATTCCACTACTCTGTCATCCAGCTTCCTAATCCATTCTTCTAATTACTGTTGATTCCTTCTAGTGTGTTTTTTTATTTCAGTTATTGTATTCTTCATCTCTGTTTGGTTCTTCTTTATATTTTCTAACTCTTTGCTAAAAATCTTCTACCTTCTCACTCTGTTCATCTAATCTTCTCCTGAGTTGTCTGAGAATCTTTATGATCATTACCTTTAAGCTTTATTGGGGAGGTTGCATATCTCCACTTCACTTTGTTTTTTTTTTTTTATTGTTCCTTCATTTGGAATATATTCCTCTGTTACCTCTATTTGCCTAATTTGTTATTTTTATTTCTATGAATTTGGTAGGTTGGCTATGTTTCCTGACCTTGGAGAAGTTGCTTTTTGTAGGAGATGTCCTATCTGTCCCAGCAGCACACTACTCTCTGATCACCAGTTCTATATATTGTAGGTGTGCCCCTTATTGAGCTGTCTGCATCCTTCTGTTTTTGCGGGCTGACTACTGTAGATGGTCTGTCCAGCTTGGTTGCTAGGCCCTGCCTTTTGGGAAAACTGCCTGCTGCAGGTGGGCAGGGCCTGGTAATGATGTGGCTGTTTGCAAAGCCCCAGGTGGTCCCAGGGCTAGTGCTGGCCTGCTGGTACGTGGAACTGGGTTCTGGGGTGCGTGGTTGTGGGCCCAATAATCTTGGATGTAGTCTTGTCCTGCTAGTGGGTGGGGTCAGTTCCTGACGTGGCTGGCTGCAGTGTCTGGGGTTTCCCAAAGCTGGTGTCAGCCTCCTGGTATGTGGGGCCTGGTCCCTGGGGGTCCAGTGGCTAGTGCTAGCTCACTGGTGGGTAAAGCCAGGTCCTGGGGTCTCTGGCTACAGGGCCCTAAGGGTCCCAGAGCTGGAGTTTTCTCACTGCTGGACAGGACCTGTTCCTGACACAGTTGGCTGGGAGTCTGGGGTGTCCAAAACTGGTGTCAACCTTCTGGTGGGTGGGGCAGGTTCCTGGGGTGGCTGGTTGAGGTGCCCAAGGTGTCTCAGTGCTGACATTGGTCTGCTGGTGGGTGGGCTGTGTCATGACATCGCAAGCTGCAGGGTCATGGTGGTCCTTGGGCTGGTGTCCACCCACTGGTGGTTGAAGTCATTTCTTAAAGCTAGTGTGGGCCCACTGGTGAGTGGAGCTTGGTCCCAGGGTCTCTGGCTGCAGGGCCCTGGGTATCTGACATTGGTGTACTGGCCCACTAATGGGTGGTGCCAGGGCTCAGTGAGTCCTAGGGCTGGTGCCTGCCCACTGGTGGGCAGAGCTGGGTCCCAGGGTCTCTGGCTTCAGGACCCTGAGTTTTCCAGAGTTGATGTTGGTCTACTGGTGGGTGGGGCTGGGTCCCTATTTCTGGCTGTGAGGCATGGGGGGTGTGGCCTCAGGCTAGTATGGTTGCACTGGTGTGTCAGCCGTCTGTGGGTAGGACCTGTCCCATGGTGGCTATGGGCTCAGAGGGTCTTAATGCAGCAGTGCTGCTGGTGGTTGGGGCTGTGTCCCTGCCTGATTAGCTGCTTGGCCTGAGGCATCTTAGTACTGGTGCCTACAGGTTGGTGGGTGGCACTGGGTTCCAGTGCTAATAAGCTAGAGGGAGGATTCCAAAATGGCCTTTGCCAGCACCAGTGTCCTCATGGTAGAATGAGCTCCCTAAAGTGGCTGCAACCAGTGTCTATGTCTCCAGGATGAGTCCCAGTTACCTCCTGCCTCTACAGGAGGCTCTCCAGGGTCAGCAAATGTGTCTAACCCAGGCTCCTTTCAAATCACTGCTTCTGCCCTAGGTTCCAGAGTATGTGAGATTTTGTGTGTGCTCTTTAAGAGTGGAGTTTATATTTCCACAGTCCTCTGGCGCTCCCCAAAATAAGCCCCCATGGCCTTCAAAGCCAAACATTCTGCGTGCTCTTCTTTCCACTGCAGGACCTCCAGGCTAGGGAACATGATGTGGGACTGAGACCCCTCACTCCTTATGGAGAACCTCTGCAATTGTAATTATCCTCCTGTTTGTGGGTCACCTACTAGGGGTGTGAGTCTCAACTATACTGTGTCTCTACCCATCTACTCATCTCATTGTGGTTCCTTCATTATATTTTTAGTTGTAGAAGATCTTTTCTGCTAGTCTTCTAGTCTTTCTCATCAATAGTTGCTCTGTATATAGTTGTAATTTTAGATGTGCCTGTGGGAGGAGGTGAGCTCAGGGTCTCCCTACTCCCCCACCTTGGGCACTTACTCTGTTGCTTTATTTTTATTCTTGTTCATGGGTTTGTCTCTCTACATGGATAAAGGGCAGATGTGTTTTATCTTTATGAAAATATTGTCTACTAAATAGAGTAGTTACTTTATAAGTGCCAGTTGAATAAGTGAATTAAAATCAATAAATAGGATTTACAGGGAAGGAGTTCTTCACTTTTCAAGAACGAGCTTTCTATAAAATGTTTTTTTAAAAGGGAATGGGTTTCCTTGTAAGGCAATGATGTAGTCCTTGTATTCACACAGTGATCAGATCATCACCATAGGATAATGTAGGAAAAATTCCTACAATAGGAAGGAGACATGACTAGATTGCTAGGATCCTTCCCAATTTTCAGATCTTATGATTTTACTGTCTACATCAGTTAACAAATGATATTTAGTTTGTGCCATAGACTTGCTGGTGTGAGGGTTTGGTATTCAGATCTGTACCAGTCTGCCCCTTTCAGCATCAAGCATGTTTGTTGTTGCCAGATCTGCTCTAGTCTATCTGTTTCTTCAAAATATCAGACTATGGGGGCTTCCCTGGTCATGCAGTGGTTAAGAATCCACCTGCCAATGCAGGGGACACAAGTTTGAGCCCTGGTCTGGGAAGATCCCACATGCCAGAGAGCAACTAAGCCCGTGTGCCACAACTACTAAGCCTGCACTCTAGAGCCCACAAGCCACAACTACTGAGCCCACATGCCACAACTACTGTAGCCCACATGCCTAAAGTCCATGCTCTGCAACAAGAGAAACCACCGCAATGAGAAGCTCACGCACTGCAATGAAGAGTAGACCCCACTAGCCGCAACTAGAGAAAGCCCTCACACAGCAACAAAGACCCAACACAGCCAAAAATAAATAAATAAATAAATTTAGAAGATAAAAAAAATATCAGACAGTGTAATTTACTGTTTCTAATCAGTTGTCAAAATTAGATAACTCAGAAGTGAAAATAAAATAAATGTAGACAAGTACTGACTATTAGACATGGGTTGCCTACTTGATAGCCATTTTGGCTTACTCTCTCATTTTAAACTGGCTTAGGTATACATTAACTTCCTTGGTGGCTGTTTTCTGTGTTGCTAGAGGCTCTATTTTACAGTATTACATTATTTACAAGGTCAAAGATGGTGTAAATTACAAGAAGAGAGAAAAATAGTTGATGATTGCCTGTAATTGGATGGTAGGAAGAAAAATATAACCTAGAGGGAAAGAAACATTAAAATTCTTAGAGTTACATTGCCTTCTAGCTATGTAAAAAGGATGGAAGAATTAAGTATGTAAGACAAAGAACTCCAGCATTCACAGTTCCTCAGAAAACAGATCATCTGAGTGGTAGCTTTACCTAGGAGATTATCAGACTAGAAGGCCAATAGATATATTCTGTGGCTGAGTCTGTGGTTTCATGAAATACAAACCTGTTGCCTGGGTACCTTATAACCTTTGTTATTTATTTTTAACATGACATGAATGATGTCAGCCTATTTCTGAGACTTGCAAAAGCAAGGTTAGTGGCCTTTTCTTCCTAGCTTGGCCTATGTGAGTCCCCTTCATGAATCTATTATCTGTGTCCATCTCAGAAATAATCAGCCATGTGAACTGGTGATTCAGACTTGGATATGTTGCCATAGATTTGGTATAGATTTTCCTTAATTTATGTTCATTTAAAATAAAAATCTCTGTGTTAACACAGCAAAGATATTATCACTACTTCTTCTGGTCCCATTGTTATCCATTCATATTTCTCTTTGAATTTATGATTTTTCCTAGGTTTGGACCTTCTCTTATCCCATTCAGCATGGAACAAGTAGTTTTAGGAACAAGTAGTTTTAGTATTTTTTAAAACTCTAAGAGCATATATAATTAGCAATAAGATCGAGCAACCTCTTTTATTTTATTTTATTTATTTTTTGAATTTTATTTATTTTTTATACAGCAGGTTCTTAGTAGTTATCCATTTTATACATATTAGTGTATATATGTCAATCCCAGTCTCCCAATTCATCACACCACCACCCCCCTGCTGCCACTTTCCCCCCTTGGTGTCCGTACATTTTTTCTCTACATCTGTGTCTCTATTTCTACCTTGCAAACTGGTTCATCTGAACCATTTTTGTATATTGTACATATATGCATTAATATACGATATTTGTTTTTTTCTCTCTGACTTACTTCACTCCGTATGACAGTCTCTAGGTCCATCCATGTCTCTACAAATGACCCAATTTCATTCCTTTTTATGGCTGAGTTATATTCCATTGTATATATGTACCACATCTTCTTTATCTATTCATCTGTCAATAGGCATTTAGGTTGCTTCCTGGATTAATAATTTAAATGATAATAAAATATAAATGTAAATGCCAGAATTCTAGTAACATAAAAATAAATGTCTCATTTCCCAGAATGAAACTCCACAGAATCACAAGATTAAAACAAGATATTATCAAAGATAGTAAAAATAGTTTGGTTTTCATGGCCTTTTATTACTTGTAAGGTCTGATCCAGAGTTACATATTTTGTCTTGTAACTTCATCAAGCATCTGCTTTCCTTTTCATTAGCTCTGATCCTGGACATGTGACCTATATTTTAGCCAATTTTTAAACAAATGGCTGGACTTTATTTGACCTCCAAAGCCATCTGTCTGTTGTCAACCAAAACCCTATGGTCTGTTGGATCTTTTGGATCCAGGTCCTCAAGTGAATATTGCAATAAAACAAGTCACAAAGTTTTTGGTTTCCAAGTACAAATATAGGTTATGTTTACAGCATATTATAGTCTATTAAGTATTAAATAGTATTATGTCTAGAAAAGCAATGTACATACCTTAATTAAATACTTTATTGCTTAAAAAATGCTAACCGTCACCTGAACCTTCAGAGGCTTGTGACAGTAACATCAAAGATCGCTGATCACAGATTACCATAACAAATATAATAATAATGAAAATTTTTCAAATATTGAGAGAATTACCAAAATGTGACACAGCGACACAAATTGAGCAAATGCTGTTGTAAAAATGGCACAGACTTTCTTGATGTAGGGTTGCCACATATCTTCAATTTTTAAAAGAAACACAGTATTTGCAAAGTACAATAAAATGAGATATGCCTATATTAGTTCAGGAATCTGAAACCTAAGAAATAGCAAACATTATGCCACGTAATAATTTTGTGATTAAAAAAAATAATTGAGTCTGACATTTGTTGATTTTAATTATGATTATATCAAGAGGGCATTTTAAAAGAAGGCACACTCATAGAATTTCAGTCTCGTCACACTTCACTCCCCATATCCTCATCATTTCTATCCTAGTCTCACTCACCTTCTGGGGGTAACCCATCTCATTCATTCCAGGTTTATACTTCTAGTTTTTCTTATTGCACAATGAGAAGATACATGTGTATTTTCTTATTTGCCACATTTTGTCATATGAAAGGTAGTATTCTTTTGTATTTTACTTTATTTTACAATATATCCTAGAAATCATTCCATGTCAGCTCATAGAAAGGTCCTTCATGCTTTTTTATTGCTGCATAGTACTTAATTATATAGATATATCATAGTGATTCAACACATCTATATTTGAGCATTTTGGTTGATTCCAATATTTTGCAATTGTAAACAATGCTGCTATGTATGTGCACATGAATTTTCATAATGTTAATGGTATCTGTTCAAGGTGAAGTCTTAGAATGGAATTCCTGGATCCAAAAAGTCGGTGCATATGTACATTTGTTAGAGATTGTCAAATTCCCTTCCAAACGAGTTGTAGCAGTTTGCATTCCCATGGAAATGTATGAGAGTTCCCTCAGCCTCACCAACAGAATGTGTTGTGAGACTTTTCAATTTTAGCCAATCAGGTAGGTGAGAAATTATATTACAAGGGTAATTTGTGTTTCTTAAATTATGAGAGGTTTGACACTTTTTCGTATGTTTAAGACCATTTATATCAGTTTTGTGAATTGTCTGTTCATATATCTTTCCCATTTTTCTATCACAGTTTTGGTCCTTTACCTCTCAAATTTTATGGGTCCTTTATGTATTATGGATATTAGTCCTTTATCTGTGATATATGCTGCAAATGTTTTCTTCTAATTTGACAGTTCTTCTTTAACTTTATTTTACCATGCCATTAAAAAAAATTTATATAGTCAAATTGATGAATTCTTTCTTTTTTTGCCCCCAGATTTTGAGTCAGCATTAGAAATCTTTTTCCTACACTGAGTTTACAGAGGAATTCACCATATTTTTCCACATTAATTTATTAAATTATTTTCTATTATATATATGTTTATATATAATTTTTCTTTTACATTTAGTTTCATAATCAGTGTGGAGTTTATTCTTGTGTGTGGCATGAGATGGATCTAACTTTATCTTTTTTCTACATGGCTTGCCAGTTATGCCAGCAACATTTATTAAGAAGCTCATCTTTGTTTCCATGTTTTAAGATGCAACCTTCATTATATCCATATTTATTTAGATCTAGCTCAGGACTTTCTATTCTATTCTATTAGTCTATACATAAAATCCTCGTGGCAGTACCACCCTGTTTTAGAGATGGAGACTTATAGTATGGTTTACTATCTTGCAGCAGTAATCCACCTTTGTAGTTTTTATTTCTTAGTATGTTCCAGCTATTCCTATACGTTTGTTTTTCCTTATAAAATTTAGCATCATCTTGTCTAGCTCCATACAAAAGTTTGTTGACATTTTTATTGGGATTGTGTTAAACTGACATATTTATGATGTTGAGTTGTCCTATCCAATAACAGGGATGCCTTACCTTTTGTTCAACCATAATTCTGTGTCTTTCAGAAGTGTTTCCTCTCGTGGGTTTTGCACATTTTTGTCAAGTTTATTCCTATGTATTTAATCATCTTTGTTGCTACTACAAATGAGGCTTTCTTTATCACTATGCCATCTAGTTAGTTATTGTTTGTGTCTATGAAAGCTATTGATTTTTTATATATATCTTGATAGCTTATTGAGTTCATTATTTAAATTCATTTTATTGTTCATTGATTCTCTAGTATTTTCTAAAGATATTTTTACTTCTTTACAAATTCATATAATTTGTGATTTCTCGTGTCCAATTGCATTAGATGATACCTCTATTATAATGTTAAATAATAGTGGAAACAGTGGGCATTCTTGTCTTTTTCTTAAGCTTACTCAAAATGCCATTAGCATCTCAATTAAGATGCTGGCCTTAAAAATAAAGTCTATATATGTTATTATGTTAAGAAATTATTTATTGTTTTATAATTTTGTGTTTTGAATAGAAATCCGAAAAAGTGTTGAATATTGTTATAGGCTTTTTCAGCATTTATAGAGACAAGTATATGATTTTTTTCTTCTTAAATCTATTATGTGGTATATTATATGAATGGATTCCTTAATATTGAACCAACATCATATTGCTCAAATAAATACCACTTGATCATGGTGTATTTTATTCTTTTTTAAATTGAAATATAGTTCATGTACAATATTAAATTAGTTTCAGTTGTACTGTATAATGATTTGACATATGTATACATTATGAAATGATCACCACGATTAGTCTAGTCCATCTGTCCCATGGAAAGTTATTACAGTATTATTGACCATACTACTTGCGCTATATATCACATCCTTGTGACTTATTTATTATATAACTGGAGGTTTGTACCTCTTAATCACCTGAAACTCTTTCGCTTCCTACCTCCCACCCTACCTTCCTCTGGCAACTACCCATATGCTCTCTGTATCTATAAGTCTGTTTTTATTTTGTTTTCTTTGTTTTGCTTTTTAGACTCCACATATAAGTGAGATCATGAGGTATTTGCCTTTCTCTGTCTGACTTATTTCACTTAGCATAAACCCTGTAGATCCATTCATGTTGTGACAAGTGGCAAGATTTCATTCCCTTTTGTGGCTGAGTAATATTCCATTGTATATACATACCAGATCTTCTCTATCCATTCATCTGTTGATGTACACTTAGGTTGCTTCCATATCTTAGCCATTGCAAATAATGTGGTAATGAACATTAGTGTGAATATATCTTTTTGAATTAGTGTTTTTGTTTTCTTCAAGTGAATACCCAGAAGTGAAATTACTGGATCAAATGGTAATTATATTTTTAATTTTTTGGGGACTCTCCATAATGTTTTCTATAGTAGCTGCACCAAATTATATTCCCACCAACATTTCATGTGGATTCCCTTTTCTTCACACCCTGGCCAACACTTGTTATTTGTTGTCTTTTTGATGATAGCCATTCTGACAGGTGTGAGGTGGTATCTCATTGTAGTTTTGATTTGCATTTTCCTGATTATAAGTGATGTTGAGCATCTTTTCATGTGTCTATTGGACATCTGTTTGTCTTCTTTGGAAAAATGCCTTTTTGGGTCCTCCGCCCAGTTTTTAGTTGGGTTGTTTGTTTATCGATATTGAGTTGTATGAGTTCTTTATATGTTTTGGATATAAACCCCTTATCAGACATATATTTGCAAATATCTTCTCCCATCAGTAGGCTTCCTTTTTGCTTTGTTGATAGTTTCCTTCGCTATACAAAAGCTTTTTAATTTGGTGTGGTTCCATTTGTTTATTTTTGCTTTTATTTCCATTGCCTGAGGAGACATCCAAAAAAATATTGTTAAGGATGATGTCAAAGAATGTACTGCCTATGTTCTCTTCTAGGAGTTTTATAGTTTCAGGTCTTACATTTGAATCTTTAAACCATTTTGAGTTTATTTTTGTATATGATGTGAGAAAATAGTCTAAAGTGATTCTTTTGTATTTAGCTGTTCAATTTTCCTAACATCATTTATTGAAGAGTCTATCTTTTCCCCATTATATAGTCTTCCTTCCTTCATTGTAGATTACTTGATCATATAAATGTGAGGTCTTGGGTTCTCTATTCTGCTTCATTGATCTATATGTGTCATTTTTGTGCCAGTACAATACTGTTTTGATTATTACAGCTTTGTAATATAGTTTGAAATCAGACAGCATGATACCTCCAGCTTTCTTGTTCTTTCTCAAGATGTTTTGGCTATTCTGGGTCTTTTGTGTTTCCATACAAATTTTAGAATTACTTGTTTTAGTTCTATGAAAAATGCCATTGATTCTTTGATAAAGACTGAATTTGTAGATTGCCTTTGGTAGTCTGATCATTTTAACAATATTAATTCTTCCAATCTGTGAGCACAGTATTATCTTTACAATTTTTTGTGTGTGTGTCATCTTCAATTTCATTCATCAGTCTTATAGTTTTCAGGGGACAGTTCTTTTACCACCTTGGTTAGATATACTCTTAGGTATTTTATTCTTTTTTGATGCAATTGTAAATGGGATTGTTTTCTTAATTTCTCTTTCTGATTGTTTATTGTTAGTGTATACAAACAGCAAGTTTCTGTATATCAATTTTCTATCCTGTAACTTTACTGAATTCCTATATTAGTTCTAATAGTTTTTGGTGGTGTCTTTAGGATTTTCTATACACAGTATCATGTCATTTGCTACTTCTTCCTTTATAATTTGGATTTCATTTACTTCTTTTTCTTGTCTAATTGCTGTTGCTAGAACTTCCAATACTATGTTGAATAATAGTGGCAACAGTGTGTATCCATGTATTATTTCTGATCTTATAGTAAATGCTTTTAGCTTTTCACCATTGAGTATGATGTCAGCTGTGGGGTGTATATGGTCTTTATTATGTTGAGGTATGTTCCTTTTATACCCAGTTTGTTGAGATTTTTACAAATGGATGTTGAATTTTGTGAAAACCTTTTTCTGCATCTATTGAGATGATCATATGATTTTTATTCTTCATTTTGTTTAATGTGGTGTATTACATTGATTGATTTGTGAATACTGAGCCATCCTTATATCCATGGGTTAAATCCCACGTGATCATGGTATATGATCCTTTTACTGTATTGTTGATTTTGGTTTGCTATTATTTTGTTGAGAATTTTAACATCATTTTTAATCAGTGATACTGTCCTGTAATTTCCTTTTTTAGTGGTGTCTTTGCCTAGTTTTTGTATCAGGGTAAGGCTGACCTCATAGAATGAGTTTGGAAGTGTTCCTTCCTCTACAGTTTTTTGGAATAGTTTGGGAAGGATAGGTGTTAACTTTTCTTTAAATATTTTGTAAAATTCACCTATGAAGCTGTCTGATCCTGGACTTTTATTTATTTGTTTGTTTTAATTACTGATTCAATTTCATTATTGGTAATTGGTCAGTTCATATTTTATATTTCTTCCTGATTCAGAGTTGGTAGATTGAACTTTTTAAGAATTTATTGATTTCTTCTAGGTTGTCCATTTTATGGGCATATAATTGTTCATAGTAATTTCCTATGACCTCTTGTATTTCTGTGGTGTTGGTTGTATCTTCTCTTTTATTTCTATTTATTTTATTTATTTAGGTTCTCTCTCTTTTTTTCTTGGTGAATCTGGCTAAAGGTTTGTCCCAATTTTGTTTATTTTGTTTCATTTATTTCTGTTCTGATCTTTATGAATTTTTTCCTTTCTACTAACTTTGAGTTTTGTTTGTTCTTCTTTTTCTACTTCCTTTATGTGTAGATTAGGTTGTTTTTGAGATTTTCCTTGTTTCCTGAGGTAAGATTTTATCACTATAAACTTCCCTCTTAAAGTTACTTTTGTGGTATTCCGTGGATTTTGGATCATTGTTTTTCCTTTTTACGTCCAGGTATTTTTTGGTTGCCTCTTTTATTTTCTCAGTGATCAATTGGTTTTTTAGTAGCATATTGTTTAGCCTCCACGTGTTTGTGGTTTTGCATTTTTTCTTGTTGATTTCTGGTCTCATGCCATTGTGGCCAGAAAAGCTGTTTGATATGATTTCAGTCTTCTTAAGTTTAGTGAGACATGTTTTGTGGTCTAGCATGTGATCTATTCTGGAGAATGTTCCATGTGCACTTGAAAAGAATGTGCATTCTGCTGCTTTTGGATGGAATGTTCTCTATGTATCTATTAAGTTTATCTGGTCTAATGTGTCATCTAAGGCCAGTTTTCCTTATTGATTTTCTGTTTGAATGATCTGTCTATTGATGTAAGTGGGTTGTTAAAGTCTCTCACTATTATTGAGTTACTGTTAACTTCTCTCTTTATTTCTGTTAATATTTGCTTTATGTATTTAGGTGCTTCTATGTTAGGTGCATATATATTCAAAATTGTTATATCTTCTTGTTGGATTGATCCCTTTATCATCATGTAATTTCCTTCTTTGTGTCTTATTACAGTCTTTGTTTTAAAGTTTATTTTGTGTCATATAAATATTGCTACCTCACCTTTCTTTTCATTTTCATTTGTTTACTTTCATTTCCTCATTTCATTTCCTCACTTTCAGTTTGTGGGTGTCTTTATTTCTGAAATGAGTCTTTTGTAGGCAGCATATATATGAGTCTTGTTTTTTTTAACCCATTCAGCCACTCTGTGAAGTGGATTTTTGACTGCAGCATTTAGTCTATTAACTTTTAAAATAATTATTGATAGTTATCTACTTATTGCAATTTTGTTAATTGTTTTCTGATTATTTTTGTAGTTGTTTTTTGTTTCTTTATTCTTCTTTTGCTCTCTTCCGTTGTTATTTGATGACAATATTTAGTGTTATTCTTGGATTCCTTTCTTCTTTATTGTGTGTATATATTATAAGTTTTTGTTTTGTGGTTACCGTGAGGTTCATGTATAACAAGTTGATGATCTCTTAAGTTCAAATGTATTTGAAGAACCTTGCATTTTTATTCATCCCCCCCACACTTAATTTCTTTGAAATCTTATTTTGCATATTTTTGTTTTGTGTATCTCTTAACTACTTATTGTGGATATAGAGGATTTTACTACTTTTGTCTTTTAACCTTTCTGATAGCTTCATAAGTGGTTGATCTGCTGTCTTTACTATATGTTTATCTTTACCAATAAGATTTTACTTTTGTGATTTTCTTAGTTCTAGTTGTGGTCTTCTCTTTTCCACTTAGAGAAGTCTCTTTATCATTTCTTTTAAAGCCAGTTTAATGGTACTGAACTCTTTTAGCTTTTGCTTGTCTGTAAAACCCTTCACCTCTCCTTCAAATCTGAAAAATATCTTTGGTGGAGAAAGTATTCTTGGTCATAGATTTTTTTCCTTTCATTATTTTGAATATGTCATGCCACTACCTTCTGGACTGTAAAACTTCTGCTGAAAAGTCAGCTGATAGCTCTGTGGGAGTTCCCTTGTATATAACTAGTTGCTTTTCTCTTGCTCCTTTTAAAATTCTTTCTTTAAGTTTTGGCATTTTAATTATAATGTGTTTTAGTGTGAACCTCTTAGGGTTCATCTTGTTTGGAGCTCTCTGTGCTTCGTGGACCTGGATTTCTGTTTCTTTTCCCAGATTAGGAAATTTTCTAATTTATTTAATTCTTCAAATAAGTTCTCTGTGCCTTTCTCTCTCTATTCTTCTGGAATCCCTATAATGTTAATGTTACTTGGCTTGATGTTGTCCCAATGTTGTCTCAGTGGTCTCTTCAACTATCCTTATTTTAAAATTCGTTTTTTTTTCTTTTCTCTGTCTGGCTTGAGTGATTTCCCCTAACCTGTCTTCCAGTTCACTGATTCGTTTCTTTGGTACCATCTAATATCCTTTTGATTTTTTTTTTTAGGGTATTTTAAATTAATTTTATTATTCATCTCTCTTTGGTTATCTTTATATTTTCCAACTCTTTGTTAAAATTCTGACTGTGTTCATCCATTCTTCTCCTAAGGTCATTGAGCATGTTTATGATCATTACCTTGAACTCTTTATCAAGTGATTGCTTATCTCCACTTTGTTTAGTTCTTTTTCTGGGCTTTTTTCTTACTCCTTTGTTTGGAACATACTCTTCTGTCTCCTCATTTTGCCCAAATCTCTGTGTTTCTTTCTATCTATTAGGTCAGTTATGTTTCTGTATGTTAGAGAAGTGACTATGTAGGAGACTTCATGTGGGGCTCAGCAGCACACTCTTCTCTGGTCACCAGAGCTATATGATTGAAGGTTTCCTCTTATATGAGCTGTGTGGGCCCTTTTAGGGTATACGTGGGCCTAGCCACTGGCCTGGTTATTTTAAGAACCTGCTTCATGTAGTGGTTGTGGGATAGCTGGCCATGAATTTTGGGAGATCCTGGGGTGGTTCAGTGTCACGGTTGGGCAGGGCTGCATCCCCAGGTGGCTAGCTGTCGTGGGCCCAGGATGGTGCTGGCCCACTGGTGGACAAGTATGCCCTCAGGACTAATAGACTAGCGGGAGGATTTCAAAATGTCACTTGCTAGCACCAGTGTCTTTGTGGTAGAACAAGCTCCAAAAAATGGCTGACCCCAGCATCTGTGTCCCCAGTTACCTCCTGCCTCTCTAGGAGACTTTCAAAGATCAGCAGTTGGATCTGACCCAGGCTCATTTTAAATCACTGCCTTCATGCTGGGACGTGGAACATGTGAGACTTCACAAACCCTCTTTAAGAAGAGAGTTTCTGCTCCTACAACTCTCTGGGCTCTCCTGTATGCAAGTCCTCCTGGTCTTTAAAGCCAGACATTATGGGACCTCATTTTCTTGGTGTAGAACCCCCAGGCTCGGGAGCCTGATGTGTGACTAGGACCCATCACTTCTTGGGGAGAACCCATGCAATTGTGATTGTCCTCCCATTCGTGAGTTGCCTACCTAGGGTGTGGTTCCTGACTGTACTGCATCTCTGCCCCTTCTACCCATCTCATTGTGGTTTCCTTTTTATATCTCTGTTTGTGGAACATCATTTCTGCTACTCTTCAGGTTGTTCTCATAGATAGTTGCTCTGTAAATAGTTGTAATATTAGTGTGCCCATAGGAGGAGGTGAGTTCAGGGTTTTCCTACTCCACTATCTTGGCCACACCTCTATTTTATTCTTATTGTGGTTTGGATTCTGTTTATTAAATTTTTATTTAGTACTTTTGCATTATTCTTCTTCAGTGGTATTGGTGTATAGTTTTCGTTTTTGTACTATCTTTATCAGATCTAGTTATCAATGTTTTTCTTTCTTCTTAACATTCTTTTCCAATGTTCTTAAGCAATGTATCATACTTTTGGAACATCTAGTCTTTGAAGGTTTTGTAGAATCCTCCTTTAAAGAATCTCCCATTGAAATCATTTGCTCCCTGGTGCTCTTTGGGGTGACTTACTGATAATGTACTCTATTTCTTCTACAAAAGTTGATCAGTTTAAGCATTCTATCTCTAATTTGTCAAATTTGGCAATTGGAATTTTGCTAGAAAATTTCTGTAGAAAATTATCATTTTCGTGTAGCTTTTCAAATTCATTTGTATGTAGGTCTTTAATTTCTTATGATTTTAAAATAATCTCTTATTTTAATCTTTTTTCCCCTTGGTCAATTCTTATTTTTATATTTGTGCTTTTATCCTTTCTTCATGAACAAATTAGCTGGTGGTTTGTCTATTTTGTTAATTCTTTATTTTTTTAAATAACAGGATTTTGAAATAGTAGATCTTTTTTTTTTCTATTGGTATCTCTGCTTTTATCTTTATTATTTCCTTCCTTTTGCTATTTGTTTAGTTTATCATTTTTCTAGTTTTTGAGCTAAGAATTCAATTTATTTATTATAACTTAAAATTTTTTTATTTATAAAAACATTTAGGACTATGAATTTTCCTATGCTTATCGCTTGAAATAGTTTCTATAGATTATGATTGTGTTTCAGTATTGATTTTTTTAGAACTTTTGTGATTTCAGTTCATATTTCTCCTTTCACCCAACAATTATTTAGGAAAAGTGTTTTAAATTTCCAAATGAATGAGGCTTTTTTTTTCAATTTTGTCTATAATTTCTACTGTTGTTGCATTGTGGTCAGAGATTATTATTTGTAATAGCTCTACATTTTCTAATTTACAAACATTTTCCTTATAACCTAATATATAATAAATTTTTGTGAATGTTTCATGAGCACTTGGGGGAAAAAGTGTTTCTTAATGTCTACCTTACTGATTATGTTGTTATGTCTTTAATATTATTATTATTATTGTCTACTTGATCTTTCTTGCATTAAAAATGGTGCATTCATTACTGTAGGTTGCCTTCATCAAAATAAACAGACGTTGCCTTGTAGTGGTTTGATCACCGTTTAGGTAAACTGTACATATGTGAGTCATAATACATTCAAATACCTCTCATTCATTGTCATTCATGTAAAATAAATCTTTCCTATTTCTCTTCTCCCTTACTATTTCTTTTATGTTGCTAGTATAAAATGTACTTTTACACCACAGTGATGTAATGTGATACGTTTCTATGTTGTAGATTACATTATGGGCTCTTTAAATACATCTTTATCGAAGTATAAATTCCACATATTTGGAGTAAGTTTTGACATATGGGTATACCCATGAAACCATCACAACAATCAATATAATGAAAATATCTGTCACTCCCTTAAATTATTCCCCTGATACTTGACCTTCTTCTCACTCCTTTAGGAAACCCCCTTCTCATCAACCACTAAGCACTATAGATTAATTTATATTTTCTAGAGATTTATAAAAATGTATCCATTGTATTATTTTTGTCTGGTTTATTTCCCTCTGCATAACTTTATTGTTGTTGATTTTCTAGTTTTATTGTAATGCTTTTGTAACACAGTAGGGACCTCTGTGAGTAGAACTCATGCACTATCTGATTGTGACTGAACTAACTGCTCTGGGAATATTTTTATTTCCATTTCTGTCATCTATTTATAAGATACATTAAATGTCTCATTCTACAAAGAAACGCTAATGTTACTGATGTAAGTTTGCACTATTATTGTTACTTTTCAAAACAAGGAAAAATTTTCTAGCCAAAAAACGGTAGCAGCCAAGAGAGGAATTGATTGCTTGCATATAGCAATGAGGTGTTAATTTCAAGGCAAGGTGGAACCATTTTTGTTGGGGAAACAAAGCATTTTTGTTGGGGAAACAAACACTCATAAGCATTTTTGTTGGGGAAACAAACACTCATTAAAAATTATGGCACTTTAAAAACCATTGTTCTCTTTTCCCTGTAGCTCTTATTATTCTCCATAATGGGCACTTTGCCCATTCCTTTTCCCAAGAACTTAGAGGAGTCTGGGATTGTCCTCCATTCATTTACCTTTGGAAATTTCCCCAAGCTTTACTTTTCTGAAGCAACCACAGGACAAGATTTCTGCCCTGGAGGATGTGGGGATATACGACTCCTTTATTCAACAGTTGCACAAGCATGGGGTGGCATAGGTGGGGGTGTTTAGTGACAGAGTCTTTTATTTCATACTGGTACATTCTGGAAACACATAGTCTTATGTCTTCACAAATGATAAAAACCAGCTGCAGACCAAATAAGAGATTTTCCATTTACTTTTTATTTTGTACTAAATATTTTTTTGCATTTTCTAAATAATAGGATCATGAGTATAGAACGGATTTAAGATGTTAACTCATTTAGCCTGCTTATTCAACACATCATTCTTACTCCTTCCAGAAAAATCGAATTTATTCTTTTGTAATGCTGGGGAAGACAATCTAAAGTCCCTTTTGATGATGTTTTACTATTTCACAACCATTACAGACAGGAAGCCATTACTCTGTTTACTCTAAATCTTTCCAGCTGTGTTTGTACCTGGCAAATCTAAGATGCAATTCACTTAATAAATTTAGGATTATAACATCCTTAAAATTATAGATTGAAAATTCCTCATATTAAAAAGAGTAATAATATTTATTATCCTACTATGTGCCAAACTCTGTTCTAAGCTTACTGCATGTATTCATATATTTGATCTCCATCAGCATTTTATGAAATAAATAATATTATACTTCTCAATATACTGATGAACATATTGAAAGTTAAGCGACTTATTTAGAATCTCATAGTTAGGAATTGGCGGGTAGGAGTTGGACTCAAGTATACAGTCTCTTAAGTGCTATGCTACACAGCTTTTTAAACTAATACTGAGAAAGGAAGCAAGGAAATTCAATCCAGCACCTGCTCCGGCCAGGCATTGTGCTAGTTCTCTCCAACATTTTATCTCCTTAAGAGTAGCAGCAGCCTGTGTGCTAAGCATGACTTGTCTGGTATCTGGTAGGGCAATGGACTTGGCTGTACAACTGTGTACCTGCCATTCTTGAGACCTTCAAGGTCCTTTCTAACACCATTTATATGACAACACTTGTATGTCATTCAGGGCTCAGCTTAAATATAATCATCTCAGACAAATCTTCACTGACATCTCTTAATATGGTTTTAAGTGATTATCCTTACTTCTTCTATGAGACATTGCTCATAACTTACATTATAGGACTTCTCATCTACCAGAAAATATTTTCCATGTATTTACCTCCCTTTCTGGACTGTTAGTTTCTTTTTTTTATATAGAATCAATAGCTAAACATACCAATTCTTTTTTTTTTTAACATCTTTATTGGAGAATAATTGCTTTACAATGGTGTGTTAGTTTCTACTTTATGACAAAGTGAATCACCTATACATATACAAATATCACCATATCTCCTCCCTCTTGTATCTCCCTCCCACCCTCCCCTCTAGGTGGTCGAATAGCACTGTGCTGATTTGCCTGTGCTAAACAGCTGCATCCCACTACCTATCTATTTTACAATTGGCAGTATATATAAGTCCATGCCACTCTCTGACTTTGTCCCAGGTTACCCTTCCCCCTCCCTGTGTCCTCAAGTCCATTCTCTACATCAGCATCTTTATTCCTGTCCTGCCCATAGGTTCTTCATAACCTGTTTTTTTTTTTTTTTATTCCATATATAAGTGTTAGCATATGGTGTTTGTTTTTATCTTTCTGACTTACTTCACTCTCTATGACAGACTCTAGGTCATAGAGTCACCACACTACAAACAATTCAATTTCGTTTCTTTTTATGGCGGAGTAATATTTCATTGTAAATATGTGCCACATCTTCTTTTTCCATTCATCTGTTGATGGACACTTAGGTTGCTTCCATGTCCTGGCTATTGTAAATAGAGCTACAATGAACACTGTGGTACATGACTCTTTTTGAATTATGACTTTCTCAGGGTATATGCCAAGTAGTGGGAATGCTGGGTTGTATGGTAGTTCTATTTTTTAGTTTTTTTTAAGGCACTTCCATACTGTTCTCCATAGTGGTTGTATCAATTTACATTCCCACCAACAGTGCAAGAGGGTTCCCTTTTCTCCACACCCTCTCCAACATTTATCATTTGTAGATTTTTTGATGATGGCCATTCTGACTGGTGTGAGGTGATACCTCATTGTAGTTTTGATTTGCATTTCTCTAATGATAAGTGATGTTGAGCATGATTTCATGTGTTTATTGGCAATCTGTAAATCTTCTCTGCAAAAATGTTTATTTAGGGTTTCTGCCCATTTTTGGTTTGGGCTGTTTGTTTTTTTGATATTGAGCTGAATGAACTGCTTGTAAGTTTGGGAGATTAATCCTTTATTAGTTGCTTCATTTGCAAATATTTTCTCCCATTCTGAGGGTTGTCTTTTCATCCTGTTTATGGTTTCCTTTGCTGTGCAAAAGCTTTTAAGTTTCATTAGATCCCATTTGTTTATTTTTGTTTTTATTTCCATTTCTCTAGGAGGTGGGTCAAAAAGGATCTTGCTGTGATTTATGTCATAGAGTTCTGCCTAGGTTTTCCTCTAAGAGTTTTATAGTGTCTGGCCTTACATTTAGGTCTTTAATCCATTTTGAGTTTATTTTTGTGTATGTCATTAGAGAGTGTACTAATTTCATTCTTTTACATGTAGCTGTCCAGTTTTTCCAGCACCACTTATTCAAGAGGCTGTCTTTTCTCCATTGTATATTCTTGCCTCCTTTGTCAAAAATAAGGTGACCATATGTGCGTAGGTTTATCTCGGGCCTTTCTATTCTGTTCCATTGATCTATATTTCTGTTTTTGTGCCAATACCGTACTGTCTTGATTACTGTAGCTTTGTAGTATAGTCTGAAGTCCGGGAACCTGATTCCTCCAGCTCCATTTTTCTTTCTCAAGATTGCTTTGGCTATTTGGGGTCTTTTGTGTTTCCATACAAATTGTGAAATTTTTTGTTCTAGTTCTGTGAAAAATGCCAGTGGTAGTTTGATAGGGATGGAATTGAATCTGTAGATTTCTTTGGGTAGTATAGTCATTTTCACAATGTTAATTCTTCCCATCCAAGAACATGGTATATCTCTGCATCTGTTTGTATCATCTTTAAATTCTTTCATCAGTGTCTTAGAGTTGTCTGCATACAGGTTTTTTGTCTCCTTAGATAGGTTTATTCCTCGGTATTTTATTCTTTTTGTTACAGTGGTAAATGGGAGTGTTTCCTTAATTTCTCTTTCAGATTTTTCATCATTAGTGTATAGGAATGCAAGAGATTCCTGTGTGTTAATTTTGTATCCTGCTACTTTACCAAATTCATTCATTGGTTCTAGTAGTTTTCTGGTAGAGCTTTTAGGATTCTGTATGTAGAGTATAATTTTACCTGCAAACAGTGACAGCTTTACTTCTTCTTTTCTGATTTGGATTCCTTTTATTCCTTTTTCTTCTGTGATTGCTGTGGCTAAAACCTCGTAAACTATGTTAAATAATAGTGGTGAGAGGGAAACCCTTGTCTTGCTCCTGATCTTAGAGGGGATGGTTTCAGTTTTTCACCATTGAGAAAGATGTTGGCTGTGGGTTTGTCATATATGACCTTTATTATGTTGAGGTAGGTTCCCTCTATGCCTACTTTCTGGAGGGTATTTATCATAAACGGATGTTGAATTTTGTTGAAAGCTTTTTGTCCATCTATTGAGATTATCATATGGTTTTATTCTTCAGTTTTTTAATCTGGTATATCACATTGATTGATTTGTGTATATTGAAGAATCCTTGCATTTCTGGGATAAACCCCACTTGATTGTGAGGTATGATCCTTTTAATGTGCTGTTTGCTGGTATTTTGTTGAGGATTTTTGCATCTAAGTTCATCAGTGATATCAGCCTGTAGTTTTCTTTCTTTGTGACATCTTTGTCTAGTTTTGGTATCAGGGTGATGGTGGCCTCATAGTATGAGTTTGGGAGTTTCCCACCCTCTGTTATATTTTGGAAGATTTTGAGAAGGATAGGTGTTAGCTCTTCTCTAAGTGTTTGATGAATTCGGCTGAGAAGCCGTCTGGTCCTGAGCTTTTGTTGGAAGTTTTTTTTGTTGGAATTCGCCTGAGAAGCCGTCTGGTCCTCGGCTTTTGTTGGAAGTTTTTTAAGTGCTTGTGATTGGTATGTTTATACTTTCTATTTCTTCCTGGTTCAGTCTCAGAAGGTTGTGCTTTTCTAAGAATTTGTCCATTTCTTCCAGGTTATCCATTTTATTGGCATATAGTTGCTTGTAAAAATCTCTCATGATCCTTTGTATTTCTGCAGTGTCAGTTGTTACTTCTCCTTTTTCATTTCTCATTCTATTGATTTGAGTCTTCTCCCATTTTTTCTTGATGATTCTGGCTAATGGTTTATCAATTTTGTTTATCTTCTCAAAGAACCAGCTTTTAGTTTTATTGATCTTTGTTATTGTTTCCTTCACTTCTTTTTCATTTATTTCTGATCTGATCTTTATGATTTCTTTCCTTCTGCTAACTTTGGGGGTTTTTTGTTCTTCTTTCTCTTCTTACTTTATGTGTAAGGTTAGGTTTTTTATTTGAGATGTTTCTTGTTTCTTGAGGTAAGATTGTATTGCTATAAACTTCCCTCTTAGAACTGCTTTTGCTACATCCCATAGGTTTGGGTCATTGTGTTTTTATTGTCATTTGTTTCTAAGTATTTTTTGATTTCCTCATCGATTTCTTCAGTGATCTCTTGGTATTAAGTAGTGTATTGTTTAGCCTCCATGCATTTGTATTTTTTACAGATTTTTCCCTGTAATTCATATGTAGTCTCATAGTGTTGTGGTCAGAAAAGGTAATTGATATGATTTCGATTATCTTAAATTTACCATGGCTTGATTTGTGACCCAAGATATGATCTATCCTGGAGAATGTTCCATGAGCACTTGAGAAGAAATTGTATTCTGTTGTTTTTGGATGGAATGTCCTATAATTATCAATTAAGTCCATCTTGTTTAATGTATCATTTAAAGCTGTGTTTCCTTATTTATTTTCATTTCGGATGATCTGTCCATTGGTGAAAGTGGGGTGTTAAAATCCCCTATACTATCATTTTGTTACTGTCGATTTCCCCTTTTATGGCTGTTAGTATTTGCCTTATGTATTGAGGTGCTCCTATGTTGGGTGCATAAATATTTACAATTATAAATATTACAGTTATATCTTCTTCATGGATTAATACCTTGATCATTATGTAGTGTTCTTCTTTGTCTCTTGTAATAGTCTTTATTTTAAAGTCTATTTTGTCTGTTATGAGAATTGCTACTCTAGTTTTCTTTTGATTACCATCTGCATAGAATATCTTTTTTCATCCCCTCACTTTCAGGATGTATGTGTCCCTAAGTCTGAAGTGGGTCTTTTGTAGACAGCATATATACGGGTCTTGTAATTGTATCCATTCAGCTAGTCTATGTCTTTTGGTTGGAGCATTTCATCCATTTACATTTAAGGTAGTTATCAATGTGTATTTTTCTATTACCATTTTCTTAATTTTGGGGGGATTGCTATTGTAGGTCTTTTCCTTCTCTTGTGTTTCCTGCCTAGAGAAGTTCCTTTAGCATTTGTTATAAAGCTGGTTTGGTGGTGCTGAATTCTCTTAGCTTTTGCTGGTCTGTAAATGTTTTAATTTCTCTGTCAAATCTGAATGAGATCCTTGCTGTTTGGAGTAATGTTGGTTGTAGTTTTTTCCCTTTCATCACCTTAAGTATATCCTGCCACTCCCTTCTGGCTTGCAGAGTTTCTGCTTAAAGATCAGCTGTTAACCATATTGGGTTTCCCTTGTATGTTATTTCTTGGTTTTCCCTTGCTGCTTTTAATATATTTTTTCTGTATTTAATTTTTGATGGTTGTTTAATATTTGTTTAGCATGTTTCTCCTTGGATTTATCCTGTATGGGACTCCCTGCACCTCCTGTTCTTGACTGACTATTTCCTTTCCCATATTAGGGAAGTTTTCAACTATAATGTCTTTAAATATTTTCTCAGTGCCTTTCTTTTTCTCTTCTTCTTCTGAGACCCCTATAATTCGAATGTTGGTGCACTGAATGTTTTCCCAGAGGTCTCTGAGACTGTCTTCAATTCTTATCATTCTTTTTTCTTTATTCTGCTCTGAGGTAATTATTTCCACTATTTTATCTTCCAGGTCACTTATCCGTTCTTCTGCCTCACTTATTCTGCTATTGATTCCTTGTAGAGAATTTTTAATTTCATTTATTGTGTTGTTCATCATTGTTTGTTTGCTCTTTAGTTCTTCTAGTTCCTAGTTAAACGTTTCTTGTATTTTCTCCATTCTATTTCCAAGATTTTGGATCATCTTTACTATCATTACTTTGAATTCCTTTTCCGGTAGACTGCCTATTTCCTCTTCATTTGTTTGGTCTGTTGTGTTTTTACCTTGCTCCTTCATCTGCTGTGTGTTTCTCTGTCTTCTCATTTTGCTTAGCTTACTGTGTTTTGGGTTTCCTTTTCCAGGCTGCAGGTTCATAGTTCCTATTGTTTTTGGTGTCTGCCCCAGTAGCTAATGCTGGTTCAGTGGGTTGTGTAGGCTTCCTTGTGGAGGGGACTGGTGCTTGTGTTCTGGTGGATGAGGCTGGATCTTTTCTTTCTGGTGGGTAGGACCACGTCTGGTGGTATGTTTTGGGCTGTCTCTGACCTTGTTATGATTTTAGGCAGCTTCTCTGCTAATGGGTGGCGTTGTGTTCCTGTCTTGCTAGTTGTTTGGCATAGGGTGTCCAGCACTGTAGCTTGCTAGTCGTTCAGTGGAGCTGGGTCTTAGCCTTGAGATGGAGATCTCTCAGAGAGCTTTCACCATTTGATATTACATGGAGCCAGGAGGTCTCTGGTGGACCAGTGTCCTGAACTCAGCTCTCCCACCTCAGAGGCACAGGCCTGACACCTGGCCGGAGCACCGAGACCCTCTCAGCCACACGGTTCAGAAGAAAAGGGAGAAAAAAAGAAAGACAGAAAGAAAGAAAAATAAATAAAATAAAGTTATTAAAATAAAAAATAATTATTAAAAATAAAAAAATTATAAAGTAATAAAAAAAGAAAAAAAGAAAAAGAAAGAAAGAAGAGAGAAACCAAACCAAAAAACAAGTCCAGCAATGATAACAAGTGCTAAAAACTATACTAAAAAAAAAAAAAAAAGAACAGACAGAACCCTAGGACAAATGGTAAAAACAAAGCTATACAGACAAAATCACACAAAGAAGCATATACATACACACTCACAGAAAGAGAAAAATGAAAAATATACATATATCATTGCTCCCAAAGTCCACCGCCTCAATTTTGGCATGATTCGTTGTCTATTCAGTTATTCCACAGATGCAGGGACATCAAGTTGATTGTGGAGATTTAATCTGCTTCTCCTGAGGCTGCTGGGAGAGATTTCCCATTTTCTTCTTTGTTCGCACAGCTCCTGGGGTTCAGCTTTGGATTTGGCCCTCCTTCTGCGTGTAGGTCGCCTGAGGGCATCTGTTCTTCACTCAAACAGGACGGAGTTAAAGGAGCTGCTGATTAGGGGGCTCTGGCTCACTTAGGCGGGGGGGGAAGGAAGGGTACAGAATGTGGGGCAAGCCTGTGGTGGCAGAGGCTGGCGTGACGTTGCAACAGCCTTAGGTGTGCTGTGTATTCTCCCGGGGAAGTTGTCCCTGGATCACCGGACCCTGGCAATTGTGGGCTCCACAGGCTCCTGGGAGGGGAGGTGTGGATAGTGGCCTGTGCTCGCACACAGGCTTCTTGGTGGCTGCAGAAGCAGCCTTAGCGTTTCATGCCCGTCTCTGGTGTCTGCGCTGATAGCCTCCACTTGCACCTCTCTCTGGAGTTTCTTTAGGCGGTACTCTGAATCCCCTCTCCTCGTGCACCATGAAACAATGGTCTCTTGCCTCTTAGGCACGTCCAGACTTTTTCCTGGACTCCGTCCCGGCTAGCTGTGGTGCACTAGTCCCCTTCAGGTTGTGTTCACGCAGCTAACCCCAGTCCTCTCCCTGGGATCTGACCTCCAAATCCCTAGCCTCAGCTCCTAGCCCCCACCCGTCCCGGATGGCAGGTGAGCAGACAAGGTTCTCAGGCTGGTGAGTGCTGGTCGGCACTGATCTTCTGTGCAGGAATCTCTCCACTTTGCTCTCTGCACCCCTGTTGCTGTGCTCTCCTACGTGGCTCCAAAGCTTCTCCCCCACCATCCCCCGTCTCTGCCAGTGTATGGGCTTCCTAGTGTGTGGAAACTTTTCATCCTTCACAGCTCCCTCCCAGTGGTACAGGTCCCATCCCTATTCTTTTGTCTCTTTTTTTTTCTTTTTTCTTTTGCCCTACCCAGGTACGTGGGGAGTTTCTTGCCTTTTGGGAAGTCTGAGGTCTTACGCCAGCATCAGTATGTGTTCTGTAGGAGTGTCCCACATGTATATGTATTTCTGATGTATTTGTGTGAAGGAAGGTTATTTCCACATCTTACTCTTCTGCCATCTTGAATGTCTCTCTGGACTGTTAGTTTCTATAGAACAGAGATTGTTGGCCTCTATAATTCTAACAGCTGGTAGAGAATAAATATGTGTTGAATAACTTGTATAAGAATAAGATCAATTTAATGCTAGTAGTATCACTATGTCAAATAACCAAAATTAAATTGAGATTTTATTTTTACCTTTTCTAATTTATCATTTTCTCCCTCCATCCCCCACAAGAAGATAGGGAATGTGTCTATAGCCATTTAAATTTTAACACAATTCTTAATGAAAAAAGAGTAAGAAAATGTATTATAATTGTCTAGTTTGGCCATGGATTTTGTCAGATCCATCTAGCTCAAATGTGAAGACTTAGTCAATGAAATCTCCCACCTCTTCTCACAACTATCCCCCAGACAACACTTGAAGAAAAATAAAAATACAACCACTCCTACAACCCCCACTCCTGTGTTCTTTTAATAATATCATGCTCCAGTCATCCCATTTTAAAACTTTTTCATTTTCTTTAGCTAGAGCAGAATGGAAGGCAGAAGAGTCAAATTGTTGTCCATCCCTAGCAGTTCTGATTCCCACTGCCTCTTGCTTTAGAGGCTTTTTTTATCTAGAAAAGTCTGAGAACTGAAAAGATTATGAGGCTGCCTTCAAACATGCAATTCCAAATAAAATAATTCTTAAGCCCTGTGAATTTCTGATATATTCCACAATAAAAAATCAAATAAAAAATAATTTGTGTTTGTTTCCTAAACATATGATAAGTCTGCCTACTGGATAATTCAATATTTGTCTCATATCTGTTCTCCATTCCTGCTATGTCCAGTTTAGCTGCTTTTGTCCTTTTTCCTCTTGCTACTCTTCTCATACTAACCTTTTAAACCAGCTAGTTGTTTCACATTTTATCATCAGATTGATCCTACCAAAGCACAGCTCTGATTTTTGAGCCAGTGTTTTGAGCCACACTTGTTTGCAAAATTAAGTGTTTAATAAATGTATGGAAGAGTGATGACCCTCACACCTGGAAAACTCTCTTTTCACTATTTTTAAGGTGTTATATACTTTGACTTCAAAATGTCTTGCTTTATTTTTTATTACTCCCTTTTGGCTAGTTGTTCTTCTAAACTCACAATGCCATGTCTTCTGAGCATATCCCATGCTGTCCTGCTTTATACTCATATTCTTCCCTCTTTCTGAAATGCTTTCTAATAACTTCTTTCTTCTTGGATTCCTTAGGTGTCAAGATACAATTTTATCCCTGTCCAGCAGTATTGCATTCTCCTTCTGAAAACTAGTGGCACGTTTTCTATTCCTCTCTTTTATATGTGTGCAGACTTGTCTTGGTGTGGTTATTTACACATATCATGCCTCTGAAACCCAGCTGCCTGGAGCTTCTAGAGTCCCTCTTTTCCCCTGTCCCCATGTATGCAGAACTCAGGAATTCATATTAAACAACACATGCATGTTGGAGAAATGTAGACTTACCTGAAGTTTCTGTGAGAGAGGTAGAGGAGGTTTTCTTTCCTTTTCTTTCTTTTTTTAAAAAACAAACCTTGATTTAGAATAATTTTTGATTTTCAGTAAAGTTGCAAGGATAGTACACACAGTTGCCACATACCCCACCCACCCACAGTTTCCCCTATTATTAATATCTACATTAGCATGGTGTATTAGTCACAACTAATGAATCAGATTGATACATGGCTGTTAAGTAAAGTCCATATATGGTAATCAGGTTTCCTTAAATTTTACCTAATGTTCTCTTTTGTTCCAGGATCCCATCTGGTATACCACATTACATTTGGTTGTCTTGTCTCCCGGTAGGCTCCTCTTAACTGTGAAAATGTCTGAGACTTTTCTTGTGTTTGATGATCTTGACAGTTGTGAGGACTACTGGTCAGTATTCTCTAGAATGTCCCTCAATTGGGATTTGTCCGATGTTTTTCTTATGATTAAACTGGGGTTGTGGGTTTTTGGGAGGAAAATGAAAGAGACAGAGTGATATTCTCATCACATCTTATTAAGAGTATCGACTATCAACATAACTTATCACTCTTAATGTTAACCTGGATCACCTGGTTGAACTAGTGTTAGTTTGTTAGGTTTCTCTAAGTTACTCTATTTTCCACTTTTCCATACTGCATTTTTTGGAAAGAAGTCAATATGCCCAGCCCACTCTTAACATGTGAGAGTTATGTTAAAGGAGAGTTAAGATAAAGAGTGGGGATTATCTACATAAATTACTGGAATTCTTCTGAACAGTAGTTTTCCAGCTCTCCCATTTTAAAATTTAATCAATCATTTATATCAGTATGGATTCAAGCATATTTATTTTATCCTTTGGGTTATAATTCAATACTACTTTATGTTGTTCTTCAGATTGTTCTAGCTTTGAACATTGGGAGCTTTTTTTCAGTTGGCTTCTATGTCCCTCCTTAATATACTCCCACTTATTTATTTGTTTGTTTGTTATTTAATTTTGGAGTTCTTTTTCACTTTCTGGCACTACAAGATGATCCAGGCTCATAGTGTATATTTCCTACCCTAGTCCTAGAATCAACCATTTTTCTAAGGAGATCTGGTTTCTTTCATTGGACAATGGTATTAGAGATTAAGATCTGGGTGTGAGGTGTGCCACAGGGGTGTTTTTGGCTTCTAAGCCATTTCAGCTGACACAGCAAGGACATATATGTGTGTATATCAACAAAAGTATGTAAACATACCTATATATTTCTAAATGTATCCATCTATATCTGTGTTAAACTAAACATGGTTTCCTATTGATGTCTGCAACTCTTATCCCTCCCATACTGATCATTCTAGCCTTCTCCCCTTGCTTGTCTATAACTTATTCAATAGTGAGAAACCTGGCTCCCACTGTCGACCATCCATTTACTTGATTTTTCAATTCCAGTGTATATTTATAGTGGTTTCAGAATTGTTAACCTCTACTCCCATGGGAAATAACTGTATCAACTCAAGTACAGTGTTTCTTTTTTGCCTTTGGTTTTACATTCTTTACCAATTTCCAGAGTTATTCACATGAGCACATTTTCTGCATTCCTTTCAGTGAGATTTGTTCATACATTTAGCAAGTCTGAAAAATCGGTATATTGTATGAGTCCATTTAAATGACACTCTAGAAAAGGCAAAACATATATAGAGAATAAATGAAGCATTGGTCATCAGTTAGATTCTTTGTCACATTCTGCATTCCATCCTGGGGTCTCCTGACCTCCAAATGATTTTCTAAATATTTGCACACATTAAGGTTCATGGGTTTTGACAACTGCTTAATGTCATATATACACCATTATAGTATCATACAGAATAGTTTCACCATCATAAAAATTTCCCTATGTTTCGCCTTTTACATACTTTCCAACACCTAAGCCCCTGGCAACTACTGATCTGCTTACTGTCTCTATAGTTTTGCCTTTTATAGAAAGTCATATAAATGAAATCATGCAGTATGTGACCTTTCCAGACTGTCTTCATTCACTTACAATATTCATTTAAGATTCATCCATGTCTTTGCATGGCTTGATAGGCCATTCCTTTTTATTACTGAATATTATGGAGAAGGGCTTTATATTCTGAATTCCACAGCACATAACCTCATAGGCATCCATTTGACATTTTTTTCTCATGTTCTCTTGTCACACAGAGGTTTTTTCTGCCATATCCTTACACAGTACTCAGTTGTTCTCCTATTATCACGAGCAATTTAGCTCTCTCCCTCAAAGCTGCATACCATACTCAGTAGAGAACAAAGGGCTTTTAGGGTTTTAGCTCCCACTCAAACAGCTTCTTAGACCTTACCTTCCTATTAACACCTGCATTACAGTTCTTTATGCTCCTGGTTAACATTCCCTGCTCCCAACATCAACATTTCATCTCACTTTATAAGGTCTTTCAAAGTGTGAACTATGTCTTTATCTCTGTATTCTGCAACAGTGTTGTGCCTTGCCCCTAGTAGGTATTCAATAAATATTCACTGAACAGACAAATAAGTGATTTGTTATAATGTGAGAGCCAGACTGCAGACAAACTGACAAAACCTGAAATGCATGCAATATTCCATCCACTTGGGTAGTATGGTTGTTTGCCATGCACTCTTTTCTTTTTTCACTACTTGAAGGCCACTTGCAAAAAATGGCCTGAAATCTGACATACATTCAATTTATATAGAACATATGGTGTTTATAAAAGCATTACCAAATAGTATCATGCTAGTGAACCTTGATAATGTGTGTCAGAGGTTTTCAGCATTAGCCCAGAACATCAACATTACTACAAACAGCTGAAATATATTGTAAGAAATTTATTTTCTCATAAAATGTTGCATGGGCAAGTTTTGGGAATTGGCTAGCCAGATTAGAATTATCATCATTCTTATTATTAGTAAAAGGCGTTGATGTAGCTCTTTATTAAGTCATTAGCTTAAAAATTGCTTAACATTGGCATAAAATTTAAACACTAGGCCTCCAAGCGAAATATTCTAGAAGGATACTCATTTTGCATACTTAAATTCCAGAAAAATCTTGGAAACAACAGTTCCATCTGTGGGCACCTCTTACAAAGCCTGTGTTGCACAGGTATTTGCTGCCTTCAACCTGTGTACCTCAGCCTCTGTATGCTAGATCCCTAATTTTGATGTGAATAAACTGTTGAAATTTGGGTGCTGGGGAAAGGGGAGTTCTTAAATTTCTCCTTCTTTTCTTTCTCCTCCTTGTCCTATCCCTCCCCCTCCTCCTCTTCCTCTTTTTCCCTCTTAAAATGTCTGCCATTGTTTTGGGTTATGGAGAATGTTGTCATCCAGAAGAAAGTAATTTCTTTTTAGCTAAATCTCACATGTTTGCAATCATCCTTCACATACACAATATTTTGTATCAGAAATAAGGTCTTAAGGGGCTTGTTGAACTTTCAAAGTCAAGAATTCTCCATTTTAGGAATTTATTCGTTGCTGGGAAGATTTTTTTTTTAAAGTATAAAAATGTGTACGAGTAGAATATTACAAAAATACTTTGAGTATTTGGATAAGTTTTAAAGGAGGATACTTCACCTTTTTGATTTATATTGTAAGGTAGGTACATATATTTTGAACATTTGAAAGGGCTGAACTCTTTTTATATCTCGAACTTTTCCCATACCCTTCCATTTGTAGCTTTCAGGTTGTGGAAATGGCAAAGAAGTTGCTACTAGAAGATGGTGGTTAGCTGGAAGTTGTTGGTGTATCACTCACTTCAGGTTAGGTGATGTTTGTTTCTCAGGCATGAGAAATCATTAACCCTTTTAAGTAGATGCTGGGTAGGAAACAAATAAAAACCAGAAAGTAAAATGGTGATGATCTATAAGAGGCCTCCCAAAGGAGTTTGCTTCTCAAAATAAATGAAAATAAGATTTCTTGGCATACAGATAAGAACTTTCTAACATTCCATGTATGCATAAAATTCCATATATGCAAACAGGTTTCACAATTTCAAAGATTTGGATTGCTTGTATACTGCATTTAGCTGAAATGAAAATCCAACTCTCTGGAGTTCATCTTACCCCAATAATATGCTAATTTCATGCTCATGGCCTTTAAGAGTTAGTGTCATAATTTGGAATTAACTAGTAAAAGATACTTGGGAAAAATTGGTTCAATATTTTTCTTAACTAATTGTGTTTTCAGGATGAAGATCAACAGACTATGAATCAGTGTGTTCCAACTGTACCTATACTATTGATTGATTGGGTATTCCCTTGGGACATTTCTATTTGACAAACTGACACATAGATGCAAACAGTTCAAATACATTTCTTTTTGCACTGATAAATTTGTTCATGTTCTCCAGAAATGGAAAATATGGTGTGGCTCTTTCTACATTTTGAAATCTCGTGGCTAGTTTTCCATGCTGGGTAAATATATATGGCACCTTATGACATTCAAGGTACATCGCATATGTTGCACATTTTACAGGTTTCAAAGCTCTTTCATATATTATTTCATATTCATTTTACAACAATTCTGCAATATCAATAGGGCAGATATCATTCTAATTATTTATAGATCATGAGGCTTGGACATTTTTAACAGACTTTCTATAGTCACAAAAACTAGGATGTGTTAGAGCCAGAATCAGAACTTAAGTTTTCAGATTTGAGCCCAGAAAACTCCACCCTAATACAAGTTTAGAGTATTACTGCTTTTGGCCAAGGGGTATTGTGATATGATGGAAATGATATATTTTGCAATGTATGCTCTGGTGGTACTTAGATAGCACTTTATACTTCTCATTTTTATCACTGTGACCTCTTGATAGAAGGAGATCTCATTGTTATTCTTTCCTTTGCTTTCTTTAATAGTTAATCTTATTTTCCAACAAGAATTTTAAGACCTGACCTAAATATTATAATTAACACATTAAGAGGATATATCAGCGTGACCCACTTTGTGTTCATTTTCCAGTGTGGATACTCATGAATATAATTTAATGTTACTTTCAAAACAACAAATCTCTATGACTGAGTTTACATGGATGCATTCAGTCAAAGAGTGGGCCATCTCCTAAAAGTTCTTTCTCTGAACTAATCATTGCAATGTTAGTAGTTAGTAGAGAAAAGAGAATTGATTTTTGCTGCCATCTTTTGCCCAGCAGAGCTCAATGCACAGCTTCTACTCAGATGAGATGATTTTGTCTGGCCATGAAATAGTTTTGCAATGGAGCATGATGCTAGGAGCAGAAAGGAAAAGTTTAAGGAGAATGACTTCCCTACTGATTCCTGGGTTTCTTAAGACATATACCTTTAACCTATTTCTGTCTTTTGCTCTTCTCCATATACACATAAGTCCTGATGTTTTCCTATTAATATTTGCCCTTTAAAGCTACTTGATGGAGTATCTAGTCAAAACAGTAGGTTTCCATTTCTCAGAACCTGGCAGAAACTCAAGAAATGGCTTTTTCTCCTCAATGCTTTTGAAGTTTTAAGCCTACTGGGTATAAAGTAGTGAATCATGTCCTTTGGATTTTTAAAAAAATATAGATATGATAACGCAAATTTTATTTTTCCCCACAGAACCCCATATATTAACTGATTTGAACATATTTTCTTTTTTGTAACATATATTATTGGGAAAAGAGAAAATAAGTCAATATTCAGAAAAAGACTGTGTTAACTTTAACTGAAGCACTTGTAATCATACCCAAAAACATCTGGGAAATCTTGGAAACTAGTAATGTTCTCAAGAAAACTCAAGCTATTGAATATATAAAATTTAAGGAACACATTTCACATCAGTTCCCTATATCTGTGTACTGAAAATGAAAATGTGTCAGATATTAATCCTCTAGGAAGCTTGGGAAGTTTCATCTTCCTTTGTCCTCTTAGGTGGCCATGTTTGTGCTACAACTGGGTAGTGCCACATTCCTGCTTACAGAGCCTGTGATCAGTGCGATGACAACTGGGGCTGCCACCCATGTCGTGACTTCACAAGTCAAATATCTCTTGGGAATGAAAATGCCATATATATCTGGACCACTTGGATTCTTTTATGTGAGTTTTTCCATATGTCTTTGTTCATATATTTTGTGTGTGTGTTTCACATAGTAAAATTTGGTTAATTACAATGCTGAGATTTTTCTATTTTAAAGCAACTTGGGCTTAAATAAAATCTTTTAGGATATTTTTAATGGGATTAAGGGTATGAAACTAGTTTAATTAGTAAAACCTACTAATTTGGGGAGCAATTCTTTGTAACAAACAATTAAATACGGTATAATTTGGGAACATGGTTGGAAAAAAATAACTTGAATTTTTCTGTGACCAGATATGTTGCTAACTTCTAATGGAAGCCATCTACCAGGCTTGTGGCCCAGTGTAACAACAGTACACCTTACCACATTCTTTCCATATTGTGAACCCTGGTATAGATCAAATCAGAGGCTTGGTCAAAATTGGGGTCTGGAGTCCCAATAGCAGACAATCAGTTATTAAAAGTCACTTGAACCTGAGAGAGGAACATGTGTCCAGTTTCAACATATTATCCTAATAATTCCCCATTCTTCTTGGTCTCTTTTTGAAGCTGACCTAAAATCTATGACTGCTCAGGAAGTCACATCCTACTGGAGTTTTATAAGACAATCAATGTCTTGTTAATGAAGTTGAGAGCAACCAGACTTCATTTTATTTAATTTTGTATTGTAGAGGAGGAAAAGTATATTTTCCTTCTATCCTTGAGGAACTAGAGCTCCTGTAACAAAAGACTAACAAGAGAAAAACAAACAAGTTTATTAGCATGTATATTTCATATACACATGGGAGAAACTCTGGGATTAGTAACTCAAAAGAAGTGGCTAGGATTTGGGTTTAAATACCATCTTCAATTAAAACAAAGGAATAAGAGTTGGGGGAAGCAAGTTATGAGAAGGTGACCATGAAAAATACAGTGAACATGGGTAAGGTTTATTATGCAGATTTAAATCGGTGCCTTCTCCATTGGTAAGAATCTCTTGTGATTTAGAGTCATCTTTTTCTTCCTGGTACTGAGAGGAAGACACCCTTGCAAACAGAGATTTTCTATATAAATGTAAATTTCTCTATGAAAGGGTAACTTATACTGTTCTCAGAGGTTCCCTGTGTCTGCTGTTTCTCAAAATAATAAGCTAAAAATAATTCTTATACCAAAGAGGCATATTTTGGAGTGGCATATTCTGGTCTACTACAATGTAATGTTCTATACTGAATTACATTAATGTTTTATAATGAGAGTATTCCCATTCATAAAATTATTGCTCTTAATCAAGGAATGGCTGAATAGTAGCTCTACATATAGAAGTTTAATAAATTATCTAATTCCTGTTATTGAGGTGGTTTCTGGTATTTCACCATTATACACAGCTCAATGAAGATTTGTTTTATTCCTATGTTCTAGTTTGCATCCCTGATCATTTCATTGAGATCAATTCCTAGTTATGGAATCACTGGATTAAAATATTTTTGCCAAATATCAATCTGAAAAGCTGTACCAATTAATATTTACTCTCATCATTGTCAACTCTGATTATTACTATTTTTAAAATTTGCCATTTTGATATGTGAAAAATAGTATCACTTTTCTGTTTGTGTGTTTCTCTGATTAGTTGGTAAAGTAGTTAGTATAGATAGTAATTGACAACACAAAGCTGGAAGCTTTTTCTGAATTTTTGTTATTTAGGTAATATCTTGCTCAGTGATTCATTCATTATAAGAAAGCTTAAAACTAAAACAAGAACACTAAAACTGGAAGTGGAAACAATATAATTCCAAGCTCCAGATCAAACAAAAGTAGACCAAAATAGCTGTAAGTTATCAGGTGACTGGCTGAGTTAAAACTTTTGGTGATGCCAGGTGTGCACCAACAGAACCAAATCAGTACTAGATTCTGTCCTGATCTCCTGGCTGGGAACAGCATGCTTGTCTGTGCATGAGCAGTGTAAAGAAATGCGTGCAGGTTACAAGTTGGCTACTTCAGTCATATTCACATTACACAAATAATCATTCCTCTTTTCACTAATTGTGTTAAAAGAAGCTGGATAGCCGGATATGAGAACATTTGGTCTTTCAGCTCGTTTCTCTGGTGGCAATGTGCATAAAATGTTACATTGAAGTGTTTTGTGTATGCTTTTTAAAATTTTGTTTCCTTGGAAGGTAAACTGCAAGCTATTTTTTCTTTGCCTTGTAGATCAGACACTGTAATGTGACTTTTGGGGGTCTTTTGTAAGTTCTCATACTGAAATGTAATGAGATTTAGAAATATTGTTAGATGGCTGACTAAATTTGCATTACTCAGTTGGTGGAAGTTTGTATGCTTTGTGCAGATGGAAAACAAAGAAAAGTTGCTCTTGCTTTTCAAAGTCTCAGAGCCCTGCACTGTTAGGCACCTAGGTAGGAATGATGCTTTGGTTCTTGCCAAGGTTTCAAAATTAATGCTGATATTGCAATGTCAAAAATTGTGATCTGAGCATTAGATTAAGAAATAGATTTTGCATCATGCATAGGTTACACTGGGACATTTGGAAGGTGTGCTTTGGTGTAGTTAGGCTAAAAAAGAATCTGAACTTGCCCATGGATCATTTAGGTGGGATGTGAAAGAGGAGAGCTGAACTCAGCACAGAGGTATAGAACAGAGGACAAAATAGAGGCCTTGATCATCAGGTCAAAGAACCTAGAGGAGAGTGATTTAACACATTTTTGGATTTTTTCTGCTTCTAAGTTCTCAAAACTGTTATATCCTTTATGAAAGCTACTCAGGCTGATGAAGGATAAAGAATATGTTACTGATATTCCTTGGAACATAAATTAATATCTAGACTATTTGAGACTCTTATACAATAAGCCAGTCACCACTCCCAATAGTCTCAGCTGGAACACTCAAATTTCCTAAAACAATTCAGAATTGACCAATCAAAATGTGCATTAATTAATTTCAGTAATAGCAGTGCTTCTGGTCAACTTTGAGAGAAAACATAGCCTTTTGTCTTTATCTTGTTCTTAGGTCACTACATGTTGAGGTATCTTCCATCTGCCACTGCAATGGTTTCTACAGTGTCTTCTTCCTAGTGGATGCCTGATTCTGTTCTACTAAGAGAATCTAATTCTCTAGTTTGATTAGCTAAAATCTCTGTCTCTTTGGTTACTTAGGGCTGGCAGATGTTCTTGTTTCCATGGAACATTTTAAAGGATTAATTTGAATCAGATAAGGTTAGTGTTACATGCTCAGTTCTTCCCTCTCAGATTATAGAACACACTTCAAATAGATCCTTTTTTTTTGACTTTTATAGTTGATTTACATTGTTTCAGGTGTGATTCTTTTTCAGATTCTTTTCCATTAAGGTTATTACAAGGTATTGAATATAGTTCCCTGTGTTATACAGTCAGGTCCTTGTTGTTTATCTATTTTATATATAGTAGTGTTTATCTGTTAATCCCAGATTCCTAATTTATCCCTCCTCCCCATTCTCTTTCCCCTTTGGAAACCATAAGTTCGTTTTCTATGTCAGTGCACTTTAAAAAGTGCTATATAAGTAATAGATACTAATCCTTTTCCTCTCTAGAGGACTGTTATCAGATAAGCAAATCTAAATAATAAAACAAAATTATATCATTTTTTCAACTTACAAATAAAGATGATTTCAAAATTTATAAAACGTAAAAACTAGCTGCTATTAATGAGGGTTAGTCATCAGAAGTAAAGAAATGCTATGTTTTTAATTTTATTTTTATTTTAAAATAGTTCCATCTATTCAGCTCAATCCCCCCCAACCAGTTATAAACCCATTTAATAAATTATAAACAGTTCTGCAATATATTGTAAAACAAGCAGAAGCAATAATATTATGAGTCACTTGTCTTTGGACCCTGGCTCACCAGTTAAATCATTTAATTCCTGTGTTCTCAAATTAAAATTTTTTTCTATTTTGTTATATTTTTTAGCTTTATTTTTTAGACCCCACATATAAGTGGTATCATAAAGTATTTGTCTTTCTCTGTCTGACTTATTTCACTTAGCATAATACCCTCCAAATCCATCCATGTTGTTGCAAATGGCAAAATTTCATTTTTGTGTGTGTGTGGCTGAGTAGTATTCCATTGTATATATATGGTATATATATACACACCACATCTTTATTCATTCATCTACAGATGAACACTTAGGTTGCTTCCATATCTTGACTACTGTAAACAATATTGCTGTGAACATTGAGGTACATGTATCTTTTTGAATTAACATTTTCATTTTGGGGGATTAATACCCAGAAGTGGACTTGTTGGATCATATGGTAGTTCTATTTTTAGTTTTTTTGAGAAACCACCATACTGTTTTCCATAGTGGCTGCACCAATTTACATTCCCACTAACAGTGCACTAGGGCTCCCTTTTGAGAGATATTTTTAAAAAGAAAAATAATTTTGAAGTTTATTTTAATACTCAGAAGGCAAATTCTCTAACTGATAAAACCAAAATCTAGAGAAAAAGTCTCACTATGTGAATTTTTGAAGCCTAAAAGCTCCTGGAGAAGGCAATCAGAGAGCAGGAAGATAGCAGGTCAAGACCAAATAAAAATTTTTATCAAATTTAAATTTTTTGACTGCTAGTTGGTCCCACAGAGATAACAGGGAAAAGATTAATTATTCTTGTCAATACAAAAATTGATTTTTTATACTGAGAAATGATGATGTATCTTTTTATTAGAAAGGATGTTTCCCTCCAAAAGGCACAATAAAACAAAAATTACTAGTTCATATTAGCAAATGTGAATTTCTTTGAGGTGGCGCCAGTGTCTCAGCCTGTAGCAGCCTATGATAAATTTGGCAAAGCTATTTTCACTGACATGGCTTTATATGAGAACTCTTCTAAATAATTATGTACAGTTCTGTACATTAAACCCAAGAGCACAAGACAAGCTTGGCAATATATTCACCTACCCTCTTTGGGAAGTTTTTATTTCCTTTTTTAAAATTGAGGAGTTTCAGAACCAGAAAGCAATTTATTCCCACTCCCATCCCTGAAGTACAAGCAAAGCACTTTTCTAGTTTGGGTAGCTCTGAAGGCTATGCAGCAGGAACCAAGAATATTAACAAACTGGGATAGAAACATCAGAAGGAAATCAGAGCCAATGAAACATTTTCTTCCATAGAGAATGAGATCACAATTAAATATGTACAAATGAGGCTTATATGTGGAGAACAAATCTACTTTGAAGACACAGGCCCTCTGGGATTTCTGAATCAAGAACATGCTTTGGTAGTTTATGACAGCCCACATTTTCTCTGCAGTTATTGTGATATTTCTATTGTGAATTGTGAGGACGTTCAATACACCCTGAAAAATGGACAGAATAAATTGAAGGGGAGAGAAAAGGAATGTTAATCTGCAGCTTGAATCAATCAGGGTTATAGGGGAGAGAAAATGTGGCAGGTTTAATTTGGATATGAAACAACTATATGGGAATTTGTAACAAAAGTTACTTTAAAATTCTAAATCAGAAGGCAAATATTTTAGCAATTCAATTATCTTGGGCTAAGCTTTCCATCCCCCACAATTCACTGAAAAATGCATCAGCACAAAATCCAGTTGCTTAAGTAATTCAAATTAAACTTGGTTTTCTAAACAAGGGATGGCTGGATGCCACTTGGGCCTTGGCATGCTTGATTGTGAGTTTGGTGCAAGTGAGTTTTGTGCACCCATGCTGTCTCTAGCTGTTTAACATACCATACTTCCCCTAGATCACATTTTGGTTGGAGACTTAATGTATTCCTTAAAGCCGTAGTTTACTGGGATAAATTCCCAGTGTAAGAAGCAGTTATTGATCAGAAATATGCATATAAAATGATGTAAAGAATAATAGAATGTTGTAATTTTTTTCTTCCTTTTGGGGTTGTGTTTGTGTTCATGAAAACACAGACTGTGTTTGAGCTTTAAACAATATTAGTCTTGTTTTTCTATTAGTGTGTGCTACTTTGGGAAGTAGAGGGATTAGGGGAGCTTGATCTTAACAATAACCATTCTAAATTATTTAAAGATAAGTAGGCAAAGTTTATAGGAGACATCAAATTCTTAAGAACAGAGAGAACTTGTGCCAACATCAATTTTGGAATTATCATAGATGGCTTTAATGGTCCCTGAGCAGGAATCTAGATCTGCTTAGAGGTAGAATTCAAATATAATCAAGTTGGGGACTTCCTGGCAGGGCAGTTGTTGAGACTCCGTGCTTCCACTATAGGGAGTATGGGTTTGATCCCTGCTCAGGGAACTAAGATCCCGAATGCTGCATGGCACGGCCAAAAAAAAAAAAAAACATAAAAAAAAAAAAATGACAAATATAATCAAGTTGAAAGCAAGTTGGAGCAGGGAGAGGGTGTGCCTGGGCAATTGTGGTTCATGTTTAAAGGCTCCAAGGATGTGAAAGCTACCTTAAAAAACAAAAGCCGGAGCCCGCAGCAGACTTCAGTCTCATCTGAAAAGTGGGAGAGTTGGACTAAATGTGAGGTTTCAAAACCAGAAATATTCAACAGAATAATCTACACGTGGATGGGAAAAGATTAGTGTGCATCCTTGATTCAAGAGTTTAAGAACCACTATAATGGACTTACTCAACAGATGTTAATTGACCACCTCATAGGTGATGAGAATACAGTTGAGAAATAACATCCCTGTTCTCATGGAGTTTTATTGAAATGCTGAGGTAGGGGCGATGTGAAGTAGGAAGGGAGGAGAAAAATTGGTGAACAAGATAATCTCAGATAGTGTTAAAGAAGAAAACCAGGCAGTGTAATTGAAGCAGATAATGTGATAGAGTGAAGAAGTGATTATGCTCACCTTATATTAATTGAGTAATTAAATGAGTCACTGTATATAATTGGCTAGCCTAGTGCCTGGAAAAGTTAGTTCCCCCACTCTTCTAGAAAGTGATGAATTTTAAACAATCTCTCCTATTCTTTCCATCTCAGTCTGCCCTCCCACCATATGTTTGTGGTAGGGATAATATAAAAATTTCTTTCCATTCGAGGTGGAGAGAAGGAACTAAGGTGAATGCACTGTATAGATACAAGTATACTTTCACCAAATGTGTATATGTTAAGAAAAAACAGTCATGGTTCCTGTTCTCACAGTTTTTAGAATTAAATTGGAAGGCATTATTGCTTCCCTTGGATTGATGTGATTCTGCTGCTGGTGTTAAAGGCACAAGGCAGCAGGTGGGTAGAGCTTGTTTGTCTGAGAAGCAGATAGGTGCCATTGAATCCCACCACTAACAAACAAAATCAAAGACTCCATGCTCCATGATAGTCTCTCTTTCAAAGGGTGGCATCTCCCCTCCATATATCCCAAGGGAAAAAGGAAGCACCAGGGAAGTTTGGAAAAATTGTTTGCTGGACTGAAAGAAGAGAATAGTGTGTGAGGCATTGGTGAATGTGTTGCTCTAGGGTTCAGAGAACCTGAGTCACAGTCTTGACTCTGTCACTCACAAGCCAAGTCTCCTAGGATAAGGTAAGTTACAAATCTTTGGAGCCTTGGTTTCTACATCTGTAGAATGAGTACATTCAACTGGTTGATTTCTAAGGTCTTTCTAGCTCTGACAAGTGTCTTCTAAATACTGCCTTTGTTAGGCACTGTAGTTGAAATCCTTACCACAGCTATCCACCATGCGTATTTGTGACAAGTGCTTAATCAGTTGGCTGTCTCTCTTAATGGTGCTAATTGTTTAGTCACTGTTACTAAAAGCTTTCTGTTTAGTTTCATTTTGTGTTTTATCTTGGTTACTTTTATCTTTGTTAACTTGAAGAGGAAGGAATTTACTAGGGTATATAGGGAACTCCAAAGGCAAAAGCTGTGAGTCCCTTTGTCCTCTGTATTGTTAGGGCTGCCATGACAAACTGTATAGACTGGGTGGCTTAAAAAATAGAAATGTATTTTCTCACAGTTTTGAATGCTGGAAATCAAAAATCAAGATGCCAGCATGGCTGGTTTGCTCTGAGGCCTCTCTCCTTTGCTTGTATATGACCACCCTCCTGCCTCTTCTCATGGTAGCACCTCTGTGCATGTGCATTCCTGGTGTCTCTCTATCTGTCTTAAGCTCTTCTTTTTATAAAGACACCAGTCAGATTGGATTAGGGCCCACCCTAAAAGCATCATTTTTAACTTAATTACCTCTTTAAAGGCCCTGTCTCCAAATATTATGGGTCACATTATGAGTTATTGAGGATTTGGGCTTCAACATATGAATTTTAGGGAAACACAATTGAGCCCATTACACCATCTTTGCATTGTCTCAGCAGTGAGAAGCATTTTACTTGGTAACTGTGTTTGTAGCCTATGGCTACTGTAATAAATTACCATAAACATGGTAACAGCACACAAAAATTTATTCTCTCATTTACAGAGGCAAGAAGTCCAAAATCAAGGTGTCACCAGGGCCACACATGCTCTGGAGGTTCTAGGGGAGAATCATTCCTTGTCTTCTAGCTTCTGGTAGCTCCAGACATTCCTTGGTTTGTGGCTGCATCACACCAAACTGTGCCTCTGTCACCACATGGCCTTCCCCTCTGTGTGTGTGTCTGCTCCTCTTCTGTCTCCTATAAGGGTACTGGTCACTGGATTTTAGACAAATGTCTATGCACAGATTATGCCAAATGTGTTTTCAGACCAAAGTCTGAACACATGGTAACAAGCATGTATGAATGTTACCATTTTTCTGGAGATATTCCTGGATTTGTGGTCGATGACTGACTCAAAGTCGTATATTGGGAATTAAGATTCATAGATTTCAGATCAGTACTTAATACCTACTACAAAGTAGTGTACTGTCAGATTTATTAAATGTTGCTGGTTATACTATCACTTTGTTGTTTCTCTAGTGAAACACAAACCTATTTTTCTCTGGGCACAGGTGTTTCTAGGCAGGGCCTTCTTTAGAACTTCAGTAACAGTTGTACAAGGAGATACTCTTTAAAGGGTATGACCTCCTTTTTTTCTTAATTAAATCCTGAATATGAGGTTTTCTTAGCTTTGGATTTTGCTTCATTCTTATAAAAACAGAGTGATTAAACACCTGATTATTTAGATCAGATAACATATATCAAAGATGGATTACTTGAGATTTACTGTAATAATAGGTTTAAAATTTAGATCAATGTCTTGCACAAGTAGAACCTTAATAAACATGTTGAGTAAGATTGCTTCTCCAAATAATAGCAGTAGCCATGTCATGATGGGATCTCCAGGTTTCCAGGGGCTACCTCAGAAAGATGGTGCAGTATTAGGATGTGAATTCACCTCTCCTTACAGAAACATCAAAATCACAACTAACTGCTGAATAACCATCAACAAAAAAAATGCTGGAAACTAACACAAAGAATATCCTACATCCAAAGAAAAAGGAGAAAAAGGAGAAACCACAATGAAACAGTTGGAGCAGCATAATTATGATAAAATAAAATCCCATACCCATTGGGTGGGTGACCCACAAACTGGAAAATAATTATACCACAAAAGTTCTCCCACAGGAGTGAAAGTTCTGAGCCCCACATCAGGCTCCCCAGCCTGGGGGTCTAGCAATGGGAGGAGGAGCCTCCAGAGAATCGCTTTGAAGGCCAGTGGTGTTTGATTGGAGGAATTCCACAAGACTGGGGTAAACAGAAACTCCACTCTTGGAAGGCACACACAAGGTCTCATGTGCACCAGGACATGGTGAAAAAAGCAGTGACCTCATAAGAGCTGGGTTCAGACCTAGCTGGTAGAATTGGAGGGTCTCCTGTGGAGGCAGGGGGTGGTTGTGACTCACTGAAGGGACAAATACATTGGCAGTGGTAGTTCTGGGGAGTACTCACTGGCATGAGCACTCCTGGAGGCTGCCATTTTTCCACCAAGAGGGGGTCCCACACAACAGCCTGTAGGCTCCAGTGCTGGGACACCTCAGGCCAAACAACCAACAGGGCAGCAACACAGCCCCACTCATCAGCAGACAGGGTGCTTAAAGTCTTCCTGAGCACACAGCTTCCTGCTAAACACATCCTTTGACACAGCCCTGCTCACCAGAGGGACAAGACCCAGTTCCACAAACCAGTGGGCAGAAACATGTCCCTCCCATCAGGAAGTCTGCACAAGTCTGTTAGACAGCCTCACCCACCAGGGGGCAGAGAGCAGAAGCAAGAAGAACTACAGTCCTGCAGCCTGTGGAATGGAAACCACAATCACAGAAAGTTAGACAAAATAAGCTGGCAGAGGAATATGTTCCAGATGAAGGAACAAGATAAAACCCCAGAACAACTAAGTGAAGTGGAGATAGGCAATCTACCCAAAAAAGAATTCAGAGTAATGATAGTAAAGATATCCAAGATCTTGGATGAAGAATGGAGGCACAGATCGAGAAGATATAAGAAATGTTTAACAAAGAGCTAGAAGAAATAAAGAACAAACAAACAGAGATGAACAATACAATAACTGAAATGAAAAATACACTAGAAGGAATCAATAGCAGAATAACTGAGGCAGAAGAACGGATAAGTGATCTGGAAGACAGAATGCTGGAAATCACTGTTGTGGAAGAGAATAAAGAAAAAAGAATGAAAAGAAATAAGGACAGTCTAAGAGACCTCTGGGTAAACATTAAAGTCACTGACATTTCCATGGCAGGGGTCCCAGAAGGAGAAAAGAGAGAGGAAAGACCTGAGAAAATAATTGAAGAGATAATAGATGAAAACTTCCCAAACATGGGAAAGGAAACAGTCACCCAAGTCCAAGAAGCACAGAAAGTCCCAGGCAGGAAAAATCCATGGAGGAACATGTCAAGACACAGAGTAATCAAACTGACAAAACTTAGAAACAAAGAAAAAATGTTAGAAGCATCAAAGGGAAAAGCAACATAACAAACAAGGGAATTCCCATAAGGTCATCAGCTGATTTCTCAGAAGAAACTCTGCAGTCCAGAAGGGAGTGGCATGATATATTTAAAATGATGAAAGGGATGAACCTACAACCAAGAATACTTTACCCAGCAAGGCCCTCATTCAGATTCGATGGAGAATCAAAAGTATTACAGAAAAGAAAAAGCTAAGAGAATTCATCACCACCAGACCAGCTTTGCAACAAATGCTAAAGGAACTTCTCTAGGTGGAAAAGAAAAGGCCACAACTAGTAAAAAGAAAAATATGAATGGAAAAGCACACCGGTAAAGGCAAACATACAGGAAAGGTAGGAAATCATCCACACACAAATATATCAAAACCAGCAATCATGAGATGAGGAGAGCACAAATGCAGGATATTGGAAGTGCATTTGAAAATAAAAGACAAGCAACTTAAAACAATCTTGTTTATTTATAGACTACTGTATCAAAACCTCATGATAACTGTGAACCAAAAATCTACAAGAGATAAACACACAAAAAAGAAAAAGGAATCCAAACACAGCACTAAAATTATTATCAAATCACAAGAGAACAAAAGAGGAAGGGAAGAAAAAGACCTAGAAGAACAAATCCAAAACGATTAAGAAAATGGCAGTAAGAATATACAAAATCAGTAATTCCCTTAAATGTAAATGGATTAAATGCTCCAACCAAGACATAGACTGGCTGAATGGATACAAAAACAAGACCCATATATATGCTGTCTACAAGAGACCCACTTCAGACCTAGAGACACATAGAGACTGAAAGTGAGGGGATGGAAAAAGTTATTCCATGAAAAGGGAAATCAAAAGAAAGTTGGAGTGGCAATACTCATATCAGACAAAATCAACTTTAAAATAAAAACTGTTACAAGAGACCAAGAAGGGCACTACATAGTGATCAAGGGATCAATCCAAGAAGAAGATATAACAATTGTAAATATATGTGCACCCAACATAGGAGAACCTCAATATATAAGGCAAATAAAACAGCCATAAAAGGAGAAATCAACAGAAACACAATAGTGGGGGACTTTAACACCACTCTCATCAATGGACAGATCATCCAGACAGAAAATCAATAAGGAAACACTGGCCTTAAATGATACATTAGACCAGATGGACTTTATTGATATTTATAGAACATTCCACCCAAAAGCACCAGAATACACATTCTTCTCAAGTGCACATGGAACATTCTCCAGGATTGATCACATGCTGGGCCAGAAAGCACGCCATGGTAAATTTAAGAAAATTAAAATCATATCAAGCATCGTTTCTAACCACAATGCTATGAGTTAGAAACCAACCACAAGGAAACAACTGTAAAAAAAACACAAACATGTGGAGGATAAACAATATGCTACTGAACAACCAATGGATCACTGAAGAAATCAAAGAAGAAATAAAAAAATACCTAGAGACAAATAACAATGAAAACACAATGATCCCAAACCTAAGGGATGCAGCAAAAGCAATTCTTTTTAAAATTAATTTATTTATTAATTTTAATTTTAATTTTTTATTGGAGTAAAATTCCTTAACAATGCTGTGTTGGTTTCTGCTGTACAATGAAGTGAAACAGCTATATACATATACCTATATCCACTCTCTCTTGGACTTCCCTCCCACCTCCCCATCCCACCCACCTAGGTCATCACAGAGCACCGAACTGAGCTCTCTGTGCTATACAGCAGGTTCCCACTAGCTATCTATTTTACACACGGTAGTGTAGTGTAACCTAATATCCCAGTTCATCCCACCCTCCCCTTACCCCCCATGTCCACATGTCTGTTCTCTATGTCTACATCTCTATTCCTGCCCTACAAATAAGTTCATCTGTACCATTTTTCTATATTCCACATATATGCATTAATATACAATATTTGTTTTTCTCTTTCTGGCTTACTTCACTCTGTGTGACAGACTCTAGGTCCATCCATATCTCTACAAATGATCCAATTTCATTCCTTTTTATGGCTGAGTAATATTCCGTTGTATGCATGTACCACGTCGTCTTTATCCATTCATCTATTGTTGGACATTTAGGTTGTTTCCATGTCCTGGCTATTGTAAATAGTGCTGCAATGAACATTGTGGTACATGTATCTTTTTGGATTATGGTTTTCTAAGGGTATATGCCCAGTAGTGGGATTGCTGTGTCATATGGTAGTTCTATTTTTAGTTTTTTAAGGAACCTCCACAATGTTCTTCATAGTGGCTGTATCAATTTACATTCCCACCAACAGTGCAAAAGGGTTCCCTTTTCTCCATACCCTCTCCAGTTTTTATTGTTTGTAGATTTTCTGATGATGGACGTTCTGAGCAGTGTTAGGTGATACTTCATTGTAGTTTTGACTTGCATGTCTCTAATAATTAGTGATGTTGAGCATCTTTTCATTTGCCTCTTGGCCATATGTATGTCTTCTTTGGTGAAATGTCTATTTAGGTCTTCTGCCCATTTTTTGGTTGAGTTGTTTGTTTTTTTGGTACTGAGCTCCATGAGCTGTTTCTATATTTTTGAGATTAATCCTTTGTCTATTGCTTCATTTGCAAATATTTTCTCCCATTCTGAAGGTTGTCTTTTCAGCTTGTTTATGGTTTCCTTTGCTGTGCAAAAGCTTTTGAGGTTCATTAGGTCCCAATTGTTTATTTTTGTTTTAATTTTCATTACTCTAGGAAGTGGGTCAAAAAAGATCTTGCTGTGGTTTATGTCAGAGTGTTTTTCCTATGTTTTCCTCTAAGAGTTTTAAGTATCCAGTCTTACATTTAGGTCTTTCATCCATTTGGAGTTTATTTTTGTGTATGGTGTTAAGTAGTGTTCTAATATCATTCTTTTACATGTAGCTGTCCAGTTTTCCCAGGAGCACTTATTGAAGAGGCTGTCTTTTCTCCATTGTATGTTCTTGCCTCCTTTGTCATAAATTAGGTGACCATTAGTGTGTGGGTTTATCTCTGGGCTTTCTATCCTGTTCCATTGATCTATATTTCTGTTTTTGTGCCAGTACTATACTGTCTTGATTACTATAGCTTTGTAGTATAGTTTGAAGTTGGGGAGCCTGATTCTTCCAGCTCTGTTTTTTTTTTTTTTTTTTTTTTCTCAAGATTGCTTTGGCTATTTGGGGTCTTTTGTGTTTCCATACAAATTGTGAAATTTTTTGCTCTAATTCTGTGAAGAATGCCATTGGTAGTTTGATAGGGATTGCATTGAATCTGTAGATTGCTTTGGGTAGTATAGTCGTTTTCACAATATTGATTCTTCCAAACCAAGAACATGGTATATTTCTCCACCTGTTTGTGTCATTTTGATTTCTTTCATCAGTGCTTTATAGTTTGCTGCATACAGGTCTTTTGCCTCCTTATGTAGGTTTATTCCTAGGTATTTTATTCTTTTTGTTGTGATGGTAAATATGATTGCTCCTTAATTTATCTTTCTGATTTTTCATTATTAGTGTATAAGAATGTGAGAGATTTCTGTGCATTAATTTTGTATCCTGCAACCTTACCAAATTCGTTGATTAGCTCTAGTAGTTTTCTGGTGGCATCTTTAGGATTATCTATGTATAGTATCCTGTCATCTGCAAACAGTGACAGTTTTACTTCTTTTCCAAATTGTATTCCTTTATTTCTTTTTCTTCTCTGATTGCCATGGCTAAGACTTCCAAAACTATGTCGAATAATAGTGGCAAGAGTGGACACCCTTGACTTGTTCCTGATCGTAGAGGAAATACTTTCAGTTTTTCACCATTGAGAATGATATTTATTGTGGGTTTGTCATATATGGCCTTTATTATGTTGAGGTAGGTTCCCTCTATGTCCATTTTCTGGAGAGTTTTCATCATAAATGGGTGTTGAATTTTGTTGAAAGCTTTTTCTGCATCTATTGAGATGATCATATATTTTTTATTCTTCATTTTGCTAGTATGATGTATCACATTGATTGATTTGTGTATATTGAAGAATCCTTGCATTCCTGGGATAAACCCCACTCCATCATGGTCTATGATCCTTTTACTGTGTTGTTGGATTCTGTTTGCTCATATTTTGTTCAGGATTTTTGCATCTATGTACATCAGTGTTACTAGTCTCTAATTTACTTTTTTTGTGATATCTTTGTCTTGTTTTGGTATCAGCGTGATGGTAGCTTCGTAGAAAGAACTTTGAAGTGTTACTCCCTCTGCAATTTTTTGGAAGAGTTTGAGGAGGATAGGTGTTACCTCTTCTCCAAATGTTTGATAGAATGCAGCTGTGAAGCCATGTGGTCCTGGACTTTTGCTTTTTGGAAGATTTTTAATCACAGTTTCAATTTCAATACTTGTGATAGATCTGTTTATATTTTCTAATTCTTCCTGTTTCAGTCTTGGAAAATTGTACCTTTCCAAGAGTTTGTCCATTTCTTCCAGGTTGTCCATTTTATTCACATATAGTTGTTTGTAGTAGTTTCTTATGATCCTTTCTATTTCTGTGGTGTCTATTGTAATTTCTCCTTTTCCATTTCTAATTTTATTGATTTGAGTCCTGTCTGGTTTTTTTTCTTGATGAATGTGGCTAAAGTTTTATCAATTTTGTTTATCTTCTCAAAAAACCCGCTTTTAATTTTATTTATCTGTGCTATTGTTTTCTTCTTTTCTATTTCAGTTATTTCTGTTCTGATCTTTATGATTTCTTTCCTTCTACTGACTTTGGATTTTCTTTCTTCTTCTTTCTCTAGTTGCTTTAGGTGTAAGGTTAGACTGTTTATTTGAGATTTTTCTTGTTTCTTGAGGTGAGATTGAATTGATATAAACTTCGCTCTTAGAACTGCTTTTGTTGCATTGCATAGGTTTTGGGTTGTCTTGTTTTTGTTGTCATTTGTTTCCATGTATTTTTTTAAATTCTTCTTCGATTTCTTCAATGATCTCTTGGTTATTTAGTAGTGCACTCTTCAGCCTCCATGTATTTGTGTATTTTACAGTTTTTTTTTTTTTTTCTGGTAATTGATTGCCAGTCTCACAGCATGTGGTCAGAAAAGATGCTTGATACAATTTCAATTTTCTTAAATTTTCTGAGGCTTGATTTGTGACCCAAGATGTGATCTATCCTGGAGAATGTTCAATGTGCTCTTGAGAAGAAAGTGTATTCTGCCACCTTTGGGTGGAATGTCCTATAAATATCAATTAAATCTGTCTGTTCTATTGTGTCATTTAAAGCTTGTGTTTCCTCATTTATTTCTGTGTGGATGATCTGTCCATTGGTGTAAGTGGGGTGTTAAAGTCCCCTACTATTATTGTGTTACTGTCAATTTCCCTTTTTATGGTTGTCAGAATCTGCCTTATGTACTGAGGTGCTCCTATGTTGGGTGCATAAATATTTATATTTGTTATAACTTCTTCTTGGATTGACCCCTTGATCATTATGTAGTGTCCTTCCTTGTCTCTTGTAACACTACTTTAGTGTCTAGTTTGTCTGATATGAATATTGCTACTCTAGCTTTCTTTTGATTTCCATTCGCATGGAATATCTTTTTCCATCTCCTCACTTTCAGTCTGTATGTGTCCCTAGGTCTGAAATGGGTCTCTTGTAAGCAGCATAAATATGGATCTTGTTTTGGTATCCATTCAGCCAGTCTGTGTCTTTTTGTTGGAGCATTTAATACATTTACATTCAAGGTTATTATCAATATGTATGTTCCTATTACCATTTTCTTAATTGTTTTGGGTTTGTTTTTTGGTGTTTTTTTCTTCTCTAGTGTTTCCCGCCTAGAGAAGTTCCTTTAGCATTTGTTATAAAGCTGGTTTGGTGGTGCTGAATTCTCTTAGCTTTTGCTTGTCTGTAAAGCTTTTGATTTCTCCATCAAATCACAATGAGATCCTTGCTGGACAGAGTAATCTTGGCTGTAGTTTTTTCTCTTTCATCACTTTAAGTATATCCTGCCACTCCCTTCTGGCCTGCAGCGTTTCTGCTGAAAAATCAGCCGATAACCTTGTTGGGATTCCTTTGTATGTTATTTTTTGCTTTTCCCTTGCTGCTTTCAATATTTTTCTTTGAATTTAATTTTTGTTAGTTTGATTAATATGTGTTTTGGTGTGTTTCTCCTAGGGTTTTTCCTGTATGGGACTCACTGCACTTCCTGGCCTTGATTATTTCCTTTCCCATGTTAGGGAAGTTTTCCACTATAATCCCTTCAAAAATTTTCTCATACGCTTTCTCTTTTCTCTTCTTCTTCTGGGACCCCTATAATTCGAATATTGGTTAGTTTAGTGTTGTCCCAGAAGTCTCTGAGATTGTCTTCAATTCTTTTTATTCTTTTTTCTTTATTCTGCTCCTCGGCAGTTATTTCTACCATTCTGTCTTCCAGCTCACTTTTTTGTTCTTCTCCCTCAGTTATTCTGTTATTGATTCCTTCTAGTGTAGTTTTCATTTCATTTATTGTGTTGTTTGCCTCTGTTTGTTCTTTAGTTCTTCTAAATCTTTGTTAAACATTTCTTTTATTTTCTTAATCCATACCTCCATTCTCTTTCTGAGATTCTGGATCATGTTTACTATGATTACTCTGAATTCTTTTTCAGGTAGGTTGCCCATTTCCTCTTCATTTATTTGGTCTTGTAGGTTTTTACCTTGCTCCTTCATCTGTGACATATTTTTTTGTCATCTCATGTTTTTATTGATTGATTGGATTGTGTTCCTGTCTTACTGGTTGTTTGGCCTGAGGCATCCAGCACTGGAGTTTGTAGACTGTTGGGTAGAGCTGGGTCTCAGTGCCAAGATGAGGACCTCCAGGAGACCTCACTCTGATGAATATTCCCTGTGGTCTGAGGTTCTCTGTTAGTCCAATGGTTCAGACTCAGAGCTCTCACTGCAGGAGCTGTGGCCCAACCCCCAGCTCATGTCCCAAGATCCCTCAAGCCATGCAGAGTGAGAAAAAGAAAAAAACGAAAAAAAGGAGCAGTAAATAGCAAAGAGTAAAAATAAAATAAGATTAGAAAAATAAAAGATATGTTAGAAAGATAAAAAATAAAAATACAGATGAAACAACAACTGAAGGTAAAACAGAACCGCAATAGTGAAAAAGAGGAGGAAAAAAAAGCCAGAAAAGGCTTTCACTGTGTGGGGCCGGGGTTTAGGAAGGGGCGGGGTTTAGGTGGTGGGCAGAGCCTATGCTTAGGATGCACACGGCTAAGGGGGCTAGGGGGTTGGACTCTGGCTCAGTGTAGCACAAGGCGCCCATCAGTGCTTCTGGCCTTGGAGGGTGGAGGACCAGGTCCAGGACCCCAGCAGGCTCACTGGGCCTGAGTGGGTGGGGGAAATGCCTGCGGTGCTTCCCCTGATTCCCTGGCCCTGGAGGGTCCCCCCAACCACCTCTCCTCCTTTTCCCCCCAACCACCTCTCCTCCTTTTCCCCCCTCCTCCTTCCCTCCTACATCCCTAGGACCCCTACAGCTGGAGGTGGCCTCAAAGGGCAGAGTACCAGGCCTGGGAACCCAAAGGGCAGAGTACCAGGCTTTCCAGGGCCCAAGTGAGTGTGGGAAGTGCCCTGCATGCCTTCCTTGATCCTCAGATCCCAGACAGCCCCTCCTCGTCTGCCTCTCCTCTTCTCCCCCACCTCCTTCCTACTCCCCTAGGACCAACGTGGCCTGGAGGGGGCCTCGGAGGGCAGGTGACCTGGCCTGGGAGCCTGGCAGGCTTCTCAGGGCTGAGTGGGCAGGTGAAAGGCCCGCTGCACCTCCCCTGATCCTCCTGTTGTAGAAGGTCACCCACCCACCATCCACCTCTTCTACTCTTTCCCCCACCTCCCTCCCTCACAGGCTCCTAGGACCCACAAGTCTGGAGAGGGCCCCAGAGGATGCAGGACCAGATCCAGGAGCCCAGCAGCATTCCTGGGGCTCAAGAGGGTGGGGGAAATGTCCCCCACACCTCCCGTGATCCTCCAATCCCAGAGTGCCCCTCCATGTTTGCTTCTCCTGCTATTCCCCCTTCTCCCTCCTTCCAACGCCCCTAGGACCCACGAGGCCAGAGGGGGCCCCAGAGAATGGAAGACCCGGCCTGGAGCCCTGCAGGCTTCCTGGGGTCCAATTGGGCAGGCAAAATGCTAGGCATGCTCCCCTGTGATCCTCCGAGACCCTTGAGGGTCCCTCCAGGCGTGGGAACCCCTCCCCTCCCAGCCACCCCTCAGGGGCACCAGTCCTGTCCAGCCTCCACTTCTCCTCCCCCCTCACTCTGCCCACATCCTACTTGGTCACTTGGGGGTTCCTCCCATTTCTTTGGGCATCAAGGTCCCCCAACAGTGTCTGGCAGGTGCCCTAGTTGTGGGGAGACATGAACTCTGTGTCCTGCCCCACTACCATCTTCACAAAAGCAGTTCTAAGAGGGAAGTTTACAGCAATACAATCTTACCTCAGGAAACAAGAAAAATCTGAAATAAACAACCTAACCTTACACCTAAAGCAACTAGAGAAAGAGGAACAAACAAAACCCAGAATTAGTAGAAGGGAAGAAATCATAAAGATCAGAGCAGAAATTAATGAAAAGAGATGAACAAGATAATAGAAAAGATCAATGAAACTATAAGCAGGTTATTTGAAAAGATAAACAAAAATGATAAACCTTAACCACACTCATCAAGTAAAAGGGGAGAGGGCTCAAATCAATAAAATTATAAATGAAAAAGAAGTTGTAATGGACACCACAGAAATACAAAGGATCATTACAGACTACTACAAGCCACTATATGCCAATAAAGTGGACAACTTAGAAGAAATGGACAAATTCTTAGAAAGATACAACCTTCCAAGACTGAACCAGGAAGAAATAAAAAATATGAACAGACCAATCACAAGTACTAATATTGAAACTGTGATTAATAAACTCCAAAAAAAACAAAAGTCCAGGACCAGATGACTTCACAGGAAAATTCTATCAAACATTTAGAGAAGAGTTAACACCTATCATTCTGAAACTATTCCAAAAAATTGCAGTGTTTGGAACACTTCCAAACTCATTCTATGATACCAACATAACCCTGACACCAAAACCAGGCAAAGATACCACAAGAAAAGAAAATTACACGTCAATAACACTGATGAACATAGACAGAAAAATCCTCAACAAAATACTAGCAATCTGAATCCAACGATACATTAAAAGGATCATACACCAAGATCGTGTGATTTATCCCAGGGATGCAAGGATTCTTCAGTACACACAAATCAATCAATGTGATACACCACATCAACACACTGAAGAATAAAAACTATATGATCATCTCAGTAGATGCAGAAAAAGCTTTTGACAAAATTCAACAGCCATTTATGATAAAAGCTCTCCAGAAAGTGGGCATAGAGGAAACATACCTCAAAATAATAAAGGTTGTATGTAACCAACCCACAGCTAACATCATATTCAATGGTGAAAAGCTAAAAGCATTTCCTCCAAGATTAGGAACAAGACAAGGATGTTCACTCTTGCCACTTTTATTCAACATAGTTTTGGAAGTCCTAGCCATGGCAATCAGCAAAGAAAAAGAAATAAAAGGAATCCAATTTGGAAAAGAAGAAGTAAAACTGTCACTGTTTGCAGATGACAGGATACTATACATAGAAAATCCTAAAAATGCTACCAGAAATCTCCTACATCAATGAGTAAAGTAAATTTGCAGGATACAAAATTAATACACATAAATTTGTTGCATTTCTATACACTGGCAATGAAAGATCAGAAAGAGAAATTAAAGAAATGATCCGATTTACCATCATATCAAAAAGAATAAGATACCTAGAAATAAACCTACCTAAGGAGGCAAAAGACCTGTACTCCAAAACTTTAAGACACTGATGAAGAAATCAAAGATGACACAAACAGATGGAGAGATATACCATGTTCTTTGATTGGAAGAATCAATATTGTCAAAATGACTATACTACTCAAGGCTATCTACAGATTCAATGCAATTCCTATAAAATTACCAATGGCATTTTTCACAGTACTAGAACAAAAAACTTTACAATTTGTACGGAAACATAAAGACCATGATTAGCCAAAGCAATCTTGAGAAAGAAAACTGGAGCTGTTGGAGTCAGGCTCCCAGACTTCAGACTCTACTACAAAGCTACATCATCAAAATAGTATGGTAGTGGCACAAAAAACAGAAATATAGATCAATGGACCAGGATAGAAAGCCCAGAGATATACCCATGCACCTATGGTCAATTAATCTACAACAAATGAGGCAAGACCCTACAATGGAGGAAAGACAGTCTCTTCAATAAGTGGTGTTTGGAAAACTGGACAGCTGCATGTAAAAAAATGCAATTAGAATATTCTTTAACAGCATACATAAAAATATCCAAAATGGATTAAAGGCCTAAATGTAAGACCGTATATTATAAAACTCTTAGAGGAAAACATAAGCAGAACACTCTTTGAGATAAATCGCTGCAATATCTTTTTAGATCCGTCTCCTAGAGTAATGGAAATAAAAACAAAAATAAACATATGGGATCTAATTAAACTCAAAAACTTTTGCACAGAAAGGAAACCATAAAAAAAAAATGAACAGACAACCTCCAGAATGGGAGAAAATATTTGCAAACAATGAGACCAACAAGGGATTAATCTCCAAAATATACAAAGAGTGCATGCAGCTCAATATCAAAAAAACAAAGAGCCCAATCAAAAAATGGGCAGATCTAAACAGACATTTCTCCAAAGAACATATACATTTGGCTAAATAGCACATGAAAAGTTGCTCAACATCGCTAATTATTAGAGAAATGAAAATAAAAACTACAATGTGGTATCACCTCTCACCAGTCAGAATGGTCACCATCAAAAAATCTACAAACAAAAAATTCTGGAGAGGGTGTGGGAAAAAGAGTACCCTCCTACACTGTTGGTGGGAATGTAAACTGGTACAGCCATTATGCAGAACAGTATGGAGGTTCCTTAAAAAACTAAAAATAGAGTTACCATATGAGCCAGCAATCCCACTCCTGGGCATATATCCAGAGAAAACCATAGTTCAAAAATATACATGCGCCCCAATATTCATTGCAGCGTTGTGTACAATAGCCAAGACATGCAAGCCACCTAAATGTCCATATATAGATGAAAGGATAAAGAAAATGTGGTACACATATACAATGGAATATCACTCAGCCTTTAAAAAGAATGAAATATTGTCATTTGCCTCAACATGGATGTACCTGGAGATTATCATATTAAGTGAAGTAAGTCTCACAGAGAAAGACAAGTATCCTATGATACCACTTATATGTGGAATCTTAAAAAAATGATACAAATGGACTTATTTACAAAACAGAAACATACAGATTAGAGAATGAACTTATGGTTACCAGTGTGGAAGATAGAGGGGGAGGCATAGATTGGGAGTTTGGGATTGACTTATACATACTGCTATATTTAAAATTGATAACCAACAGGGACCTACTGTATAGCATAGGGAATGCTGCTTAATATTCTGTAATAACCTAAATGGGAAATTAATTTGAAAAAGAATAGATACATGCATATGTATAACTGAATCAGTTTGCTTTACATCTGAAACTAACAACATTGTTAATCAACTATAATATAAAATAAAAATTTAAAAAATATAAACAGAATGAACATGAAAAAATATGTTGAGTGAATGAATAAATGATAACTACAAATCCCCTTAATATGATATAGCTAAGTATTGATAGTGAGAAAAGAGGAGTGTGAGTTCTTCTGTCATTTTGCTTATTCAGGGTAACATCTACTCCTATTTATAGATTTATTGTTACTATTACTATGTTAGACCAAATCTTTTATTCATTCAACAGTATTTATTGAGTGCCTGCTATCTGCCAGACACTATTCTAGGAGTTGAGAATCCATCAGTGAAAAAAAAAAATGTATTAAGAATGTCCAAATCAGATAAAAACACATTATATAAGTAGTGGTGTGTATGAATGTGTTTGTGTAAAGGTACATTAAGTGCTTCAGAAAAGTCTCCTCTCTAAAGAAAATTATAAAAAATAATATATGTATATGTTGGATAGGCAATTTTCATTCTTTGAAATATCTCAAAATGCATTTGTTTATATATATTGATATTTTTCATTTTATGTCAAGTTATATTAAATGGCCAGTTTAAAGAATTACTAATATTATAGTCTCAAAATGAGCTAAACTCCTATTTTATAAAACAGATTGGTCAGTTCTGATGAAATAGTTTACTTATTTATCTATACACATATAAACTATCATTACTTCTCTGAGGTCTGGGAAATGAATGATGATCTTCAATAGGAATTTTTATCTACTGAAGTGTAGTGTGTGATAGCATACCCAAATGACTCGATTTATACTAGAAATGAGAAATGTCAATGTGTGTTTAGGAGGCCTAGACCTATATTAAATGAGCATGTGTAAACGTGTGCATGTGTGTGTGTTTGCACACGCCTGTCCCTGTCCCTATTTCTATCTCCAAATGTCACCCATCTCCTACAAGCCATCTTTAGCTGTGATTTCTCCATGTGGGTCCACATGATAGTCATTAGTATAACTCCTCATCAGCCTATTTTTCTATTGTGTTCTTCGTGCTGGTTGTAACAAGCCTCTGCCCACCTCCATGTTCTTCTGGAGCATCTTGTGAGATGTAATTTGCTCTACAAATTGTAGTTTAATTCAGACAGACAATAAAAACCCTGGGGAGAGTTTCTCATTCCTTTCATTCTGGGGTGGCCATTTTTATTACTGCAAACACATGTTCTCGAAATGCACATTACAGCAAATTTGGTATGGCTTGAGAGTTTTTCACATTTCTCTGATTTCTTATACAAGCACTGTCATGGCATACTTTTAATACCATGGATAAAACAGAAGGAATAAGCCTCTAAATGCTTTAAAACGTTTGGATGCTTGTTTTATTCTTGGCAAATCATCTGAATGATAGTCTCAATTTTATCTTAGGATCATAATAAATCATCAGAAAGCCGTGTATTTGGACCAAATTTTCTTGACATCCCTCTGACTCCATCTGCTATAGAATATATTTCTTTGAGTAGCATTTTGGATTTTTGTCCTGGGCTTTGAGTAAGGGGTAACCATGAGAAATGGAACCTGCTTCTTCACTTGCTGTAGGAGTTCTGTGAACAGTTATTATCCACAGCTTAGGCAGAGAGGAAAAATATTGTCTGCATCTCAGATAACCATGATATTGTAGTACCTGATTTTCTTTCCAAGGAGTGTGGAATACTAGAATGCTGTGAAAAAGGTAACAATTAAAGCTATCTTAATTATTCCTTAATGTATTTGATTACACAACCAATTTTTTCTAACTGTGTGGACAAAGGAGATTCTGGATTCTACATTACCCCGATCCCTTTCACCCAACAAGGCTCCATGTTAACTGAGTATATTTTCTTTGTTTGTTTGAAAGAGTTACAGTGTTAATGATAGTATTCAATATATAGAATCCATATTCAGATAGCCTGATGTACCTCATTTACACCAGGTATGTTCCTGATCCCTGGATCAGATGGGTTCAATTAGGAAACCTACTGAGCAGAATTTTAGGAGATGCTGAGGAACATAGTCTATATAAATTCTCTTGATCTGTTGTCTATATAGTATCTTAATCCAATATTTTTAGTTATGGTCAAATTATCTTTGAGATACTAAAAAGAGAGGGCAAAGAACACCAACAAATTGGGCTACTATAAGAATTGTCTCTATGCTAAAGTAAAAACTAGTTTTTATCACTTGAAACTACACTTAATAAATCAGCTGTGGATGAATAGAAATGAGTTTATAAAAATCAGATTTAACATATTCGAAGAAAAGGAGGAGTTGAGACATTTTGAAGATAAGTATTTAAGGCCTATGTGAAACCTTTAAAATTATACAAGTCATACATCTTTGTAAGAGAAAATTTGGAAGATACAGATTATCACAAATACCTCCTTACACAGAGCTATTAGCTTCCAGATATATCCATTGATATTTAAAGTATGTGTGTATTTTGATTCTTGGGTTTGAAGAAGAGTGGTGGGGTTCAAGGGAGCCTATAGTCCCCTCACTTGCTCTTAATGATGAATCTGCATGTAGTTAATGAGTTTTAGCATCTCTGCCCATAAGTGTCTGGGGAGGAGCTGGAAGTGTAGTAGTGTCCTTATGTAGGAAGGAACAAACACTGTGTTTGGTGGAAGAATCAAGGGCAAAGCAATTTTGTACATGCAAATGAATTATAGCTTGCTCTATATCAGCACTGACTACCCTTCTATGTCCCACCTTTCCACTTCCCACCCCTTCAGCTATTTTTTACAAAACATCACTGAGTTCATTTGGGGGCCAGATTTTAGTTTTGATATATTGTGGGTGATCCTGAATTTTGTTTGTATTTTTCCTCATTACTGTAGATCTATGCATATGTCTTTGAAAACATCAAGTCTGTGCGACTGGAAGCACTGCTCTTATCCTTGCTGAGCATCGTGGTGCTTGTTCTGGTTAAAGAGCTGAATGAACAGTTTAAAAGGAAAATTAAAATTGTTCTTCCTGTTGACTTAGTCTTGGTAAGTATGAATCAACATTTAGCATTCTGCCCTGCAATGCTTGCAGTTGCTGTGGGTAACCTGCAGAGGCTCACATTATTGTCTAAAGTAAGCCACAGCTAATCCTGTCTCTCATTAAAGCAGGGCTAATTTGCATGGCTATACATTAATGTAAAGACAGGAAATATTTTGAGTCAATAATTTTAAAAAGGAGGCACACATGTTTTCAATTTTCACAGATGCTTGTATTTTTTTAGGTAAATAAGAGAACATGTAGCTTAAGATTTTAAATAAGGAGACATTTCTAAGGATGAGACCTAAAAGACTTCTGGCATGATTCTCCTAAAGCAACAAAAAGTGATACCACATCCTATTGATATGTTATTTGTATGGTATGATGCACAGAATTATTATCAATTGACAAATGTCCATTAATGATTGATAAATTTATTGACACTGTTTTTATTGACCCAATTTTGCTTTATTAAAGGATACTCATGATTTTCACTAGCCAGGGCTGAATCTCTAAGATTTTTTTGTTGTTGTTGTACTTGTCAAAGCAACAAATCATACTTTGCTCCTAAGGCTTATGGCATTAAAAAATACATTTTGAAATTTTAAGTGCCTCTAATGGAAACTCTTAACTAAACAAAGCATTACATTGAAAATGAAATGTTAAACCAACCACAGTCTACTAACTTACTCATTATTAATTGGCTTTAGTTTTTTAATGGTCTTTGTGTTATATACATATATATGACAAGTGGTGTCTAAATAATTTCACCTATTGAAATATCCCTTCATACTGTTGAAATGGTATAGGTTTATGTAAATGTATAAGGCTAGCACATTGGCAACTGTCTCTGAGGGATATGACTTTTTTTCTGCATAACTAAGATGGATGGCTTCTCTCCATAATTAGGCCTTGTATAATTTGTAGAGATACATATATATAATCTATATAATGTGTGTGTGCTTGTATATGTGTGTGTATTTCAAATAAGCCATACAAGTGGAGGGTACTATGATTATTAGTAGTTTTCATGGAAACAACTGTGAAACATATTTTATTCCAAAGTCCTATAGGTATTAAGGAATGCTTATTATATCCTGTGTTGTTTTGTGGTTTTATTTCTGAAAGTAAAGTAAAACTTGCCATAAATTAGGAATTGATTTCCCAAAATAAAATCCTTTTTTGTATGATGGTATACAGTTTTCAGTAATGATGTATACAATTGTATTGATTTTTTTCCCTAAATGTGTTATTTTAATAAATATGTCATGAATGAGTTTGAAGTTTCCTTGGATTTTGGAATAAATGGGACTTTATTAATAATTCATCAGATTTGTTAAGAGAAAAAGTCAAGCAGTGAATATAGTTTAAGTGTTAAGTATGTAAATGTTAAGTAAGCAACTCTCTGTAATATCAATTGAGGATAGGTAAGCAGCCTCTTCTGATTGTTTGGATGTAGCGTATGCCTCTTTTGAATTCCTATAATATTTTATAATATATGCCCCACCTTGTAAAAAAAAAAAAAAAAAAAGCTTGATTATATGTTTCATGAAACCAGAAATTGAAAATAACCTTGGGGAAGAAGACTCTTGAACTCTTTTTATTCAATACTGAATAAAACACTGAATAAGACAGTTGTTCATTCAATACAAAAATTGTAAGAATTATCCTTACAAAAAATAAAAGGTACTCCTTATACAGTGTTGCCCCTAATATGTGTAAGACCTAAGGCAAAAATAATAATGCAGGCCCAAATACTTAAGAGTTATAGATCAAAATGTTAAATAAAATAGGTTCTATTTTCCTATCTTGACTAAAATACCTTAGTGATTACCTTGAAAGTCAGGTTAAAATAGAGAATTCTCCTAATCCTTTGGGTTCTGCCAGAATGTGGCAGCAAGGGGAAAGCCAGTCCCTTGGCCTGCCTCTTCTCTTCCTACTTCAGCTATATCTCATCTACAGTGGGATTCATAAGTATAAATGTGGATACCCTTGCCCCACAACTGTCCCTTGGCCTTTCCTTGGGCTACACTGGAAGGATAGACCTGGTGAAGGTATTCTGGAAGTAGGCTTGGAGCCATTTAGGCAGGAAATTATAGATTCCTGATGATTCAGGGTGTGGTCCAGAAAGAGGAGTCCAGGTTTGAGTTGGGTACCTCCCTTTGCCCCCACAAAACTCCCATTTTATGGGGAGAGCAACAGTTGGAGGATGACCAGATTAGAACCCTCTAAAGCACTGGCTGAAAGACCAAGTTAGTGACTTAGATTACTTAATTTTAATATTGGCTATGTGTATTAAACACCATATATTCTTCCATTTTCAATAAGGATCCAGCATCTTGTGCCTATGGTGTATTTTCTTTTACAGCTCACAGTATTTTCTGACTTGATATAAATATTTCATGAAAATTGATAGCAATTAAAGTTTATTATTGGCTTAGGAATTTTTGGATACATTAATACTTCTGATTCCAACCTAATAGCCTGAACTTTTAACTACTACTATATTCTGTAGAAAATACAATTATAGCACAATATCTATAAAGTTTAAAGTATAACCTGTAGAGTTTTGCCGCCTTTAAAAAATATCCTCAAGACTCTTTTGCTTTTTAAGTCTATTCAATGTTTTAAAAACTTCTATAAATTCAGTTAAATATCACCACAGAGAACAGAAATACACAGGAAAAATCCCTACAAAATAATATTATCGGCATTGTTAGATATTCCTTATTTTGCTAGTGTGATTTTGTTATATCTTTTTTCTGACCATGTATATGGTAAATTTGTACTTTAAATAGGTAATTAATGTGTCTTTTTTAAACAAAAAAGTGTAGTATATAAATAGTTATACCAAACTGATATGATAACCATGTGAAATTTACAGCACCTATTAAATTATCAGAAAAATGAAAAAAGAATGTGAAAATGGATGGAAAACATTAAGGTGGCATGGCTGGTAAAAACAAATGCTGAACAGAATTCTGAACATACATTTTAAAGGTGATCATGGATACTTTCAGAGAACACTTGGTTTCACTTATTATATATCATTATATCATATAACAGAGAGTCATGTACCTGAGACTCCAGGGAGGTAATTTCAAAAGTATCAAGTTCGACACATTATTAACTAGGATATTTTACTTCAAGAAATAGCAAAACTCAAAATTCAAAATTATTCAAGGAGACAGTAAATCATCATTGATTACTAACTTACATTAGGAATATTGATGCAACATCTTAAACTCTTAGGTGGTTGCTGCAATGGAGGGAAAACGTTCTGTGTTATAAAGCATCCCTTCATATTACAAGAGACAAGTATTTAGGTTGGATTGTGGTATTTGTACATACACAAGCATGCACGCATGCACACACATGCTCCTATAGTCTGTGTTCTGCTCCCCTTCAGAATCAGACACAATTGGGAAGGATATAAGAAAAGTTGTATTATTGTAATACCATTAACTTTTTGAGACTGCAAATTAAGTGCTGTCAAATCCCAGAGGGATTTTTTGATTTTTAAAATTCTTCTTAGTCTTTAAAAATCTGTGCAACTGCTATATTACTCGAGAAAATCATGGGGCACATGAACAGTGTTTACTTTTAAAAATAGTTTTAAGATGTTTGAGAAGTCAGGAATAATTTTCTTTTTCTTTTTTCAAATGGAACCACACAGATTATTGCTGCATCATTTACTTGTTATTGTACCAATATGGAAAACACATATGGATTAGAAGTAGTTGGTCATATTCCAAAAGGGTAATGTAATCTTTTTTTTTTCTTTCTTTCTCTCTCTCTCTTTCTTTCTTTCTTTCTTTCTTTCTTTCTTTCTTTCTTTCTTTCTTTTTCTTTCTTTTCTTTCTTTCTTTCATTTGTTTTTTGATGGAGGAAGCAACTGGGGGTAGGTGGGTATGAATTTCATTTCTTTCAAAGGCTCTCTATGGGACAAAATTCCAATTAATTTCTATTTTACAATGATAGAAACAAACAGTTCACAATAAAGAAAACAATAACTTCTTAGACTGCTTATCTCTTACTTGGGAAGTTGATAACTATTTTATACAGCATTGCTTCAGGTAAAAGATTTGGAAATTACATGCATATTATTTGAAAAAGAAAGCAAGGCATTGAATTTCCAAATTAGAGTCATGCTGTAGGATATAATCTTCCCTAATCCACTCACATATTCCTATGACTATTTTTATTTCACTTAAAACATAGTAAAAATACACAAACATCATCTGAAATAGCAAACCTATAGATATGAGTGGTGTACAATTTTGAAAGAGAGGGTGGAAGTGGAGATGAGGGCATGTTCCCCACCTGTCTTAAAGCCTTCCTCAGGACACTAAGAGGAAGATTAACAAGAAGAAGAGGTGTTCACCCTAAAAAGACAAAATTTTGTTCCAAATATAGCCTGAAAGAAAATAAAGTCATCTTAGGGGAGAAAGGGGATGTCTCTTTTAATGGGCTGTACTATACACCAATATTTATAAATTTGGGATGAAGTTAGAGTTGCTGAGTCCTCTATATTTTTATTTTCCAGTCCCAAAGTTTGGCTTCTAACTACATTAAAATGGAAGGACAGTAGAAAAATTCTCAGAGATTAAAAAGATAATTAAAAAAATCCTGTCTTTAGCCTTTATGCTAAAGATATAGGCTAATAGTGATTATTGGAATCAACTTGTGTTTTCTAAAGGGTTCTCTACTTTTCACCTTCAAATTTAGTTTATTGTTTTTTTCTCTAGGTTAGTTTATCATTATTAATAATTAGGCAAGCTCAATTTTTTATGAAACAAAAGTTCTTATAGTTTGAAATGGTAGCACTTTTATGTATCATATATCTTAGGGCTTGTAATGGTACAAATCAATTTGACTTGGGGATAAACTTGAAGGAGTGGTTAAAAAAAAAATCATGCCTCTCCTCCATCCAGTCTAATTCTTCTTTATTTTGAGTAACCTTTCCAGACCCATCTTCTTAAAGAATCATAGAAAAAACATGGCATTGATAAGAAATGGAGCTGAGGTTGAATTCATTTTGTGATTTAGATACATTTCTCAAAATGATTTCTCCTCTATACATTGCATTACTGGTACTTGGTCTGGAGATTGTGGGGAGAATTAAATAAAACTGCTAATATGAAAGTGCTGAGCATTCAATTTACATGCTCAGTATTAAATCAGAATGAATTATTTTCCCTTTTTCTTCTACTTTTGCCCCAGAGGGTTTTTTTTTAAAGAGGGGAAGTAAGTGTCACAAAGCATCATCAGGGATAAATAAACAATGACACTGGGCTCAAGTGGTTTTCAAAAAGACAATAAGACAATGACTGTGTATTAGTTGGAAGAAATATTTAAACAGTTATTTACAACTGAGAAACAGCTAACTGTGGTCCTGTATTTTGCAACAGAGTGTAGCTGGACACTTTATAGATATTTTTCTTAACATGGGATACATAGAGTCAAAAAACAAAATTCAACTGAGTACATTTAGAGGTCTTATTGACTTTGTTCAACAATTTCTTAATTGAACAGCAACCCATCTAGCAAATCAAAAGGAACACTGACGAGCTGTACAAAATGAAAGGCTTTTATAGTCAGAAGGGGAAGGGCAGGAAAAGGATGTTTCTAGCAAAGAGTGGATTGTTTCAGGCAAGGTCACTTTCCTATGTGGGACAGAAGGGCAAATTACCTTGCTAATGCTGACCAGGTAATTCTAGATTGACTGGCTAAGGTTACATTCCTGGGAGAGGCTGAAACTGCAGTTAAATTAGGTATTAATTCTTGGTTTGCTTACATGGGGCTTAGCACAAGTGACTCCATTGTGGGCCTGTTGTCTCTTTTTTAACAATAGTTAAGTGTACTGTGAAAGAATCATGTTAAAAAACATAATTAAGATTATAAACTCAACGGAAAATTTAAGGATTAGCTCAGGAATCGTAGCTCACAGTAAACTAGTGTTTGCATACAGCACTGTAGTATTCAAGGCAGGAAATACAGTTTCTAATGCCAGCCAAATAAAAGTTTAGGAAGATTCAATGAAAGAATGCTCCATATTTGCTTTTGTTCTGATACAGGAAATTTTTGTTTAGTCAAATTTTCTGTGCTATAACCTGAATTCTCCGTGAGTGAATGCCAGTTAGATACACGGAGCTGTCCTTGTGGTGTTCTTTGTGATTTTGCTTTTCTGCTAAATAATGTTGAAAACAAAAGGCTTCTAAGGGCAAGGTTGCTTGGTTTTCTCAGGGATATTTCATGTATTCTATGTAAACTTCAGAGTCATTGCCATAGCTGAATTCACTGCAAGTTGTTACAGAAATAACATGAAAGTTGATGAGTTCAATATGGTCTTTCTTTCAACAGCATTCCTCCACCTAGAGCTCCCCCAATGAACATCCTCTCTGCAGTAATCACTGAAGCTTTTGGAGTGGCACTTGTAGGCTATGTGGCCTCACTGGCTCTTGCTCAAGGATCTGCCAAAAAATTCAAATATTCAGTTGATGACAACCAGGTGGAGTATGCCCCAACCCCTCTCCACACCTCTCCATAGCTATTGTATCACTGTACGGTGTATTCCCAGATCCAGAAAATGTTGAACTTATGAAAAATACAACTTTTCTATGTGTATAACACAAATGGGTAGAAGAAAACAAAAGAAAATATCTAAGTCATTCATTGAAAGGTGGAAATCTGACTTTCTTGGATTGGTTATAGTACACTCTGTGTTTTAGAGAGGGACATCTTGATGATTTGGTTTTAGGAGAGAATCTAAATATATTTATCATTGCATGCTGACTTTCAAAATACAAAAAACACTAATATTACTCTTCTTAGTAAAAAACTAAAGGTTACAAGGGTCTATTCTTAGAATACCAAAGGATGAAGAGTTTACTGAGCATGTTTCTGAATCTACCTCTGCTAGTGTCTTGTCTCAAGCCCTGTGGCCCTACATTTCTGCACAGGTCTGCAGAGATAGCTATGGAATAGTGGTTAGAATGCCAAAGTACCTATATCTAAATCTCACTCTGAAATTGTTTCTGTGTCCCAGTTTTGTCATCTGTAAAAAAGCAGATTTATTCATTCAACAGATGTGTATTGAACCCTACTATTTACCAGGTACTGGTCTAGGAACAAGGGATACAGTGGTACATAATGCAGACCATGTCTTTCCTCATCTCAAAACCTCCCAGTGGTTTCCCATAGTACTCAGATTAAAAGGCTATTACCGAGGCTTACAAGGCCATACCTGACCTTGTCACCATCCCTTTTCCTCTATGATCTCATATTTCTTTCATAGTTCTAGCCACACTTACTGCCTTGTTTTTCCTTGAGTTCACTAGTCATGTTTCTAGCTCAGGACATTTGTACTTGCTGTCCCCATTTCCAGGAATTTTGTACCCTCAGGTAGCTACATGCCTCCTTTATTCAAATGTTCCCTTCTCAGGGAGCCCTTCCTTGGTAAGCTAAAATCCTAAATTCCAAAATTTTCCACTCCTTTCTCTGCTTTACTTTCCATACTCATCTTGTTTATTGTCAGCATTCCCTCACTAGAACTCCAGTCTGTGAGGCCAGGGATTTTTGTCTGTATTATTTACTGGCAATAGCAGAAGCAGAAAAACATTAGGAGGCTTTTGCAATAATCTAAATGACACTTGATGACTTGGACCAGGATGTAGCAGTGAAGGAGATGAGAAAGGGACAAATTCTGCATTGGATGTGGACACCATCTGGGAAAAAGAGTAGTCAAGACTATCTCTAAAGCTTTTGGCTCAAGCAACTGGAGCTTGAGACAGGGAAGGATGTGGGAGAACCAGGGTGGGAATATATAGAGCATAGCCTGATTAGGTAAGTTTGAGATACCTGTTAACCATCCAAATGAAAACGCTGAGTGGCAGGTTGGCTATGTCAGTCTGAAGTTCAGAAGAGTGGTCTAGGCTGGAGATATAAATTTGGGAGCTGTCAATGTGTATTTGGGTAGCTAAGATTAGAGAGGGAAGTGGTCCAATATTTGTGATTGGTTAGATGAGAAGAAACCACAAAGGAGACTGAGAAGTGGTGGCCAGGGAGGTAGGAGAAAACCAGGAGGGTGAGAGGTCCTAGAAGGAGCCTTTAAGGAGGAGGTAGTGAGCGACTGTGTCAAATGCTAATCTTAGGCCAGGTAGGGTAGAAATTAACCATTGGATTTAGCACTGTGGAGGTCACTGGTGGAGTGGCGGGAACAAAACCTTGATTCTAATGACCTGAAAGAGGAGAAATTGACAACAGATACAATAAATGCCTTGTACTTCCCTATAAGGTTGTTACAATGAAGTGCTTAGAACAGTTTCTGGCTCATTGTAAGCACTCAATAAATGTTAGCTATTCTTAAAATAATGGTTAAATTACGACCAGTGGAGAGAACAGAAATAGAATACAGAATAAGTCTCATTCCATGACAAGTTTTACCGGTGGTCTCTAAAAGTTGATTGTGATTAGGAAATGATATATCCTCCTATTATCATTCCTGTAGGAATTTTTGGCCCATGGCCTCAGCAATGTGATTCCTTCATTTTTCTTCTGCATACCAAGTGCTGCTGCCATGGGAAGGACTGCTGTCCTATATAGCACAGGAGCAAAGACACAGGTAACTTTATTTTCAGCAGGGACAAAAGAACTGATGGGTCTTTACTCTCCTTGGAGAGTGGGAAGAATGAGCTTCTCTCTAAAGTCCTGAGAATATTTTTACTTCTTCAATTTCTTAAAACTAGTATCAAGGAATTCTATCTCTTCTCTTTCTTAGGAAAGATCCTTGAGGAGCTGAATGATTCAATGAGCAGACAAAAAAATCCTGTATTAATGGCAGCTTTATTGTTGTCAATCTTTGAACAAATGCTCCCTCTAGCGGTGTCTCTGATTGTACGTTTTGCTAATCTAACCAGTCAATTTGAAATTTTAAAATTTTTGTTCACTTCCTTTAAATAAAATGAAAACAACTGTATGTAAAATCAGTCCTTGACAATGACATTCCTGTCTATAGAGATGTACATGTATGTAAATGAATAATACGATGTCTGTGCACATTTTGATTTTAAGAAACAATTATGTATTTTTAGGAACTCAAATCAATTTGACATTTGAGAACCTGCTATATACTAGTTATTATGCTTGGTACTGATAAGATGTCGATGGTAGTAATAAAGATGTTTCTGTGATGATGATGATGGTGGTGGTGTTGGTGGAAGCATATATCGAGTTATATGCATGTCATACATTTTATATAAATGAACTCATTTAATCTTTTAGGTACCTCTATGAAGGAGGTGTAATTATTATGCTAGGTTTCCACATGAGAAAGTTGAGGAAAAGAGGGTTAAACTGACTTATCCAAGTCACAGAGCTTGTAAGTGGCAGAGCTGGGATTTGAACCCAGATAGATCTACTCCAAATCTTGCATTCTTAACTACTGTTCTATACAAGAAAATTCATGTATATTTTAATTTAATAAATTAATATTAACAGCTAACCATTATAAAACAATTCACATTTATTTTAAATTGGAGTTGAATGAGAATTTATAAAGCATTTTACGTGATAATTTAAACATTTATTAGGAGTTTACCTTATACTAAGTCCTTTTTGGGGGTTGTAGAAGAGTAAATTTGAAAAGGATATGGTTCTTGACGTTGGGGGCAAGTGGCCAGAGAAAGATGGGTTAATGAACATTAAAATATTGCATAAAATTAACCAATAAAATTTGATGAATGTACCATGGAGCAGAGGGGAAGCAGCAACAAATTCTGAATCTATAATAATTTGACATATTATTGCCACAACTCATCATCAAAGATGTGTAATTCTCATTCAACATTGTTTTACATGACAATTTGATTGATTTTTACACAGTTCGTGATTTAAAGCATAAGTTCATCATGTGTATTGGCATAAACATTTTTGCAAACTCTCAGATACTTGTAACCTAAATTTGAATGTTTAATACATAGTGTACTCAAGTATCATTCCTTACTCTGGAGACTCTTCTATCTATAAAATTCTAGGATTCTATAGTGGTTTCCACCTAGTTTCTTACAAGGATGAGTGTGTTAGATTTCCTCTCATCATTTCTGCATGGTATTCTATTCATCAGACTTCAGAAGAAACAAAAGGTACCTAACAAAACACTAGTTCAGGGAAACAAAGTTTGGCAGCACAGTATTTTCATGCTGTTCTGCTTGTTGAGATTGTCGCTAATCTGCTCAACAATTCCCATTAAATTGTACAGAGAAGGAATCTGATTTAATGTGCATACCCAAATCGAGGATGCTTTCCCATGGTAGTCATTTTGGCATTACAACTATTAAGTTTACGTGGAGATAACTGACATGATTTGAAGAAGGCACTGGGCAAGCCAAGTCTTAAAAGTTTTGTTCTAAATAGGCTGTGAAACCAGTTTTCTATGTGACAAGACTTCACAAAGAAATCCCTTAAATAGCTCTGTCTCTCATAGGTACTAGACTTATACCCAGTAAATTAATCTAGAAGAATTTAAACCCTTCAACTTTTAGGCTAATAATAGCCAATCAAAGTAGCAGTGGGAACCACCTTGCATTTGTCAATTATTTCACCAACTGACTCTTTCTTGTTCAGAAACACTATTAGTATTTCTGTAGAAAGATATCTTTTAAAATACAAATATGATCTTGTTACTTCCTCCTAGAACCCATAAAAGGTTTTGCATAGGTCTTAGAATTCAGACCTTTATGTTACCAAAACTGAGTGCTTCCCCCTACAGCCTCATCTTGGACTCTTCTCCACCTCAATCTCAGCTCACCAGTCACAGCTCCTCCTTCCTCGTGGGCTCCAGTGTCTGTTCCTTTTCTCTCTGTGGCTGCCTCCTCTAAGTTAACTCCTCCCATTCTTCAGATCTCACTGACACTTTTGGGTCAACTGTGTTCTTTTCTTCAGAGACCTTAGCTCTGTTGGACTTTAAGTGTTCATCAGTGTGATTATATGATTGATGTCTGCCTTCTTCTCTTGACTTCAGCTCTTAGACAGCCCATGTCTGCTTTGGTTCACCATATCCTCAGTGTCCAGCCCAAGACCTAGCACATAGTAGGTGTTCAATAACTATGTGTGGAAAGAATTAATGAAAAATGAAAGTATCTGATAATTATAAAACTAGTCAATTTTGCTGATATTTTTACCAAGTCCAAGATTGCTCTGCTCACTGCACGAGAGGCCAATAAATTGGGAGACGAGGTGTTGAGGCAAGGAATAGCGACTTTATTCAGAAAAATGGGTGTCTGAGAAGATGGCAGACTAATGGAAATATTCAATTTCTCAGATCCTCCTCTTGGTCTGGAATTTGACCAGTATTTGGGAGACATTTCACGACCAAATTTTGTCCCACAGCACTGGGAGGCTCATCCCAGATCAGGCAAAAATTCTTGTTGATATGCCACTCCAGGTGCTAATTTCTGGATTAGGACCTGTTGATAATTAAAGATTCTCTGAATCTTCTGTCTTTCTAATCTATTATGATCCAAGAAATGTTTTCCCTTATTGCTTCTTCCCATACTTAGAATCATACTATTACAATTATTCTATAAGAGTCATAAATGTGATCTATTTCCTCAGGATGTTTAGCCATCATCTATTTTGTTGGAGCCTGATTGCACACTGTAAGAGACAACAATCTTATAAAATAGACAGGATATAAGTAATGTAGGTAGTAACATTGACAAAGTCATACTGCAGCAGGAAGACACAAAGCATAAACAATTTGGAAACAAAGAATAAACAAAAACAATGCTTAGTATAACTGGTTGTAATCCAGTTACAATAAACCATCAAGTCCACAGGAGAGCCAGTTGGAGAAGCCAAATTCAGGCAGGATCAGGTAGAGAGAAAAAGATAAATGTTTCATCTTTGTTTACAAGGGTATACTTTATCAACTTGTTGTAGGTCATAACATAAGAGAAAAGGAAACAAAAGATAAAAGGAAAACGAAGGTTAAGGCTAGTATATTTCCCAAAGTCATATAGTTATAAATCATATTCATCAGTTCATTCAGTCCCATGTAATTAATTCCTGTTGATCTGGATGAAGTAATCAGTTCATCCAGATTTGTCATTTGTTACCCAGTCTAGTGGTATTATCTAAAGGCTATCAGAAACATATTTGTTAAAAAATGTTCCTTTTTATGAGCCTTCTTGATGATGTGGCAGTTTTGCAAATCATCACCTAAGCTGCCTATGAATGACAAAAGTCTTAAAAAGGCAAGGTTGAAGATCTGATTAGAATTCTTCTTGGCAAAGAAACTTATCCAAGTTGTTATGACATACAGCATTTTAAGATAACAACTAAAACTATAGCATTATACCAGGACATATGCAAATTTCAGAAACTTTGTATAATTTTTAGAAAATCTATTTTAATAACATTTATTCATACCATATAATCTGAGGAGGCTTATTGCTCATTTGACAATGCTTTCCATGTAATTTAGCATACCAACCAATTCTAGTCAGTTTAGTTTATATATATATATATATATATATATATATATATATATATATATTTTTTTTTTTTTTTTTCCCCCCTCTGAGGTGCCTTAGGGTCACAGTTCCCTAGCCCCCCAAAAAGGAAGAAAATCCCAACCAATGCTTCACCGCAGGCAAAACCAATGCAGTAGGGAAGGATACCCTGCTGTTGTCACACACGAGTCCTGTTATGAAATCAGTCTCTCGGGGTCACAGTTCCTCAGCCACAAAAATGGAAGATTCCGAACCAATACCTCATCAGTCCAAAAGGGAAGAACCCCAACCAATGTCCCATCGGAGATAAAGCTGAATGAATGACCAAGGCTAGTTCAAAAGGGAAAATCCCAACCAATGCTCCACCACAGGTGAAACCTATGCAATAAGGAAGGCTCTCTGGGGCCCTCTGAAGCATCCCAAAGCTAGCTGAAGTCAAAAGAACTTTAATTAGAATTTGATAGGAAATTCATCCAAAATATCAAAACGTTTTTTCTTAAAAAGCATTTGGTCAGATAGAATATTTAAGAACAAATACAGCTCAGTTAACGGCAAGATAGTTCACACAATATGTTATCAAAAGCAGCATTCTAAGTAAACTTGTTCTCTTAGCAGAGAGGAGCCAAGTCTGGTCCTGCACCAGTCTACTTTTAATAACAAAATCCATTTACCCAATTAAGTTTAATATAATCTCAGTCTGACCATGCATAAAACTCCTTTTTACTCAAAACATATGTTCCACTTTCCTATTATATAGCGAAAGATTTTATTATTTTTAGTAGCTTTAATTACATATCTAAATTAGAGTCCCCAACTCTTAAAAACCTTAATTTTTAGTGAAAACCAAGTGGCAAGTAATAGTTACCAAAGTCTGGAGACACTATTTTAGATAATTTTCAGAACATAATTATTCCTATAGCATTTACCTGAAAGCTCTTATCTCATTTACATTTAAAGTTTCATCCTATCAAGTTATTTTCCTTGCAACAGATGTAATAAGGTCTTATTTGATTCCTAGGTACAATAAAGTATTATGCTAAATATTAATGACTCTAAAGACATGTCTATATTAATTAGATCAACAAGCTTAAGCCACCTTCAATACCAGATATCAGTTTAATGTTGAATATTTTCTAGATCACATGAACCCAAAATTCCTTCTGACCAGTTTTATATTCCTGAGTATTTATATAGATGCTTGATTTTTTTTAAAGGGCAAAACTAAACAGACAAATCACACAAAGAAACATACACACACACACGCTCACAAAAGTGAAAAAAAACAAAAAAGGAAGAGAGCAACCAAACCAATAAACAAACCCACAAATGAAAAGAAACACTAAAAACTAAATTAAGATAAACATAAAATCAAAAATAAGTCAAACACAGAAGTTAAACCCCAAGTCCACAGTTGCCCCCAAAGTCCACAGTCTCAATTTTGGGAACACTTGTTGTCTATTCAGGAATTCCACAGATGCAGGGTTTACCAAGCCAATTGTGGGGATGTAATCTGCTGCTCCTGAGGCTGCACAGAGAGATTTCCCTTTCTCTTCTTTTGTCGCACAGCTCCTGCAGTTCAGCTTTGGTTTTGGCCCTGCCTCTGCATGTAGGCTACCCTCAGGTGTCTCTTCCCCACCTAGACAAGACAAGGTTAAAGCAGCGGCTAATTAGGGCTCTCTTGCTCACTCAGGCCGAGGAGAGGGAGGGGTACGCTAGTCACAGTTGTGATGTGGGGAATGCCTGCGGTGGCAGAGGCCGGTGTAAAGTTGCAACAGCCTGAGGTGTGCTGTGTGTTCTCCCAGGGAAGTTGGCCCTGGATCATGGGACCCTGGCAGTAGTGTGCTGACAGGGTCCCAGGAAGGTGTGGGTAGTGACCTGCACTTGCACACAGGCCTCTTGGTGGCAGCAGCAGCAGCAGTAGCAGTCCGTGCCTGCCTTTGGGTCCGAGATGATATCCGTGGCTTGGCACCCATCTCTTGAGCTCACTTAGGCGGTGCTCTGACATCTGTGGGCACACAGAGCAGGAAGCCCCTCTCCTTGAGCACCCCAAAACAGTGGTCTCTTGCCTCTCCAGCAGGTCCAGACTTTTTCCCAGTCTCGCTTGTGGCTAGCTGTGGTGTACTAGCCCCTTTCAGGCTGTCTTCACGCAGTCAACACCAGTCCTCTCCCTGGGGTCTGACCTGCAAAGCCCAAGCCTCAGCCCCAGCCCCCACCTACTGGTTGGCACCGATCCTCTGTGTGGAAATCTCTCCACTTTGCCCTCCACACCCTGTTGCGCTCTCCTCTGACACTTTGAAGCTCCCCCTCCCCCGCCAGTGAAGGGGCTTCCTAGTGTGTGGAAACTTTTCCTGCTTCACAGCTTCCTCCCAAAGGTGCAGGTCCCATCCTGAGTCCTTTGTCTCTCTCTCTTTTTTTTTTTTCTTTTGCCCTACCCAGGTAAGTGGGGATATTCTTGCCTTTTTGGAAGTTTGAGGTCTTCTGCCAGCGTTCAGTAGGTGTTCTATAGGAGTTGTTCCACATGTAGATGTATTTTTGATGTATTTGTGGGGAGGAAGGTGATCTCCACATCTTAATCCTCCACCATCTTTGAAAGTCCTCCTCATGCCATTGTCTTTTGATATGAAGTGCACCTTAGTGGTTGGTGTCTTTTTCCTTCCACATAAACATGGATATACTCAGTCACACGGGTATCTGAATGAATCCTGTAATCTGCCTTCTGACAACTAGCTCTCTCCAGTCTAGTGGAGTTACAGGCATAATATTTTGTTATTTAAAAATTATTATCATGTAAAATTACCAGTTACTCCTAAATAATCAGTTTAGTGACAGTTTTGTGTACTATAACTTCTTTTATGGACAATCCTTAGTTCTCTAATGACTTATTTCCCACAGAAGGACTTTTCCCCCTTTATATGCTGGGGAGTGCTGTAGATGAGCTCCACTTAATACGGAAGGAACTTGTATCAAGCTTCTTTCATTTAGTTTAATGGTTTTGAATTTCATCCATGCTGTTGCATGTATCAATAGTCTGTTCTTTTTTATTGTTAAGTAGTATTCTATTGTATGGATGTCCCAAAATTTATCTATTCACCAACTGGTGGACAATTCAGTTATTTACAGTTTTTGGTATTTATGAATAAAACTGCTATAAATATTTACATGTAAGTATTTTCATAGGTGTATGTTTTCATTTCTCTTAGGTAGTTCTGGGTCATACATAACTCCATAAGAAGCTGCCAAACTGTTTTTGAAGTGGCTGTACCATATTGAATTACCACTAGTAGTGTCTGAGAACTCTAGTTGCTCTGAGTCTTTGCCAGCCCTTGCTATTGATTATTTGTTTATATATTTATTTTTAGCCACTCTAATAGGCTTTATTTCCTTTGATTTCTCCATAAAGATATTTTAGGTATCTTTCTGGTCCTGTGAAAGCCCTCTCTTCTCTTGTAAGGCTGACAGTTTGGCTAAATGTTTCTATTAAGACATGAGCATTTGCTTATGTGAAATTTGTTCTCCATTAAGTGGAGCATAGCTAGGAGTGAGTGTTTTGAATTACCTTTTGTCAGCAAGTTGAGTTGGTTAGAACACAATACTAATGACTTTTCAGGATTAATAAAATTAAGTCTGTTTCACTGCAGAGACTGCTCCCTTAATCCCATATAACTGTTTCATATTAACAAAGGACTCCAACGAAGAGAGTAAAGGCTTCTGTGAAAATTTGTCATCAGCACAGAAAAACCCTAAGCTGCATATTCAGTTATTACCCAAACAACTAGGAAATGAGAAGGGGGGCCAGGCTGAACAACTATAGGCTAAAGGACTTTTAGCTGAAATGTCATTTTCACTATTAAACAAACAAACAAAAAAGCCATGCTGTGATGTGTGATAAAAGTTGATGGTGTCCTATTTCTTTGTTTGGAATTGCTTTTTTGGCATTGCTGACTTAATTTGATTGCACCAGTTTGTCAGCTGTCACATTTGGGTTCCTTCAGCTACAAAATATAGATGACAGTCTATTTAATTTAACAATCATGTGCCAACATTTTGTTTCGTCTTATCAAGAAGAACAAAGAATTATCTTTTTCCCCCTATAACTTTGGAATAATAAGGAAGTTCAAGCTTTCTTTTTTGACTGTCTTTTATTTTACAGGTGGCTTGTCTAATATCTTGCATTTTCATCCTGATAGTCATCTATGCAATAGGACCCTTGCTTTACTGGCTGCCCATGGTAAGTAGTGCTTTTTATTATTTACTTTTTAACTTTATTTTTAATGAGAATCATTATATTTTAAAATTTTCTTTGAAGAACAACCTCAGTGATCCTAAATCTGAAACCTTATGTGACATAAGTAATGGTTGAATGGAGGAAAGGTAGAAAGAGCCCACATTTGATGGGGAAGGTATGGGAGGGTACCATGGCTGTTTTCTAATTCTTAGGCTTTTGTATAAAAATGACATCATGGAATTAGATTTATTCTGTATTCATTTGGAAGATGGAACTAGGCAATCTCTGTTATAAGAAGGACATGCCACTCTTTGTTTCTTTTTTTTTGGCTGTGGCATGTGGCATGCTGGACCTTAGTTTACTGACCAGGGATTGAACCCACACCCCCTGCAGTGGAAGCACAGAGTCTTAACCACTGGACCACCAGGGAAGTCTGTTATAAGAAGTAGACTTCGGAAGAATTTTATAAAATTTGTACTCTTAGAAAATGCATGCTGGGCAAGAGAGTAGGCAACAAAATTCATCTTGCCACCCTTGATGCATGGTTATACAAAGTGACTCAGAATATTAGTACACTTGTTTACCTTGCTTTTCGGAAGCCTGGGGCACTAAAATGATGTGAGTAAGATCCTGGTCTTCAGAGATCCAGAGACAGTGTCAGTCCTTTCTTGTTCTAATTCTTCATTCATGTAATAAGAATAAATCACTTTCATGAGAGGATCTCCCAATAACCAAGTTCACTTTTCAAGAGAGTTATAAATATATTCAGGTGAAACCAGAAAATTGATACTCAAGACAATTATAAAGAAATACATGATATAAATATTTAATTTTTGCAACAAACAGATTTCAAACAAATGGCAGTGAATAATTATTATAAAGTTAAGAGGACATTCAGCCTTATAACATTCACCCTTATAATTCATTACTTTTCTTTTTCTTTCTTCCTTTTTTTTAGAATGCCATAACATGTACCCTGTGATTTTCTAGAATTGTTATTATATTCCTAAAGTACAATAATAGGTTAGTTCGAAACAAAATGAATATTACTTCAGTCTTCTAAATGGTTATTGCTTTTCTTTAGTAAGTACTTCAAAGACAAAGACATAAAAATACCATGATTCTTTAAAATTTAGATTAAAATCTTTATCTTGCATCTTCATCAACTTATTTCTTATTTGTAGTGTGTTCTTGCAAGTATTATTGTTGTGGGACTGAAGGGAATGCTAATACAATTTCGGGATTTAAAAAAATATTGGAATGTGGATAAAATTGATTGGGTAAGTAGAAATTTTATCTAAAATTACTATCTTTGGCTTAAACACATGTTACAAAATAAGCTTTAATAGTTCCATTTACAAAAAATAGTTTTAGCCATTTGAAACTTACATTTTACAAGCTATCTTTTTTCAAACTCAGTAAAAATATTAAAATGTAAAATGTCTTTATAAGAAACAGAAATGGAATTCTGTCAAATTTTGATTGATGTGTCTAAGAACTTTTAAAGAAATGCTAGCTAACTTGATTGGTTTGGGGATTCCCAGTTTCCATTATGAATTGATTCTGGAAGTAAAGTTCATCAAAGAATAGCTAGTAGAAATATGACTATTTATAACATATATGAAAAGCCAGCATTAATTGCTAAGAAATGTATGCTGCATTAATATAGGGTAAACATATTAATAGTGACCATATTCATTCTAAATACAAAGAGTCTCATGAATTGTTTTTTAAATGGGTTACATTGAGAGGAGCATTATGTTAATAGGATATTGCTAGGAACAGATTAAATTATATTGAACAATGATAAAATATGAATTTTACTAACATAAATATTTAATATACTTGTTCTAGAGAAATGTATCTATGCAAGAACATCCAAAATTCTCTCTCTCTCCTATATGGGTGAATTATTTCATGAGTAGCCTCTGTTTAGCTCTATTATGGAATTCACCATATTGAAATGCAATTATTTATGTATTCTCCCTCCTTCAGAGCCTTTGCTCTGAGAGACTTTGGGGGGTTACTTATGCTGGCATGTACTTTAATAATACTCCTTTTAAAAAGATTCATGTACCACAATGTTCATTGCAGCACTATTTACAATAGCCAGGACATGGAAGCAACCTAAATGTCCATCGACAGATGAATGGATAAAGAAGATGTGGCATATATATACAATGGAATATTACTCAGCCATAAAAAGAAATGAAATTGAGTTTTTTGTAGTGAGGTGGATGGACCTAGTGTCTGTCATACAGAGTGAAGTAAGTCAGAAAGAGAAAAACAAATACCGTATGATAACACATATATATGGAATCTAAAAAAAAAAGAAAAGAAAAAAAGGTTTTGATGAACCTAGGGGCAGGACAGGAATAAAGACACAGACATAGAGAATGGACTTGAGGACACGGGGAGGGGGAAGGGTAAGCTGGAACGAAGTGAGAGAGTGCCATGGACATATATACACTACCAAATGTAAAATAGATAGTTAGTGGGAAGCAGCTGCATAAGACAAGGAGATCAGCTCGGTGCTTTGTGACCACCTAGAGGGGTGGGATAGGGAGGGTGGGAGGGAGACACAAAAGGGAGGGGATATGGGGAGATAGATGTATACATATAGCTGATTCACTTTGTTATACAGCAGAAACTAACACAACATTGTAAAGCAATTATATTCCAATAAAGATGTTAAAAAAAGATAATATTCCTCTTAAGTCTCAATATTACTGAGCTTCTACCAAGGTACAATAGTGGGTGCCATGTGGAATTCAGAGATGAATAAAGAAGTACTTACCCTCTTTAGACACTAATATTTGTGCAGGATGTAGGCACAGAAACAGTAACTATTATATGAAGCAAGATACAACATAACCTGGAAGCAAAAGAAAAAACTTAGTACTGGAGAAAAATGAGGCTGGAACATTTAATTTGGACTGGGTTAATACAGAAGACTTACAGCAGAGCTGAAATATGAACTGAGACTTGAAGGAACAGTATTTTGTAGGCAGTCCAAGAGACCAAAATTAACTAGGCTAATGGAGGATAATGACTTTTTTAGGGTGATATATGTGAGGTGGCACATGGAAACAGAAAAATGAGATGTAAACTTATTTAACAAGCTATTTATAACCCCATGATAAAGGTATTTCTAAGGGACTCATTAATCACGTAAGGGGGAGCACATTACCATAATGGAAGGGGAGAGGTGTCAGGGAAGGCTTTTTCCAGGAAATGATGGATAGAACATATAGCATGAAGTTGAGAGTAGTAACAGATGGGGTTGGAAAAGTTAAGAAAGGGTTGGACTGAGAGAGCCTGCTTATGTCCTGCAAAGATTAGACTTCATCATGAAGGCAGTGAGGCATCACTGAAAGGAGAAATAGGAATAAGATTTATGTATAAGAAAGGTCATGTGAGTAATTTGAGGAAGATGGATCGAACTGATGAAGTATGCAACAATTGGAAGCACTCCTTTAATAATTCAGGCAAATAAATGAGGAAGGCCTGGACCACAACTAACACTTGAGATTAAAGAGGAAGGAATAGAGTTGAAAAATACTAAAGAGGTTTCATTAGTTATCCCTCATCACCAATTCATGACATGAAGTGCATCAGTCTGGAGTGGCTCCTAAGTTTTCAGTTAGGAACATCACTGGAGGAAAATGATGTCATTCATTGAATTATAGAATATGGAAGCTTAAATGCATTTGGTGGTTACCTTTAGTCTTTAAAAAAATACAGTTTCACATTCCTGAGTTATTTATTTCAGTTCCTCCAGTTGTATTTCGTATGTTATCACAAAGCAGTTTTCCAAGAAGGGCTCATGTGTTTTATATTCCCAGAGCTACTTCATGGTGAAAACATGTTTTCTTTTTATACTAGAAGGAAGTTTTTGGCTGAGTCTAAAATGCTTTCCCGCAGGCTTTTTAAGCTTGAATTATCTTCAGACATTGAGGGATAAGGCAGAGAAATCACAGGTCAACATAATTTTTTATTATTTAATGTGAGCTTATTTTTCTAAATGGATGCTCAGTGAGTTTCTTTCTTGCTCATAAAGTTTGGTAATTTTTTTTTTTTTTTTTTTTTTTGGTACTAATGCTTTTTATTTTTTTTTTATTTTTTTTTTAAACATCTTTATTGAAGTATAATTGCCTTACAATAGTGTGTTAGCTTCTGCTTTATAACAAAGTGAATCAGTTATACATATACAATATGTTCCCATTTCTCTTCCCTCTTGCATCTCCCTCCCTCCCACCCTCCCCATCCCACCCCTCTAGGTGGTCACAAAGCACCGAGCTGATCTCCCTGTGCTATGCGGCTGCTTCCCACTAGCTATCTATTTTACATTTGGTAGTGTATATATGTCCATGACACTCTCTTACCCTGTCACATCTCACCCCACCCCCTCCCCATATCCTCAAGTCCATTCTCTAGTAGGTCTGTGTCTTTATTCCCGTCTTGCCACTAGGTTCTTCATGGCCTTTTTTTTTTCCTTAGATTCCGTATATATGTGTTAGCATACTGTATTTGTTTTTCTCTTTCTGACTTACTTCACTCTGTATGACAGACTCTAACTCCATCCACCTCATTACAAATACCTCCATTTCATTTCTTTTTATGGCTGAGTAATATTCCATTGTATATATGTGCCACATCTTCTTTATCCATTCGTCTGTCGATGGACATTTAGGTTGCTTCCAGGTCCTGGCTATTGTAAATAGAGCTGCAATGAACATTGTGGTACATGACACTTTTTGACCTATGGTTTTCTCAGGGTATATGCCCAGTAGTGGGATTGCTGGGTCGTATGGTAGTTCTATTTGTAGTTTTTTAAGGAACCTCCATACTGTTCTCCATAGTGGCTGTATCAATTTACATTCCCACCAACAGTGCAAGAGTGTTCCCTTTCCTCCACACCCTCTCCAGCATTTATTGTTTCTAGATTTTTTGATGATGGCCATTCTGACCGGTGTGAGATGATATCTCATTGTAGTTTTGATTTGCATTTCTCTAATGATTAATGATGTTGAGCATTCTTTCATGTGTCTGTAGGCCATCTGTATATCTTCTTTGGAGAAATGTCTATTTAGGTCTTCTGCCCATTTTTGGATTGGGTTGTTCGTTTTTTTGTTATTGAGCTGCATGAGCTGCTTGTAAATCTTGGAGATTAATCCTTTGTCAGTTGCTTCATTTGCAAATATTTTCTCCCGTTCTAAGGGTTGTCTTTTGGTCTTGTTTATGGTTTCCTTTGCTGTGCAAAAGCTTTTAAGTTTCATTAGGTCCCATTTGTTTATTTGTGTTCTTATTTCCATTTCTCTGGGAGCTGGGTCAAAAAGAATCTTGCTGTGATGTATGTCATAGAGTGTTCTGCCTATGTTTTCCTCTAAGAGTTTGATAGTGTCTGGCCTTACACTTAGGTCTTTAATCCATTTGGAGTTTATTTTTGTGCATGGTGTCAGGGAGTGTTCTAATTTCATACTTTTACATGTACCTGTCCAATTTTCCCAGCACCACTTATTGAAGAGGCTGTCTTTTCTCCACTGTATATGCTTGCCTCCTTTATTAAAGATAAGGTGACCATATGTGTGTGGGTTTATCTCTGGGCTTTCTATCCTGTTCCATTGATCTATATTTCTGTTTTTGTGCCAGTACCAAACTGTCTTGATTACTGAAGCTTTGTAGTATAGTCTGAAGTCAGGGAGCCTGATTCCCCCAGCTCCATTTTTCGTTCTCAAGATTGCTTTGGCTATTCGGGGTCTTTTGTGTTTCCATACAAATTGTGAAATTTTTTGTTCTAGTTCTGTGAAAAATGCCAGTGGTAGTTTGATAGGGATTGCATTGAATCTGTAGATTGCTTTGGGTAGTAGAGTCATTTTCACAATGTTGATTCTTCCAATCCAGGAACATGGTATATCTCTCCATCTATTTGTATCATCTTTAATTTCTTTCATCAGTGTCTTATAATTTTCTGCATACAGGTCTTTTGTCTCCTTAGGTAGGTTTATTCCTAGATATCTTATTCTTTTTGTTGCAATGGTAAACGGGAGTGTTTTCTTAATTTCACTTTCAGATTTTTCGTCATTAGTGTATAGAAATGCAAGCGATTTCTGTGCATTAATTTTGTATCCTGCTACTTTACCAAATTCATTGATTAGCTCTAGGAGTTTTCTGGTAGCCTCTTTAGGATTCTCTATGTATAGTATCATGTCATCTGCAAATAGTGACAGCTTTACTTCTTCTTTTCCGATTTGGATTCCTTTTATTTCTTTCTCTTCTCTGATTGCTGTGGCTAAAACTTCCAAAACTATGTTGAATAATAGTGGTGAGAGTGGGCAACCTTGTCTTGTTCCTGATCTTAGTGGAAATGGTTTCAGTTTTTCACCATTGAGGACAATGTTGGCTGTGGGTTTGTCATATATGGCCTTTATTATGTTGAGGAAAGTTCCCTCTATGCCTACTTTCTGCAGGGCTTTTATCATAAATGGGTGTTGAATTTTGTCGAAAGCTTTCTCTGCATCTATTGAGATGATCATATGGTTTTTCTCCTTCAATTTGTTAATATGGTGTATCACATTGATTGATTTGCGTATATTGAAGAATCCTTGCATTCCTGGGATAAACCCCACTTGATCATGGTGTATGATCCTTTTAATGTGCTGTTGGATTCTGTTTGCGAGTATTTTGTTGAGGATTTTTGCATCTATGTTCATCAGTGATATTGGCCTGTAGTTTTCTTTTTTTGTGACATCTTTGTCTGGTTTTGGTATCAGGGTGATGGTGGCCTCGTAGAATGAGTTTGGGAGTGTTCCTCCCTCTGCAATATTTTGGAAGAGTTTGAGAAGGATAGGTGTTAGCTCTTCTCTAAATGTTTGATAGAATTCACCTGTGAAGCCATCTGGTCCTGGGCTTTTGTTTGTTGGAAGGTTTTTAATCACAGTTTCAATTTCAGTGCTTGTGATTGGTCTGTTCATATTTTCTATTTCTTCCTGGTTCAGTCTCGGCAGTTTGTGCATTTCTAAGAATCTGTCCATTTCTTCCAGGTTGTCCATTTTATTGGCATAGAGTTGCTTGTAGTAATCTCTCATGATCGTTTGTATTTCTGCAGTGTCAGTGGTTATTTCTCCTTTTTCATTTCTAATTCTATTGATCTGAGTCTTCTCCCTTTTTCTCTTGATGAGTCTGGCTAATGGTTTATCAATTTTGTTTATCTTCTCAAAGAACCAGCTTTTAGTTTCATTGATTTTTGCTATTGTTTCCTTCATTTCTTTTTCATTTATTTCTGACCTGATCTTTATAATTTCTTTCCTTCTGCTGGCTTTGGGGTTTTTTTGTTCTTCTTTCTCTAATTGCTTTAGGTGCAAGGTTAGGTTGTTTACTCGAGATGTTTCCTGTTTCTTGAGGTAGGCTTGTATTGCTATAAACTTCCCTCTTAGCACTGCTTTTGCTGCGTCCCATAGGTTTTGGGTCGTCGTATCTCCATTGTCATTTATTTCTAGGTATTTTTTGATTTCCCCTTTGATTTCTTCAGTAATCACTTCATTATTAAGTAATGTATTGTGTAGCCTCCATGTGTTTGTATTTTTTACAGATCTTTTCCTGTCATTGATATCTAGTCTCATAGCGTTGTGGTCGGAAAAGATACTTGATACGATTTTAATTTTCTTAAATTTACCAAGGTTTGATTTGTGACCCAAGATATGATCTATCCTGGAGAATGTTCCATGAGCACTTGAGAAAAATGTGTATTCTGTTGTTTTTGGGTGGAATGTCCTATAAATATCAATTAAGTCCATCTTGTTTAATGTATCATTTAAAGCTTGTGTTTCCTTATTTATTTTCATTTTGGATGATCTGTCCATTGGTGAAAGTGGGGTGTTAAAGTCCCCTACTATGATTGTGTTGCTGTCGATTTCCCCTTTTATGGCTGTTAGTACTTGCCTTATGTATTGAGGTGCTCCTATGTTGGGTGCATAAATATTTACAATTGTTATACCTTCCTCTTGGATCGATCCCTTGATCATTATATAGTGTCCTTCTTTGTCTCTTGGAATAGTCTTTATTTTAAAGTCTATTTTGTCTGATATGAGAATTGCTACTCCAGCTTTCTTTTGATTTCCATTTGCATGGAATATCTTTTTCCATCCCCTCACTTTCAGTCTGTATGTGTCTCTAGGTCTGAAGTGGGTCTCTTGTAGACAGCATATATATGGGTCTTGTTTTTGTATCCATTCAGCCAGCCTGTGTCTTTTGGTGGGAGCATTTAATCCATTTACATTCAAGGTAATTATCGATATGTATGTTCCTATTCCCATTTTCTTAAATGTTTTGGGTTTGTTATTGTAGGTGTTTTCCTTCTCTTGTGTTTCTTGCCTAGAGAAGTTCCTTTAGCATTTGTTGTAAAGCTGGTTTGGTAGTGCTGAACTCTCTCAGCTTTTGCTTGTCTGTAAAGGTTTTAATTTCTCCATCACATTTGAATGAGATCCTTGCTGGGTAGAGTAATCTTGGTTGTAGGTTCTTCTCCTTCATGACTTTAAGTATATCCTGCCACTCCCTTCTGGCTTGCAGAGTTTCTGCTGAAAGATCAGATGTTAACCTTATGGGGATTCCCTTGTGTGTTATTTGTTTTTTTTCCCTTGCTGCCTTTAATATGTTTTCCTTATATTTAATTTTTGACAGTTTGATTAATATGTGTCTTGGTGTGTTTCTCCTTGGGTTTATCCTGTATGGGACTCTCTGTGCTTCCAGGACTTGATTAACTATTTCCTTTCCCATATTAGGGAAGTTTTCAACTATAATCTCTTCAAATATTTTCTCAGTCCCTTTCTTTTTCTCTTCTTCTTCTGGGACCCCTATAATTTGAATGTTGGTGCGTTTAATGCTGTCCCAGAGGTCTCTGAGACTGTCCTCAGTTCTTTTCATTCTTTTTTCTTTATCCTGCTCTGCAGTAGTTATTTCCACCATTTTATCTTCCAGGTCACTTATCCTTTCTTCTGCCTCAGTTATTCTGCTATTGATCCCATCTAGAGTATTTTTAATTTCATTTATTGTGTTTTTCATCATTGCTTGATTCCTCTTTAGTTCTTCTACGTCCTTGTTAAATGCTTCTTGCATTTTGTCTATTCTATTTCCAAGATTTTGGATCATCCTTACTATCATTATTCTGAATTCTTTTTCAGGTAGACTACCTATTTCCTCTTCATTTGTTAAGTCTAGTGTGTTTTGACCCTGCTCCTTCATCTGCTGTGTGTTTTTCTGTCGTCTCATTTTGCTTATCTTACTGTGTTTGGGGTCTCCCTATCACAGGTTGCAGGTTTGTAGTTCCCGTTGTTTTTGGTATCTGTCCCCAGTGGCTAAGGTTGGTTCAGTGGGTTGTGTAGGCTTCCTGGTGGAGGGAACTAGTGCCTGAGCTCTGGTGGATGAGGCTGGATCTTGTCTTTCTGGTGGGCACGTCCACGTCTGGTGGTGTATTTTGGGGTGTCTGTGGCCTTATTATGATTTTAGGCAGCCTCTCTGCTAATGGATGAGGCTCTGTTCCTGTCTTGCTAGTTGTTTGGCATAGGGTGTTCAGCACTGTAGCTTGCTGGTCATTGAGTGAAGCTGGGTCTTGATGTTGAGATGGAGATCTCTGAGAGATTTTTGCCGTTTGGTATTACGTGGAGCTGGGAGGTCTCTTGTGGACCAGTGTCCTGAAGTTGGCTCTCCCACCTCCGAGGTACGGCCCTGATGCCTGGCTGAAGCACCAAGAGCCTTTCGTCCATACGGCTCAGAGTAAAAGGGAGAAAAAATAGAAAGAAAGAAAGAAAGAAAGAAAGGAAGGAAGGAAGGAAGGAAGGAAGGAAGGAGGAAGGAAGGAAGGAAGGAAGGAAGGAAAGAAAGAAAGAAAGGAAGAAAGGAAAGAAAGAAAGAAGCTATAATATAGTGAAGTAAAATAAAGCTATTGTAAAGCAAAGCTATACAGACAAAATCTCCCCCAGAAGCATATACATATACACTCACAAAAAAAAAAGGAAAAGGGGAAAAATTAATATATCCTGCTCCCAAAGTCCACCTCCTGAATTTGGGATGATTCGTTGTCTATTCAGGTATTCAACAGATGCAGGCACATCAAGTTGTTTGTGGAGTTTTAATCCGCTTCTTCTGAGGCTGCTGGGACAGATTTCCCCTCCTCTTCTCTGTTCGCACAGCTCCTGGGGATCAGCTTTGGATTTGGACCCGCCTCTGCGTGTAGGTCGCCTGAGGGCGTCTGTTCCCCGCCCAGACAGGACGGGGTTAAAGGAGCAGCTGCTTCGGGGACTCTGGCTCGCCCAAGCCGCGGGGAGGGAGGGGTACAGAGGAGGCGGGGCGAGCCTGCGGCGTCAGAGGCCGGCGTGACGTTGCAGCAGCCTGAGGTGCGCAGTGCGTTCTCCCGGGGGATGTTGTCCCTGGATCACGGGACCCTGGCAGTGGCGGGCTGCACGGGCTCCCGGGAGGGGCGGTGTGGAGAGTGACCTGTGCTCGCACACAGGCTTCTTGGAGGCGGCAGCAGCAGCCCCAGCGTCTCACGCCCGTCTCTGGGGTCCGCGCTGATAGCCGCGGCTCGCGCCAGTTTCTGGAGTTCGTTTAGGCGGCGCTCTGAATCCCCTCTCCTTGCGCGCCGTGAAACAAAGAGGCAAGAAAAAGTCTCTTGCCTCTTCGGCAGCTGCAGACTTTTTCCCGGTCTCCCTCCCAGCCAGCTGTGGTGCGCTAACCCCTTCAGGCTGTGTTCACGCCGCCAACCCCAGTCCTCTCCCTGCGATCCGACTGAAGCCCGAGCCTCAGCTCCCAGCCCCGCCCGCCCCGGCGGCTGAGCAGACAAGCCTCTCGGGCTGGTGAGTGCTGGTCAGCGCCGAGCCTCCGTGCGGGAAGTGCGGGAATCTCTCCGCTTTGCCCTCCGCACCTCTGTGGCTGCGCTCTCCTCCGTGGCTCCGAAGCTTCCCCCCTCTGCCACCCGCAGTCTCTGCCCGCGAAGGGGCTCCTAGTGCGTGGAAATCTTTCCTCCTTCACAGCTCCCTCCCACTGGTGCAGGTGCCGTCCCTATTCTTTTGTCTCTGTTATTTCTTTTTTCTTTTGCCCTACCCAAGTACGGGGGGAGTTTCTTGCCTTTTGGGACGTCTGACGTTTTCTGCCAGCGTTCAGTGGGTGTTCTGTAGGAGCAGTTCCACGTGTAGATGTATTTCTACTGTATCTGTGGGAAGGAAGGTGATCTCCGCGTCTTACTCTTCCGCCATCTTCTCTCCTCCCCAAGTTTGGTAATGTTGTCAGAATATTTCTTGTGGTTGAACAGTTAGTATCAAATTTCTAAGAGAGTGACATATCCTTGTGATCTCGGAATCAAGAATTACATACAAAATTTTTCTTCTAATATGTCTTTGAATATTTTTTTCAAATATATATGTTCTGTTCTCTTAATGAATTATGTATTTTTAATTTAATTTGTTTCTTAAAATCTGTACATTTTCCCGTGATTATTTTGGGGTGTGCATGTGTGTGTGTGTGTTTGTGTTTGTGTGTGTATGGCTTCTCTGGACTATTCACTGTATCTCTGATTATGTATTTCTTGTTGTGATTATCCTATTTAGTAAATTTTAAATATGGCTTTTATCTCTGTAATATTTTTGTTTCCATCCAATTTCTTTCCCAGTTTTTCTTCTTTGACTCTTCATATCTATTTTTGAGGGTTTTTTCCTGAGATTTTATTGCCTAAACCTATCCTCCGTCTCTATTTTGTTACTTTATTTCTTTTTCCAATTTTTATAAATAGGTTCCTTGATTATTCCTTTATGATTATGATGCATCCTTAGTGGATGTAGCTATTTGCTGAAAAATAATGTGGGGAGGGCAGGAGGTAGGAAGTGAGGTGGAGCATCCCACGACTCTGATTTAACTATGTCATCTGAAGATTTGTCCCTAGTTGAAATAAAGCCTCACAAATCACAGGCTCTCTGATGATCTGATACTAGTTGTCTCCTCTACCTTCTTCACCTTGTTTCATCTCTGTCAGTCTCCTTTGGTTAGGAAGCTAGGTTGTAAGTGATACAAATGGCATTTTATCTTACTGCTCTTCTTTATATAGTATCAAATAGATACCATACGGGTACCTTTCCTTCTTCTCTGGTGGTCCACTATTGCCCCTAGAACTTAAACCTCTTATCAGAAGATTATTGTATAGAATTTTTAAAATTGTGACATTCATGGAGAAATCTATAATTGATTAAACTTTGAGGATAAATTTGTTGGCTTCCAGTGTCCTTGATATCTTACAAATTTTGCAAGTCTACATTGTATTTTATAGTTAGGAGTTGTGACCATGTTCTTGTTTCATCAAAGTTGGATTTTCCTCCATATATATTCATTTTTATATTGCTTTGGGTGGAGTTTAATAGAGGGGAGTAAAGTAAAAATGATTTTAATACACTATCTAAATCTACTTAGAAAAGTTATTCTGGAAGCAGTATGGCAAATGGTTTACAATGTTGATAACAAAAGCAGATAGTTAAGTAGGAGGCTGTTAGAACAGTTTAAGGGAACAATAACAAAGTATGAACTAGAACATTATCAGTGAATTGAGAAGAGGGTATAATTTGAGGTATTTTTTATTAATAATTGATAGGACTTGGAAATGATTGGACAAGTAGATGAAAAAGGAGAAATAGTAAAATATTATTCCAAGGTTTCTGATTGTAGTGTCTTGAAGAATATTAGTGTTATAACTGAAAGATAAGAGTAGAAGAAGACTTGGGGGGTGAAGTTAATGAGTTTGCATTTGGACACATTGAGTTTGAAGGTATTTGGTAGACTGTTTGAAACTGCTTTAATGGTTCATAATTTGTAATCTCCTACATAGAGGTAATAGTTGAAAACCTGGAGTAAGTAGGGAGTATGGTTTGTGAAGAAAATAATGTTGAGAAAGGTGACATGGATATAGCAGGTACATGATAATTAAATGCGATGTTGGGTTTAGCTTGACAATGGCCTCCTGTTGTTGAAGTGGACAGGTATCTCTAGTTGTTAAGGAATTGAACAGTGAGAGGCCATGGGTTATTGGAATATGATCTGGGCAAAGCATTTGTAGTGATAACATTGCACAGACTTTTGTGGATATATGCTAGATCACCCAGTAGACAGAATATGTCCAGATAACTCAATAGTTAGAATATACCTAAATATCACGAAGAAAAGTTACCAAAGATGTATGTATGTGTAAAGTAATTTGAAAGTTCAAAGTTTAAGATAACATGTAAGTAGTCATCACAGATGAAAGGAGAAAGAAAATGTGGCACATATGTACAATGGAATATTACTCAGCCATAAAAAGAAACGAAATTGAGTTTTTTGTAGTGAGGTGGATGGACCTAGAGTTTGTCATACAGAGTGAAGTAAGTCAGAAAGAGAAAAACAAATACCGTATGCTAACACATATATATGGAATCTAAAAAAAAATAAAAAGGTTCTGAAGAACCTAGGGGCAGGATAGGAATAAAGGCACAGATGTAGAGAATGGGCTTTAGGACACGGGGAGAGGGAAGGGTAAGCTGGGACGAAGTGAGAGAGTGCCATGGACATATATACACTACCAAATGTAAAACAGGTAGCTAGTGGGAAGCAGCTGCATAGCACAGGGAGATCAGCTCGGTGCTTTGTGACCACCTAGAGGGGTGGGATAGGGAGGGTGGGAGGGAGAGGCAAGAGGGAGGAGATATGGGGATATATGTATATGTATAGCTGATTCACTTTGTTATAAAGCAGAAACTAACACACCATTGTAAAGCAATTATACTCCAATAAAGATGTTAAAAAAATAAAGAAAAATTAGAAATTTTTATTTTTTTAAATTTTTTACAGTTTAATAATAATTCTACTTTGAGTTGTAGATCAAAACCCTCTTTGAGATAATGAGGAAATAGGGATCCAAAATGGAAGACTTACTGATGGACTTAGAACAGAGTTTGAGTAACTGAACAGTAGAGATAGAATTAAAACCTACAGAAATTTAATAATATGGATCAATCACCAAAACAGCATAACAGATGGAGCAGAGAGGTGAAGTGCTTGAGTAGCTGCTGAACTGTGTTTTACACTGATACATTTTCTATAAAAGGAAGAGTTTATGTGTTCCCTACTTGAGGCCAACTTTGGAGTTATATTATGTTTAGGGGCTGTGAGTGCCAAATAGGGAGGAGATCAAGTAAGAATGCACAATGCAAAAAAATAGCGTTTCAAAAAAAAAAAAAAAAGTGTTTCAAGAACCCAATTCCTTATAGCTATGACATCTAGGATTTGGATCTTTATTAGGAATTGTTACAGAATAGTGTTAGGCCTTATTCTAACCAGTGGGACTATTTACTTGTCTATGTTACTAATTTCTATTTGATATTTTTTTCAAAGTTATAAATGTAGGCCTGGAAAATAACTAAGCATTATAAGCCCAGCTTACAATAGATGATATTGTGGGAGAGTAAATTCACTTTAAAAATAGAACCAGATGGTACCAACATTTTTGGTCCCTCTGATGAATCATGGCCTCCAGGCTCTGTGTTTTTTTAAATGGCAGGGACCAGGATCCTCAGTTCCCCATGCTATATTGAATCATGGAGGTTGGCCAGGAGGAACAGGACTTATAAAGCTTTTGGTGAAGTCTTATTCTGCCACACCCAGGCAGGTTCAGTAAACATCAGGGGAAGAGTGAGAAACAGAGCAATCATGGCAAGTTGAAGTAACGATCAAAAATTTGCAGCCTTATTTTGTACACAATCAAGTCTGGTGTAATAAGTTGGGAAGGAAAAAACACACTGTGTACAAATAGAAGATTCAAATGACTCTCCATTCACCTGAATAGAGGAAAAACATCTCAGTGTCTAACCTATTAGATGACAGGATGGTGTAATAATAAGTACTAACAGCATTACATTTGTAGGTGATGGATCTTAACATGAGAACACTTAAAATATGGTTTCTCATTTATTCCCAAATGTTTGTTTCTTCTATAGCAAAAAGGAATTTTACAGATAAAAATCTGTCCATTTGCTTCCAAGGGCTTAGCTTTTGAAAATAGCTCAACATTAAGAACCACTCAAGCTCAGTGTAGATAAATAATACAGACAAAGGAGAAGTAAAAAATTTCAAGTTAAAAAATACCTTTTAGAAACATTTGTTTCAAACTTGTCTGGATAAAAAAAAAAACTACACCCCTCCAAGAATCTGTGCTGTTTTCAGATTATAGAGAAATTTATTTTTCATTAGCATATGGAATTGAATTATGTTGTTAAAAATGTTTTAAAATGGTAATACAGCTATTGGGACAGAAAGAAATCAACTTAGAATTACTTGCATAAAGTAATGCAGATAATTTGGGAGAAAAGAGAGAGTTTGAAAACTTTGTTGGTCTACTATTTGCTAAATGCAGAATTTTGTGTTTAGAAAATATAGCTTTCTGGATTTCACAAATTATTTTCCTTTTAAAGTTATTTTTGCCAGAAATAAACTTAGAATTGCCAATATAATACAGTATCCTGTTTCAAATTGTAATTTCAGGTGGTAGACAAAACTGCAATATTGTTGGAATCCCAATTAAAGGAGAAATAGAATTTTCTTGCAATCTTTTGAAATATTCCCAAGAACTAAGGTGGCCTTGAGTTTTTAGCTTTCACAATTTCACAAGTGAACCCTTGCAAATAAAAGTATAACTATTTTTTATAGTGGTTGGTCTAAAAATGGCTTTGGTCGTGCTGTTAGAGTCAGTCATTTTAAAAATAGGCTTTGAGAGTCCTATGTATCAATAGTAATAAGCTACCTTATTATAAGAATAATAAGTATAAATTCTTTTTATAGCAATCCCAGAAAACAGAATATTGCTGAGAATGACCAAAAATCTACAAACACTTGTTTGTAATATTAATACACCAAATGAGAAAACAGTAGGAAATTATGGAATGCTTTTGAACCAAGCACATCAGCCAACTATTTACAGATCTTAAATAGAAAGTTTGTTGGGGATTGAACTAAGGATTGGCAGCATCTATATAAAAAGAATGCACCTTTTCCCTTTGCCTTTCCCTTAACCTCTGTCACTGGGAGTCCGCTGGGGCCTGGATTTGTTTCTGTGTTCCTGGGCTTCTGTTTCCCACTCCTTGAGTAATGTACTCTTGCTGAGAGATTTCATCACAGGAATGGTAGAGAAGAAGATTGTGAGGAATTTAGCAATCACGAGAAAGATGAGAATACAAAGGACCCATATCTTGTTTCCTGTTTCTCTTTCAGGGCATATGGGTCAGTACATATATATTTACAATATGCTTTGCTGCCAATGTGGGGCTGCTGTTTGGTGTTGTGTGTACCATAGCTATTGTGATTGGTCGTTTCCCAAGGTAAGATCTTATTTAAATGTTGTTTATTCTGACACAGCAGCAAATATACTGTTGCCAGTTACTTTTATTTCTGTGGAATAGATAGTATTACACTCTCATGTTTTATTTATATTTAGAGACAAAAAGAGAAGTTTTTATCTACATGTGATATAAAATAACAGTGGTCTTAATGAGGAGAAATCTTTTGTCAGAACTATAAAATAGAATATATAAAATCTATTAAAGTAAATAAATTAACCCCACAGCTCTACAGTGCACCACAGAGCTATTTTTTTTAAGTGAATGGATATAGTATCTAATGAGACACAAACCATATAACAATGTAATCATTTGAAAAGTTAAATAACCTCAACAAATTTAATTTTTCAGAAGCTTTATTAATCTAGCTACTTTTTTCTAGATAATTTATTAAAGAACACATTCTTTTTGTTTCCTACTGCACATTTGTAAACCATTCCATATTTTGATCAATTATTTTTCTGTTTCCCAATGTTCATCATCCGATAATGCTTCTACTCACTTCTCATCCTTCCCTTGAAATTCTTTGTGAAATAATATATTCTTAAAAATTTAAGTTTTACCTCTATAGATTCTATCTTTATTAAGTCTCTATATATAGATTCATTGTTATGTGGTCCAATCTTGCCATTGATTCCCTCTTTATTTCCTTTACCTTGAAACAAGATTTTCTTAAATACCGTATACTTTCTAGCCTTCTCCCTTATTGCTCTTCTTTATCAATCCACCTCTTTAGCTTGAAGATATGGTAACTGGGAGCCCAGATGAGATAAATTACATTTTAAAATCTCTATTTAGATGTCTCTGTTTCTGAGGATCCCAGAAAGATACACATTTACCAGTGTCTTATGAACAAATGGGATATAGCATCTAAACCATTCTAGATACGTTCTAATTGTTAAAACAAAATGGCTTATCCTTTTGATTTCTTCATGGTTAATGTAGTAATTTGGAAATGACATTGTATTTTATATCTGCCTTAATTCTAGAGCAAAGACTCTGAGTATAAAAAATATGAAAGAAATGGAATTTAAAGTGAAGACAGAAATGGATGATGTAAGTTTAGTTTCCTTTTCCTTCGTGCAATTAGTAATTTTTTTAAAAGTCAGATAGTTTCAAGGTATCATAAGAAGCAGATAAATTACTACTTTAAAAATGATAATTCTATTTTTGATTAGTTTGAACTTTCAGTGGCATGTGTAACCACCATAAATATAGCAATCAACATGCAACAAATCAATAGAACAACAACAGAAATCTTGTATCAGCATGCAGATAAGAGGATAGCATGGTTCATAGATGTACAGTTCACAGAATAATCATGGTCCAGACTAGTTCAGGTATTTGGAAACCTCTTTTCCATTATTAAGTTGACATAAAACAGTCAAACTAAATTAATAGTCTATTCCAAATAAAATGATGGAGGAAGATAGGGAATAGGGAAGGGAATAAAGCAAAATGGGGTCATGGTATTTGTTAACACAATCAGTGACCCTCTGTTTTATTAGCAGAGGGTAATTGATGCCACTAGGATTTGTTTCTTGCACAGTGGACACCTTTTTAAGGAAACAACATATAAATTGTCTCACTCAATCCATGTTTAGGCAGGCCAATTATGTTTGAGTTCTAGCTTCTTGTTCTGAAGGATGACCCAAACAAGTTTAAAGTGAAGAAAGAAAATGTCAACTTGAATTTTTGTCAATTAAAAAAAATGGCCTCACTTTGAACCTGCTTTGTAATGTTTCACTAACATTATTTTTCTTTATTTTTCATTTTTACTTGTTTTAGTACCTCATGATTGCCCTCAGAACAGAGACAACTGGCCTCCTATAAGAAGGATCAGTGTCAGGGTATTTCTGAGTAGAGTGGAAGTAGAAAGTAGCAGCAGGAGTCCTTCTGTGACACCTAGGGAAATGGCTTGTGCTTTTTAACAAGTATGGAAAGATTTGCTTCATAGAAAGCTATTGGAGTTCAAAGACTTCTTTGAAGGTGTCCCAGGCTCAAGTTTTCCACCAATGCTACCTTTCTTTCCTATCCCTTTCTTTTCTTCCTTTACATTTTCCATGGGAATTTAATGCTCATGCAAAGTCCCAGACTGACTCAGGCCTCTAAAGTCCTCAGTGTATCCACCCGACACGTACAGCCATGTACCATAGCCTTGACATTCTTAGCTTTGAAACAGAATTCAAGTTTGGTATTTTTCAGTTTAAAGAACACTGGTTAATAAATTCTACCTAAGTCATACCTTCTTCTCAAGCTAAATATGTGAGGAAGTGAATGAGGGTATTTGTAGGAAGATGAAAGTGCTAAAATTTCTCCATGTCTTTAAAACTTGATTTGTTCCAGTCTAGCCACCTACCTGAATAATAACAGTGTCACATGGAAATCTTAATTTTATTAGATTACACCTCACTAGTTATTTAATGTTTTGTATCAAAACTAAGAGGGAAAACACTAAGATAGAGAAAGATTTGAATATGAACTCTTGGGAATTTTTAGCTAACTTCAAGAGTAGTGGTGATCTGTCACTCCTCCCTTCTGTTTATGCACGCTCCCACCCCTTCTTCACATGAAACACTCATTCTCAATTTGGAAGACCCCTCCCCACTGAGTGAATTCAACTCTATTGAGAATTTCTTTTTTTGCCCCATTTGAGTCTCTGTTCCTTAATAAATACCTATCTTTAAAAAGTATATTATCTTAAAGCATATTGACACAAACATGTGGTGTGATTAGTGAGTCAATTTAAGATGTGGGTCTTTGTCATAACTAAACATGACAGGCCAAATAATTGTTTATTTTTGGCTTATAAGAGATTTCCTCTTGATTAAAAGTTAATTTGGTAACTTAAGCATTTTTGTTTTCTTGAATTGTTTATTTGCAGCAAATCTTCTCACTTTCTAGAGTTTAAAAAGTTGTGTAGCTATAGAAACTTTTTGACATTATCTAGCTTAAAATTTTGCCTACGTTAGCTCTCGTGGTTCCAGTGGGGAGAGAAGGAGGAAACAGGGAGCCCCTGCCACCGCAGCCACCACCATGTCTGTGCTGGTGGTGTGGGAAAGGAGGCGTGAATCCCAAGGCGCGAGCCGTAGTTGTTGCCGCTGCGGGAGGGTAGGCGGTGGGAACGTAATGGAAGATATAAACTGAACATCAACAGCATCATCCAATGGCTGCTGGAAGTGAGAAAGTCCAAGCCTGGTAAGATTGTACAGCTACAGGAGAACGAAATCAGAGGACTTTGCTTAAAGTTCGGAGAGATCTTCCACTGTCAGCCTATCCTACTAAAACTTGAAGCACCACTCAAAATATGTGGTGATATCCATGGGCAATACTATGATTTGCTTCGACTTTTTGAGTACGGTGTTTTCCTGCCAGAAAGCAATTACCTGTTTCTTGGGGACTATGTGGACAGGGGATAGCAGTCGCTGGAGACTATATGCCTCTTATTGCCTTACAAAACCAAATATTCCGAGAATGTTTTTCTTCTCAGAGGAAATCACGAATGTGCCAGCATCAATAGAATTTATGGATCTTATGATGAATGTAAAAGAAGATACAACATTAAACTATGGAAAAATTTCACAGACTGCTTTAACTGTTTACCGATAGCAACCATCATGGATGAGAAAATATTCTGCTGTCATGGAGGTTTATCACCAGGATCTTCAGTCTACGGAGCAGATTCAGTGAATTATTCGACCAATTGATGTACCAGATCAAGGTCTTCTTTGTGATCTTTTGTGGTCTGACCCTGATAAAGATGTCTTAGGCTGGGTTGAAAATGACAGAGGCATGTCCTTCACATTTGGTGAAGTGGTTGCAAAATTTCTCCATAAGTATGATTTGGATCTTATATGTAGAGCCTATCAGGTGGTTGAAGACGGATATAAATTTTTTGCAAAGAGACAATTGGTCACTCTGTTTTCTGCACCCAATTGTTGTGGAGGGTTTGACAATGCAGGTGCCATGATGAGTGTGGATGAAACACTAATGTGTTCTTTTCAGATTTTAAAGCCTGCAGAGAAAAAGAAACCAAATACCATGAGACCCATAACACCTTCAAGGGGTATGATCACAAAGCAAGCAAAGAAATAGATGTCATTTTGACACTGCCTACTTGAGACTTGTAACATATACTATATATCCTTCATTTTTAAAACTGTAATGTATATTGGTCGGCTTGCTCAAATAGTGTTTATGGGCCTCCCCCCTTCCATTTTTGACTTAATGAATGGTATTTTCTGGTTATAACAGCAAATGAAAGATTCTCCACTCCCAAGGAAAAAATGTTTTGTTTTGTTTTGTTCTCTGTTCCTTTTGCCAACAACTTTAGTGATGATGCTAAAGCTATACAGCCCAGGACAGTTTATTCTGTGTAAGGGGTGAGTGTATAGTTGATCTTTTTTAAAAATTCAGTACAGCCCATGAATAATGTAAATGCTCATTTTCTTTAGGATATAGAGACCTAGTGTGCTCAATCTGTACGTTATTGTCATAAAATGCACGCTGTTGGATACAAAAAACTGTGAACTTTTTTGTTTGTTTGTTTGTTTCAAAGGAATTTCTTTTTTTTCTCTCATTGTCTTGTCATGTACAAACTAGTTTTTATAGCTATCAAAGTTAGGAGTAACTTTCAACCTTACCAGCATCACTGGTATATATATTTAATTAAAGCACACTTTCCCCTGTGGTATACTTAAAATGACAATTAAAGCCATTATTTTAAAGTTTGTGATTCTTTCCTAAAGCCAAAGTTTCTGTTGAAATATATATTGACACTCCCCTAAGTACAAGGTGGCATGGTTGTGTACCCCTGCCGCCTTCATGGGGATTCAAAAACAGGCTTTTGGGTTTGAATAGCAATTAGTAACATAGTGCTGTTTAAGCTATTGATTAAAGTTAATAACATTTTGTATGATTTCCATATAGTCTTTTCATTAAATAATCTTTTTACAGTTATATCAGGCTTGAACCCGTCCATTCAGAAAGCTTCAAATTATAGAAATAATACTGTTGTATATGAGTGATCGATTATGCTTTCTTTGGCCTACATTCTTTATTCTGCAGTGAAATTGCGGCTTACAAGTCAAAACAAAGGAACTAACTTACTATCCACCAGTTTATACAGAACTCACAGTATCTATGACTTTTTTAAAACTAAGATCTGTTTAAAAGAAATCTGTTTCAACAGCTGACCATGTACAATACCATGTGGTAAAAATGAATTCAGACTTATTAAATGATGAACTTGTTTAAAAAAATTACCTACTTTAAAAAACAAGGAAGCTAAGAGAGGTTAAACTAATTGTCCAAATTCACATATCTGATATTTTCTTTTATCTTTCTATCTCTGCCTGTATGTGTCTCCTCCTCTATGTGAGTACTAAAGTCTGAAGGAATATTGCTTTATTTAGTTGGTAAGGAGTTATCATTTCATAGAACTTACAATCCTCTCAGTTTCTAAGACAGATCCCAGCCCCAAAGGTCATGGAGAAGACGGTATTGCCAGGAAGACCTGGGCAAATGGCCAAAGCAGACACCTTTTGTATTGAAATTTTTCCTTCCCCATTTCCTCATGTCTTGCCTACATCCTAAATCCAATGTAATCTAGGCCTGCCCAAAGTGAAATTACCTTCCTGATAATACCTCTTGGTTTCTTTCTCTCAATTAGAACTATCAGTCACTTGTAAGGTTATACTCCAGCCTAAGGAAGACTATGTCATTATGAGGTAAATGACTGATAGTGACCCTTTAGGACATATTTTCATTTTTTATAATACTGATGGCTAGGTAAAGGAATTTTAAATTTCTAGACTGAGTGGGAAAGGTACTTTTAGGAGGATAAGTCTTCATGATACTCTTTGGATAGTCTAGGCTGTTGCCTCCCCAAAACCCAATTAGTAGGGATAAGGGCCATTTTTCTGAAAAGCCGCAGACTTATCTCATGGTTACTAATGATTCTTAATAAAGAGGAAGTACATATTTTCCTCGAGAAGTATGATAGCATATTAAATTCTCCAAAGAAATTTTAATGAAAATATCAGCCAGGAGATTGCTTCCATAAATGAGTGGCATTTGGACTTGTAGGATTTCGATTCATTGTAGGATTTATTTCATTCAGAACTCTGAATCTATTCCTTTTTTTTTCTTGTAAAAGGAAACCCTGCAGCAGGTGAAAATTATCTCAATAAACAACCCACTTGTTTTTCTGAATGTAAAGAAGTTTCATGCTGATCTAATGAACATAATCCAAAAAGAAAATGCCAGCAACCAGCCACTTGATGAAATCAGCAAGGTAGGGTCAACTCTTTCATGATTACAATATCATGCTACAGATAACCTTATATCATGATGCCCCAAAAACGTTATCATGTAAATATAATATGTTATAGAAGTGTTTAGAGACCTCTTCCCTCACAAAACCTTATATTGTATTATACTTTTTTTTTTAGTTTAATTAATTAATTAATTAATTTATGGCTGTGTTGGGTCTTCATTTCTGTGCGAGGGCTTTCTCTAGTTATGGCAAGTGGGGGCCACTCTTCATCGCGGTGCACGGGCCTCTCGTTATCACGGCCTCTCTTGTTGTGGAGCACAGGCTCCAGACGCACAGGCTCAGTAATTGTGGCTCACGGGCCCAGTTGCTCCACGGCATGTGGGATCTTCCCAGACCAGGGCTCGAACCCGTGTCCCCTGCATTGGCAGGCAGATTCTCCACCACTGCGCCACCAGGGAAGCCCCCTGTATTATACTTTTTATTTGGCCCTTGTAGTTAGCTTTTAGGTAATTGCTTTTGTTCATTCATTTGTTCAGTTGTTCACTTACTCATTAATTCAGCATATATCTAATGGACATGTGTACTAAATGCTATAACCCTGAGAAGAATAAATAAGACAAATCACTTAAATCAAAGGATCTTTTTACCAAGAGAAAGAAGAGTTAGATCTACCTCTAAAAGAGAATATGGTAAATGACTCAGAGAAGTATAAACTGTTGCCATCATTATAACGTTATTTTTAAATGCCATCATTCTTTATCTCCATAAATTATCTCAATTAACACAGATAGCAAATCAAATGTGCATCAGGATGAGTTCATGTGAATGAGCTATCTGTAATCATTTGAATCCTTATGCTCTCTGCAATGTTAAAAGCATGGACTTTGGAGCTAAGCTGCCTGGGTGAGCCACTTAGGAACGGTGGGACCCTAACCAAGTTATTTAATCTTTTCTGTTTCAGTTTCCTAATCAGTACTAGAGATGATTAAATGAGTTAATATGCACAAAGAAATTAGAATAGCACCTGGCTTACTCAATACTATAAAATTTTAGCTAGTATTATTAGTTTGATTGAGTGCAAATAATGCCCTCTCAATGAAGCATTTCTTGACTATTTTAGATAACAAAGATCTCTTTTTTCTCTTGTATCCTTGAGAATATACTATCTCCCAGTCAGTCAGATGCATAGGAGACCTTGGCCCTTCCACTTCTGGTGTCTCAGGAGCTAATTCCACATTCCTGTCTCTGCAGCTTCATGCGTCTGCCTCTGGGCCTCATAGTGATCCACACAACAGAGGTCCTAAATACAAGATCAGATATGAAATTTGCTGGGCACTGTTCAAAATGAAAATGTGAAGTTCCTCGTTCAAGAATTGTTAGGAATTTCAAAATGGTGACAACAGAGCATTAAGCCAAATGAGAGACCCTTCTAAGCATGGGGTCCTGTGTGACTGCACAGGGCTCAAGCCCATGAAGCTGGCCCTGTCTATATATCTCCAGACCTTCTTTACCCCTCACCTGATCTTTAGGATGTCACTTTCATTGTAATATTAGGAACTACCACCTGTGATTTTGGGGTGAGAAGAACTTGCTCTTACGCCAAAGGGGGAGATATATTCCTAATTGTTCAAGTTGTATATTAGGTCTATTTTTAATCACAAAGCCATTCTATACCTTACAGAGTGTTAAACTGTATTATGAGAGAGGTAGGTTCTTGTGGCTGACGTGAAGCTCATAACCACCATGCGTAACAATATTGTGGGAAAATCTGTCTAGAGTGTCAAATAACCTAATTAACCCACAAGAAGTTGTGGTCTTATTTTACCAAAATTTAAATTTACTTATTGAAATAATATACTAGTTTGTAGGCTTTATCATTTCTAGTAGAGTACCTGACATGAGGATTCTTATAACAAATTATTTATCGATAGTTGATAGTGTTTTCCTTAGAATATTTTCCTGCAAGATTAAGGTTGCTCCAACTTGTTTTCAGAAATTGCAAATTAGCATGTGTTTACCTTGTAGTATACCTTAGAAACAAATCTCATTAACACAGTCGTCTGTGAGAAGGTTCTACATATATGATTTTACCTACTTGGGACTTCAGAAAATTGAGTCTAAAAATCAAATAGAGTTTATTGAATCTAGATTATTGGTACGTAATGGCACCCAAAAGGATTCTTTAATTCAGAACTTTATGATGGTGAGAAAGAATTTGTTGAAACTGAGTTCTACTCTAATGATAATAAAGCAAATATTGTATGTATATTTGTATATTATGAATTTTAAAGGACACACCAAGGATTCAGATGGCACTCTGGAATTCCTCCTCTCAGAGGAACCTGGGGTAAACCTTCATTCAGAATGCTTAAAAGGATAGTCTTGAGCATGGATGCTCTTTTGGGCATCTCATATTGTCCTTGTCACACACTGTCTGCCTAGGATATCTACTTATTTTAAGGACTATGCACTTATTGTAAGTTCAGTTTTGGAGTAACAAGTCTGCATCAATTAATCTCTGCTGCAGCTTTGCCTCCCTTTATCAGGCTGAACATAGCAGTCTATAGTTATGCCTTGAACTGGAGTGCTCTGCCAGGGACTTGATCTTCTCTTCTCTGACAGCTGCATTTTCAACAGATAGTAGTGATGGAAGGGCATTTAAAACATTCCAGAGCAGGAAGATTTACATCCTATTCAAAATATAGACTGAAAAAGGATCCCCTGTTAGGTTATGTAACTATATACTTCTATATCATTATACTGCTATACTTCCTGTATATCACTATTAAATATCTCCCTGAATGGAGAAGCTTAGAAGGATCTCAGGCTGCTAGTGTTTGATGGATTCATGCTCATTATTATATAGGCCACAGATATTCACTGTAATATTATCACCATTTTGTGGTCTCACTTTGCAAGAGAAGTTTCAATCTGCTGTTTACCTAAAATTTTCTTTTGCTCAGACAAGGTTTTTTTTTAAAGTAGACTTTATTTTTTGGAACAGTTTTAGATTTACAGAGGAAAATTGAGAAGTTAGTATAGAGAGTTCCTATATACCCCACACCACACACAGTTTCCTCTATTATTAACTTCTTGTATTAGTGTGACATATTTATTATAATCGATCAACCAATATGGGTACATTATCATTAATTAAAGTCCATGCTTTATTCAGATTTACTTAGTTTTACTTAATGTCCTTTTACTGCTCCAGAATTCCAACCAGGATATTACATTACATTTAGTTGTCCTGTCTCCTTAGGTTCTCTTCGCTGTGATAGTTTCTTAGACTTACCCTTTTTTGATGGCCTTGACAGTTTTGAGTAGTACTGGTCAGGTATTTTGTAGAATGCCCCTCTGGTGGAATTATCTCTTAGTTTTCTCATGGTAGGACTGGAGATATGGGTTTTCAGGAGGAAAACTATAGAGGTGAAGTGCCATTTTCATCACATTGTTTCAAGGGTACATAATATAAACATGATTTATCACTGTTGATGTTGACCTTGATCACCTGGATGAGATAGTATTTGTCAGGTTTCTTCACTGTAAAATTACTCTTTTTTCCCCTTTCCATGCTGTAGTCCTTGAAAGCAAGTCACTATGTGCAGCCTGTATTAAGGAGTGTGGAGTCATTCTCCACCTTCTCGAGGGTGGAGTATCTGATTTAAAATTCTTCTGCAGGAGATATTTCAGACAAGATATTTTAAGAGGAGGGAAAGGAAGCACATTTGTTGACTGTCTCTCAAGGGCAAGTCCCTTTAAATGGGCTATCTAACTTAATTGTCAACAGCCCCATGATGTAACTGACTTTACCTGAATGTTACAATAAAGGAAAGTTGAGACTTAGAAATGTAAAATAACCTGGTGAAAATTATTTGATAACTGTCAGAATCAGACTTAAAATATATAAGTTGAACCACTGGGATTAAGAAGGGAAAATAGATGTTTTGTGGTCACCCTCTAAGATGAAATCTGATTTCATGGGAAAAGCAGTATAATGTAGAAGTTTGAAGCATGGGGTGCAGAGTGGAAAGATATGAGCTCAGGTTTTAACTCAGTTCTTACTAGCTTTGTGACTTTGGTCAAATTATTTAACAATTTCAATCTTTAGAAGTCTTCCAAATTCAGAAATTTTCCAACTTTCAGATGAAAAATGAGTTCAGTAACTTCATAGGATTATTCTGAGGATTAAATGATTAATGTAAAGTTCTTGGTATATAGTAAGTACTCAAGAAATAACAATTGCTATCATCATTAACAGTAATAACAATAACACATTTTTGAGAAGTACATAGCATGTTATAATTTTAGAGGCATCAATTATTTTTAATTTCAAAGAAGTTTAATTGTAGGATATAGAGTCGTTTTCATTCTCCAGCATTTTCATAAATCAGGAATGTTTTTTCTTGGACATTTTCATGGAGCTTCAGATGAACAGCTAACTTTTAAAATTTTTATTTTTTTTTGGAGTATGGTTGATTTACAATATTGTGTTAATTTCAGGTTACAACAAAGTGATTCAGTTATACAAACATATGTATCTTTTTTTCATATTCTTTTCACTTACAGGTTATTAAAAAATATTAAGTACAATTCCCTGTGCTACACAGTAGGTCCTTGTTGGTTATATACTTCATATATAGTAGTGTGTATATGTTAATCTCCAAATCCTAATTTATTCTTCCTCCACGCTTTCCCCATTGGTAACCATACACTTGTTTTCTATGTCTATGAGTCTGTTTCTGTTTTGTAAATAAGTTCATTTGTATCATTATTTTTTAGAGTCCACATATAAGCGATATCATATGATATTTATCTCTGTCTGGCTTACTTCACATTACTCAGCCATAAAAAAGAATAAAGTAATGCCATTTGCAGCAACATGGATGGACCTAGAGTTTATCATATTAAGTGAACAACTAACTTTTGTATAATATGAAATATATGGTTGGTGGTCTCTCTTTGAGGGTGCTGTGTTAATGAAGTCAATTTCTGATTAGATAGGCTACAATGAAAAACATGTACAAATGTTCAATTCCTGATCAAATATCAAAACAAACTTAATCTTGCAGAAAATGTTCTAAAGAAGATAGTCTGACTTGATAATTTAAATTATCTACTGAGCTAACATAAACTTAGAACTAATTATTTTATTATTTTAGTTTGTTGTATTTATCATTCTGGAAAAAAAGCTAGGAAAAATAATCATTGGAGACTAGTTTTCTTTGTTATTTATGGAGAAAAGAATGATGTTCTTTTTCAGGGACAGAAATGAATTTTTATAATGTTATTCTTCTTTATATTTGTTTTCATTTCAGTGTGAACAAAACACATTGCTCAATTCTCTATCCAATGGCATTTGCAATGGTGAGTTAGCTTAAAAAAAACTAAGTGTTCTGACTTGAATATAGGCCAGAGAATGAAATCTTCTTCCCCTTCTTCTCCCTCTCTGCCTCCTACTTCTGTCCTCCCTCTCTCCTCCTGATCTGCATCCTCCCTCTCCTCTCCACCTTCTCTTCCTCCCTCCTCCCATTCTCTCCTCCTCCATCTCCCTCCTCCTTGCCTACTCCAACCTCCTCTCTTTTTTCTCTCTTCCTCCTTCTTTCTCTTTTCTCACGCCTATTCTATCCTCCCCCTTCCTCCTTCTTTTCTTCTTCTTCCCTCTCATCCTCCTAATCTTTTAGAAGTGAATTTAAGATGTATAAACCTACAAAGGATGAAGGTGTACAACTTTATTATGAGGCATTAAGAATACCTGAAACACAAATTAATGGTATTTTTTTGTAAAAATGGAAGGAAATACAATGTCCACTGATCAGAATGTACAATATTGAAAAGATGTCAGTCCTCGAATTTATTTATAGATATAAATTGAATCACAATTAAAATTCCAATAGGACATTTTAATAGCAATTGACAAGCTCATTCTAAATTTTGTACAAAAACTCAAATGGCCAAGAATAGGCACAACTGTTGAAATATATGAACAAGCGGGAGAGCATGTTTTCTTATGTATGTATAGATGTATTATAAAGCCCTAATAATCAGTGCAATGTGGTACTGGTTCAGAGATAAGTGAACAGATCAATAGGACAGAGTAGAGAGCACAGAAGTGAGGAAAAAAACTCACATGTATTGGTGTTTTATTTGTGACAGAAGTGGCACTGCAGAGCAGTGAGTAAAAGACAGTCTTGTTAATATACAATGATGAGACAATCATGTATCCATAATGAATGAAATTAGACCTTTATCTCATACCATACCCCAAATCAGTACCAGCTGGATCAAAGTCCTAGGAGTGGTAGACAAATTATAAATTTAGAAGAGAATATAGGAGAATATATATAAGAAATATTAAACATTATCATTAAAATTCACTAGATTATTATCAAGAGCTTTTGTTTACCAAAAGGCACCATATAAAGCATAAAAAGATAAGCCAGAGTAAATGGAGATAGGTGTAACAAATAAAATGGAGAAAGTATTGCACTCCCCAGCATATCAAGGAGTAAAAATGGCAGATGGCCTGTTAGGAAAATGGGCAAGAGACATGAACAGGCATTTCACAAAATGAGACATTTTCAAATATACCAATAAACATATGAGAATATGCTTAAATTCACTATTGTTATTTATAATAATTATTGAGGAAATGTATATTAAATTCATAATAAAACACTATATATATTTATATATATATATATATATATATATAATTGATATTTTTAAAAGTCTGACAATACCAAGTATTGGTGAGGATGTACAGCAACAAATAGTTTCTTGCAGTGCTAGTGGGAGTGTAAACTGTTACAACCATCTTGGAAAACAGTTTGGCAATATCATATAAAGTTGAAGATACCATACCTTATGACCAGCAATTCCACTTCCAGTTATACATTCTAGCAAGTTACATAAACAAGAACATTCACACAGTATTGTTTGTAACTACATAAATCTGGAAACAGCTCATATTTCAAAAAAAAATTATCAGGTATATATAACTATGGAATATTTGTACATTTGAATTTTTATTTGATATATTTATTATACTATATACATATACAATAATGAAAACTAGATGAGTCTTATAAACATAATTGGGCAAAGATAAAAAGATGAAAGAAAACATTAAATTCAAATTCCATTATATAAACTTAAAAAAAAAAACAGGAAAAGCTGACATATTGATTTTTGTTTTTCTAAAGACAATAAAAAAGGAATCTCTTAATATTTGTACCTGGAAACATATACAAGATTGTTCATAGTAGCTTTGTTTATAATTCTCCCAAATGCAGAAACGACTAAAATATTTATTAACAGTACAGTGGATAAAGAACATATGGAATGTTTATATAAATACTTATTATAATAAATACATATTATAATATCTATTATATTAATTTATGTAAAGTATTCTAAATAAATGTATAACATATAGAATAGAATAAAATAAATATCATATAAATATATGAATTAATTGCATGACCCACATCAACATGGATGCAGCTCAGATGTTAGCTTCTCTGGTCTCTTCTGACTTCTTGTAGCAAATTTACTTTCTCCTACATTGTGCTTTCAAAGGACGCTTGTATAATACTGTTATTGTACCTATTTAATGATCATTTCTTAAGGGTCTCACTTTTCTGCTAATCTGGAAACTTTTTAAGGGCATTCTCACCTCTGCATCACTAAATCAGGCTCACTTTGCACAGAACAGTAGCTGATGGGCATGGTCACCTTTGCTGTGTCCTTGTGAAATTTTGGCACCCAGTGGCCCTTTTATAGTAGCCAGGACTAGTTGACCAGAATATTTTTCTGGTATTTTCCTTCTCTCCCCTCTTCTGACACTCCAAAGTATCCTAGGTTCTCCCATCTCTCACTCTTGTTCAGGGGCAACCTCCTGTTCTCACTTCCCTGAGCTTTAAATCCTCAGGTTTCATTTACTGCTCATGTTCTTGGTTTCCTCTCTCAATTTAACTAGTAAAACCTATAACTCTTGGTTTTATTGCCTTTACATTTTCACTTCTGTGACTCTAATTCTGTCCTTAACCATATTCAAAATGAATTAGTATGACTTTCATATTTTTTATTTTTTCTGCTATGAGACAGTCTTGGTCTTACTCCACGGGTAGAAAATACCCAGTTTCCCATGCTTACATCAGACAGAATTAATTAATCAAGGCACTTCCTCCTATGAGCCAAAGTAACTTGAGAATCTTCTAAACAGGCAGTTGCAAGAAGTTGCTACAAATGGTTGGTGTTGACACAGAAGTTGAGATGTAGTTGCCATCCCAGCTTTATTCTATTCTGTGCTGTAATGACACATTAATCTTAAATCACCTTTTTTTAAAAAGCCTTCTGAGGCATTAGAGATTATAAAGGTTCCCTTCTGAGGATCAAGTGCCCACTACTCATCTTGACACCTAAAACCTTTCCTTATTTTCTCAAACTGATTTCCCTTTTACTACACATTACACAAGTTCTCTTTCCCAATCAGATGAATCAGTTCATGGCCCCTACATCTAATTTTATCGTCCCTGGATCTGATCCTTTATTTATATTCTCCCTTCTAAAACAATCTACTTTTTTGCCAATCCAAATACTATACTTTCTTCAAGGTTTAATAAAGAAGTAAAGTAAATTGAAGGGACACACTCTTTGGCAATCTCAGGTAGACGAAGAAGTCAGCCAGATCCATAGAGGGGAATATACAGTCAAGTGCAGCCTGGAATTCAGTGTCTTCAGCTATAAGATGGAAATCATAGTAACATGGAGAGACTACCACATGCCTCACTCAGTCACATATCACCTTACATGGTTATAAAGTGTTTCATTCATGCATATTTTCCTCCTAACTAGATTTCTAAGGGAAGAAATGTATTTTAAATTTCCATTGCATTATCCTTCATTGTCCAATGAACACTAGGTCAGTAAATGAAAATTACAATGCTAATATTTGTATAGCACTTCCAAGTTTTCAAAGGACATTCTTCTGAATAACTGAAATAGATAATTGGTAACTATACTTCCATTTTCAAATAGGTAATAGGATACTCTTCATTTTACTGATGAAAATGTTGAGGACATAGATAAGTAACTTTCTCAGGATTGTGCAGTTGGTTAGGGACAGAGGAGGAACTCAAGTCCCTATTGAAGACAGATGTGTGTACAGGAAAGGTTGCTTAAGGTTGGGATTTGAGAGTTCTGAGCCAGATGCAGTCTGCAGGAACACAACCAGAAGGGTGGGTTGGTGCTAATACAGGGAAAAGGAGGTAACAGACAGTGCCATCTTCCTCTGCTTTGGTTGAAAGCTTGTGAAAATGGAGATAGAGGATGGACTTAAAAGAGATTTCAGTATGTAATTAACATAACCAGCACTGTTCGGGTGTTGGGGGAAGAGAGAGGGCAATGCAAATAATGATTTGAAGCTTTGAAACGCTCAAACTGGGATAAATAACAGGAAATCCAGAAGGGTAGCTAAAAGGAAAGGGAAGTTTATTTTAGAAGATAGTGAATTTAAGATACTGTGAGACCAGCAGGAGACATCCATGAGTTTTGGGGACCACTGAAGAGATCTGGAAGTAACTAAAGCAAAAGGAGATATTAGCTGGGAAAGGGAGTAGGAAAGAGGAAAGATAATAAAAAATACCCCCTCCCAACAATCTTTACAGAAGAGGAAGATTGGATTGAATAATCAAAATATGTAAATACATATAAACTACATAAATAATAACATGGAAGTCATCATATTGCTCTGAATGAAAAAAAAATTGCACAAATGTGAACAAATCTTCCATTAACATGTTTAGTATGTTGTGTTCCAAAACACTTTAGTCACATTGTGCCATTACCAAGAGGCATTCTGTCAACGTCTCTCTTAGCATTGTGATTTTTCAGGTTCATTTCCACCACCTTCTTTTTTTTTTTTTTTTAACATCTTTATTGGTGTATAATTGCTTTACAATGGTGTGTTAGTTTCTGCTTTACAACAAATTGAATCACCTATACATATACATATATCCCCATATGTAGTCCCTCTTGCGTCTACCTCCGACCTTGCATATCCCACCCCTCTAGGTGGTCACAAAGCACCCAGCTGATCTACCTGTGCTATGCGGCTGCTTGCCACTAGCCATCTATTTTATATTTGGTAGTATATATAAGTCCATGCCACTCTCTCACTTTATCCCAACTTACCTTTCCCCCTCCCCCTGTCCTCAAGTCCATTCTCTATGTCTGCGTCTTTATTTCTGTCCTGCCCCTAGGTTCATCAGAACATTTTTTGTTTTATTTTTTTAGATTACATAAATATGTGTTAGCACGCCATATTTATTCTTCTCTTTCTGACTTACTTCACTCTGTATGACAGTCTCTATGTCCATCCACCTCACTACAAATAAGTCAATTTAGTTTCTTTTTATGGCTGGGTAATATTCCATTGTATATATGTGCCACATCTTTATCCATTCATCAGTCGATGGACTCTTAGGTTGCTTCCATGTCCTGGCTATTGTAAATAGTGCTGCAATGAACACTGTGGTATATGACTCTTTTTGAATTACGGTTTTCTCAGGGTATATGCACAGTACTGGGAATGCTGGGTCGCATGGTAGTTCTACTTTTAGTTTTTTAAGGAAACTCCATACTGTTTTCCATAGTAGCTGTATCAATTTACATGCCCACCAACAGTGCAAAGGGTTCCCTTTTCCCCACACCCTCTCCAGCATTTATTGTTTGTAGATTTTTTGTTGATGGCCATTCTGACTGATGTGAGGTGATACCTCATTGTAGTTTTGATTTGCATATCTCTAATGATTAGTGATGTTGAGCATCCTTTGATGTGTTTGTTGGCAATCTGTATATCTTCTTTGGAGAAATGTCTGTTTAGGTCTTCTGCCCAATTTTGGATTGGGATGTTTGTTTTTTTAATATTGAGCTGCATCAGATGCTTGTAAATTTTGGAGATTAATCCTTTGTCAGTTGCTTCATTTGCAAATATTTTCTCCCATTCTGAGGGTTTTCTTTTCATCTTGTTTATGGTTTCCTTTGTTGTGCAAAAGAATTTAAGTTTCATTAGGCCCCATGTGTTTATTTTTGTTCTTATTTCCATTTCTCTAGGCGGTGGGTCAAAAAGGATCTTGCTGTGATTTATGTCATAGAGTGTTCTGCCTATGTTTTCCTCTAAGAGTTTGATGGTGCCTGGCCTTACATTTAAGTCTTTAATACATTTTGAGTTTATTTTTGTATATGGTGTTAAGGAGTCTTCTAATATCATTCTTTTATATATAGCTGTCCAGTTTTCCCAGCACCACTTATTGAAGAGGCTGTCTTTTCTCCATTGGATATTCTTCCCTAATTTATCAAAGATAAGGGGACCATATGTGCGTGAGTTCATCTCTAGGCTTTCTATCCTGTTCCATTGATCTATATTTCTGTTTTTGGGCCAGTAACACACTGTCTTGATTACTGTAGCTTTGCAGTATTGTCTGCAGTCTGTGAGCCTGATTCCTCCAGCTCTGTTTTTCTTTCTCAAGATTGCTTTGGCTATTTGGGGTCTTTTCTGTTTCCATACAAATTGTGAATTTTTTTATTCTAGTTCTGTGAAAAATGCCATTGGTAGTTTGATAGGGATGGAATTGAACCTGTAGATTGCTTTGGGTAGTAGAGTCATTTTCACAATGTTGATTCTTCCAACCCCAAAACATGGTATATCTTTCCATCTGTTTGTATCATCTTTAATTTTTTCATCAGTTTCTTATAGTTTTTTGCATACATGTCTTTTGTCTCCTTAAGTAGGTTTATTCCTAGGTGTTTTACTATTTTTCTTGCAATGGTAAATGGAAGTGTTTCCTTAATCTCCTTTTCTGACCTTTCATTGTTAGTGTATAGGAATGCAAGAGATTTCTGTACATTAATTTTGTATCCTGCTACTTTACCAAATTCATTGATTAGCTCTAGTATTTTTCTGGTAGCATCTTTAGGATTCTCTATGTGTAGTATCATGTCATCTGCAAACAGTGACCTTTATTTCTTCTTTTCCGATTTGGATTCTTTTTATTTCTTTTACTTCTCTGATTGCTCTGGCTAAAACTTACAAAACTATGTTGAATAACACTGGTGAGAGTGGGAAACCTTGTTTTGTTCCTGATCTTAGTGGAAATGGTTTTAGTTTTTCACCATTAAGAACCATGTTGGGTGTGGGTTTGTCATATATGGCCTTTATTATGTTGAGGTAAGTTCCCTCTATACCTACATTCTGGAGGGTTTTTTTTTATCATAAATGGGTGTTGAATTTTGTCCAAAGCTTTTTCTGCATCTATTGAGATGATCATATGGTTGTTCTCCTTCAATTTGTTAATATGGTGTATCACATTGATTGATTTGCATTTATTGAAGAATCCTTGCATTCCTGGGATAAACCCCACATGATCATGGTGTATGATCCTATTAATGAGCTGTTGGATTTTGTTTGCTACTATTTTGTTGAGGATTTTTGCATCTATGTTCACCACTGATATTGGCCTGTAGTATTCTTTTTTTGTGACATCTTTTTCTGATTTTAGTAACAGGGTGATGGTGGCCTCATAGAATAAGTTTGGGAGTGTTCCTCCCTCTGCTATACTTTGGAAAAGTTTGAGAAGGACAGGTGATAGCTCTTCCCTAAATGTTTGATAGAATCCACCTGTGAAGCCATCTGGTCCTTGGCTTTTGTTTGTTGGAAGATTTTAAATCACAGTCCCAATTTCAGTGCTTGTGTTTCATCTGTTTTTATTTTTCCTGGTTAAGCCTCTGAAAGTTGTGCTTTTCTAAGAATTTGTCCATTTCTTCCAGGTTGTCCATTTTATTGGCATAGAGTTGCTTGTAGTAATCTCTCATGATGCTTTGTATTTCTGAAGTGTCAGTTGTTACTTCTTTTTCATTTCTAATTCTATTGTTTTGAGTCTTCTCCCTTTTTTTCTTTTTCTTTTTAAAACGTATTTATTGGAGTATAATTGGTTTATAATACTGTTAGTTTCTGCTTTATAACAAAGTGAATCAGCTATGCATATACTTATATCCCCATATCTCTTTCCTCTTGCGTCTCCCTCCGTCTCACCTTCCCTATCCCACCCTTCTAGCTGGTCACAAAGCACTGAGCAGATCTCCCTGTGCTATGTGACTGCTTCCCACTAGCTATCTATTTTACATTTGGTACTGTATATATGTCCATATATATACACTACCACTCTCTCAGTTTGTCCCAGCTTACCCTTCCCACTCCTCATGTCCTCAAGTCCATTCTCTAGTAGGTCTGCATCTTTATTACCTTCTGGTCCCTAGGTTCTTCAAGACCATTTTTTCTTTTTTCTAGATTCCATATATATGTGTTAGCATACGGTGTTTGTTTTTCTCTTTCTGACTTACTTCACTCTGTATGACAGACTCTAGGTCCATCCACCTCACTACAAATAACTCAATTTCGTTTCTTTTTATGGCTGAGTAATATTCTATTGTATATATGTGCCACATCTTCTTTATCCATTTATTTGTCGATGGACACTTAGGTTGCTTCCATGTCCTAGCTATTGTAAATAGAGCTGCAATGAACATTTTGGTACATGACTTTTTGAATTATGGTTTTCTCAGGTATATGCCCAGTAGTGGAATTGCTGGGTCGTATGGGAGTTCTATTTGTAGTTTTTTAAGGAACCTCCATACTGTTCTCCATAGTGGCTCTATCTACGTATATTCCCACCAACAGTGTATGAGGGTTCCCTTTTCTCCACACCCTCTCCAGCATTTATTGATGATGGCCATTCTAACCAGTGAGAGAAGATATCGCATTGTAGTTTTGATTTGCATTTCTCTAATGATTAATGATGTTGAGCATTCTTTCATGTGTTTGTTGGCAATCTGTATATCTTCTTTGGAGAAATGTCTATTTAGGTCTTCTGCCCATTTTTGGATTGGGTTGTTTGTTTTTTTGATATTGAGCTACATGAGCTGCTTGTAAATTTTGGAGATTAATCCTTTGTCAGTTGCTTCATTTGCAAATATTTTCTCCCATTCTGAGGGTTGTATTCTCATCTTGTTCATGTTTTCCATTGCTGTGCAAAAGCTTTTAAGTTTCATTAGATCCCATTTGTTTATTTTTGTTTTTATTTCCATTCCTCTAGGAGGTGGGTCAAAAGGGATCTTGCTGTCATTTATGCCATAGAGTGTTCTGCCTATGTTTTCCTCTAAGAGTTTGATAGAGTCTGGCCTTACAGTTAGGTCTTTAATGCATTTTGAGTTTATTTTTGTGTATGGTTTTAGGGAGTGTTCTAATTTCTTTCTTTTACATGTAGCTGTCCAGTGTTCCCAGCACCACTTATTGAAGAGGCTGTCTTTTCCCCATTGGATATTCTTACCTCCTTTATCACAGATAAGGTGACCATATGTGCGTGGGTTTATCTCTGGGCTTTCTATCCTGTTCCATTGATTTATATTTCTGTTTTTGTGCCCGTACCATACTGTCTTGATTACTGTAGCTTTGTAGTATAGTCTAAAGTCAGGGCGCCTGATTCCTCCAGCTCCATTTTTCTTTGTCAAGATTGCTTTGGCTCTTCGGGGTCTTTTCTGTTTCCATACAAATTGTGAAATTTTTTGTTCCAGTTATGTAAAAATTGCTAGTGGTAGTTAGATGGGGATTGCATTGAATCTGTTGCTTGCTTTGGGTAGTATAGTCACTTTCAAAATGTTGATGCTTCCAATCCAAGAACATGGTATATTTCTCCATCTATTTGTATCACCTTTAATTTCTTTCTTCAGTGTCTTATAAGTTTCTGCATATAGATTCTTTGTCTACTTAGGTAGGTTTATTCCTAGGTATTTTATTCTTTTTGTTGCAATGGTAAATGGGAGTATATTCTTAATTTCAGTTTCAGATTTTTCATCATTAGTGTGTAGGAATGAAAGAGATTTCTGTGCATTAATTTTGTATCCTGCTACTTTACCAAATTCATTGATTAGCTCTGGTAGTTTTCTGGTAACATCTTTAGGATTCTCTATGGATAGTATCATGTCATCTACAAACAGTGACAGCTTTCCTTCTTTTTTTCCAATTTGGATTATTTTTATTTCTTTTTCTTCTCTAATTGCTGTGGCTAAAACTTCCAAAACTAGGTTGAACAATAGTGGTGAGAGTGGGCAACCTTATCTTGTTCCTGATCTTAGTGGAAATGGTTTCAATTTTTCACCATTGAGGATGATGTTGGCTGTAGGTTTGTCATATATGGCCTTTATTATGTTGAGGAAAGTTCCTGCTATGCCTACTTTCTGAATGATTTTTATTAGAAATGGGTGTTGAATTTTGTCGAATGCTTTCTCTGCATCTATTGAGATAATCATATGGTTTTTCTCCTTCAATTTGTTAATATTGTGTATCACATTGATTGATTTGCATATATTGTAGAATCCTTGCATTCCTGGGATAAACCCCACTTGATCATGGTGTATGATCTTTTTAATGTGCTGTTGGATTCTGTTTGCTAGTATTTTGTTGAGGATTTTTGCATATATATTCATCAGTGATATTGGTTGGTAGTTTCCTTTTTTTGTGACATCTTTGTCTGCTTTTGGTGTCAGGGTGATGGTGGCCTTTTAGAATGTTTGGGAGTGTTCCTCCGTCTGCCATATTTTGGAAGGGTTTTAGAAGGATAGGTGTTATCCCTTCTCTAAATGTTTGATAGAATTCGCCTGTGAAGCCATTTGGTCCTGGGCCTTTGTTTGTTGGAAGATTTTTAATCACAGTTTCAATTTCAGTGCTTGTGATTGGTCTGTTCATATTTTCTATTTCTTCCTGGTTCAGTCTAGGAAGGTTTTGCATTTCTAAGAATTTGTACATTTCTTCCAGGTTGTCCATTTTATTGGCATATTGTTGCTTGTAGTAATCTGTCATGATCCTTGGTATTTCTGCAGTGTCAGTTTTTACTTCTTTTTCATTGCTAATTCTATTGATTTGAGTCTTCTCCCATTTTTTCTTGATGAGTCTGGCTAATGGTTTATCAATTTTGTTTATCTTCTCAAAGAAACAGCTTTTAGTTTTATTGATCTTTGCTATCGTTCCTTCATTTCTTTTTTATTTATTTCTGATCTTATCTTTATGGTTTCTTTCCTTCTGGTAACTTTGGGGTTTTTTTGTTCTTCTTTCTCTAATTCCTTTAGGTGTATGGTTAGGTGGTTTATTTGAGATGTTTCTTGTTTCTTAAGGTAGGATTGTATTGCTATACTCTTCCCTCTTAAAACTGCTTTTGCTGCATCCCTTAAGTTTTGGGTCATTGTGTTTTCATTGTGCTTTGTTTCTAGATATTTTTTGATTTCCTCTTTGATTTCTTCTGTGATCTCTTGGTTATTCAGTAGTGTATTGTTTATCCTCCATGTGTTTGTATTTTTTGCAGATGTTTTTCCTGTAATTGATATCTAGTCTCATAGCATTGTGGTCAGAAAAGCTACTTGATATGATTTCAATTTTCTTAAACTTACCAAGGCTTGATTTCTGACCCAAGATATGATGTATCCTGGAGAATGTTTCATGAGCACTTGAGAGGAAAGTGTATTCTGTTGTTTTTGGATGGAATGTCCTATAAATATCAATTAGGTTCATCTTGTTTAATGTATCATTTAAAGCTTGTGTTTCCTTATGTATTTTCATTTTGGATGATCTGTCCATTGGTGAAATTGTGGTGTTACATTCCCCTAGTATGATTGTGTTACTGTCAATTTACCCTTTTATGGCTGTTAGTATTTGCCTTATGTATTGAGGTGCTCCTATGTTGGGTTCATAAATATTGACAATTATTATATCTTCTTCTTGGATTGATCCCTTGATCATTATGTAGTGTCCTTCTTTTCTCTTGTAATAGTCTTTGTTTTAAAGTCAATTTTGTCTGATATGAGAATTGCTACTCCAGATTTCTATTTTTTTTTAATTTTATTTATTTATTTATTTATTTATTTATGGCTGTGTTGAGTCTTCGTTTCTGTGCGAGGGCTTTCTCTAATTGCAGCAAGTGAGGCCCACTCTTCATCGTGGTGCACGGGCCTCTCACTATCGTGGCCTCTCTTGTTGCGGAGCAGAGGCTCCAGACGCGCAGGCTCAGTAATTGTGGCTCATGGGCCTAGTTGCTCTGCGGCATGTAGGATCTTCCCAGACCAGGGCTCAAACCCGTGTCCCCTGCATCGGCAGGCAGATTCTCAACCACTGCGCCACCAGGGAAGCCCCCCAAATATCCTTTGATTTCCATTTGCATGGAATATCTTTTTCCATCCCCTCACTTTCAGGATGCATGTGTCCCTAGGTCTGAAGTGGGTCTCTGGTAGACAGCATATATACGGGTCTTTTTTTTTGTATCCATTCAGCAAGCCTATGTCTTTTGGTTGGAGCATTTATTCCATTTACACTTAAAGTAGTTACCGGTATGTATGTTCCTATTAACATTTTCTTAATTTTGGGGGGTTGTTATTGTAGGTCTTTTCCTTCTGTTATGTCTCCTGCCTAGAGAAGTTCCTTTAGCATTTGTTGTAAAGCTGGTTTGGTGGTGCTGAATTCTCTTTGCTTTTGCTTTTCTTTAAAGGTTTTAATTTCTCCAATGAATGTGAATGAGATCCTTGCTTTGTAGAGTAATCTTGGTTGTAGGTTTTTCCCTTTCATCACTTTAAATATATCCTGCCACTACCTTCTGGCTTGCAGATTGTCTGCTGAAAGATCAGCTGTTAACCTTATGGGGATTCCCTTGTGTGTTATTTGTTGTTTTTCCCTTGTTGCTTTTAATATTTTTTCTTTGTATTTAATTTTTGATAGTTTGATTAATATGTGTCTTGGTGCATTTCTCCTTGGATTTATCGTGTATGGGACTCTCTGTGCTTCCTGGACTTGATTAACTCTTTCCTTTACCATATTAGGGAAGTTTTCAACCATAATCTCTTCAAATATTTTCTCAGTCCCTTTCTTTTTCTCTTCTTCTTCTGGGACCCCTAGAATTCGAATGTTGGTGTGTTTAATATTGTCCCAGAATTCTCTGAGACTGTCCTCAGTTGTCTTCATTCTTTTTTCTTTATTCTGCTCTGCAGTAGTTTTTTCCACTATTTATCTTCCAGGTCACTTATCTGTTTTTCTCCTTCAGTTATCCTGTTATTGATCCCTTCTAGAGAATTTTTAATTTCATTTATTGTGTTGTTCATGATGTTTGTTTGCTCTTTAGTTCTTCTAGGTCCTTGTTAAACATTTCTTGCATTTTCTCCATTCTATTTCCAATATTATGGATCACCTTTACTATCATTATTCTGAGTTCTTTTTCAGGTAGACTGCCTATTTCCTCTTCATTTTTTAGATCTGATGGTTTTTTACCTTGCTCCTTCAATTGCTGTGTGTTCCTTTGTCTTCTCATTTTGCTTAACTTACTGTGTTTGGGGTCTCCTTTTCACAGCCTGAAGGTTCACAATTCCCATTGTTTTTGGTGTCTGCCCCCGGTGGCTAAGTTTGGTTCAGGGGTTGTGTAGGCTTCCTGGTGGAGGGGACTGTTGCCTGTGTTCTGGTAGATGAGGCTGGCTCTTGTCTTTCTGGTGGGCAGGTCCACGTCTGGTGGTGTGTATCTGGGGTGTCTATGACCTTATTATGGTTTTAGGCAGCCTCTCTGCTAATGGGTGGGGTTGTGTTCCTGTCTTGCTATTTGTTTGGCATAGGGTGTCCAGCACTGTAGCTAGCTGGTCGTTGAGTGGAGCTGGGTCTTGGCATTGAGATGGAGATCTCTGGGAGATTTTTGCCATTTCATATTACGTGGAGCTGGGAGATCTCTGGTGGACTAATGTGCTGAACTTGGTTCTCCTACCTCAGAGGCACATCCCTGATGCCTGGCTGGAGCACCAAGAGCCTGTCATCCACACAGCTCAAAATAAAAGGGAGAAAAAAAGAAAGAAAGAAAGAAAAAGATAAAATTAAATTAAATTAAATTAAAAAGTTATTAAAATAAAAAAACCAAAAATAATTATTTAAAAATTGTTTTAATTAATTAAAAAAAAAAGAAAGAAAGAAGAGAACAGCCAAACTAGAAAACAAATCCACCAATGATAACAAGTGGTGAAAACTATACTAAAAAAAAAGAAAAAAAAATGAAACGGACAGATGGAACCCTAGGTCAAATGGTAAAAGCAAAGCTATACAGACAAAATCACACACAGTAGCATACACATATTCACTCACAAAAAGAGAAAAAGGGAAAAAATATAGATATATCCTTGCTTCCAAAGTCCATCTCCTCAATTTGGGATGATTCGTTGTCTATTCAGGTATTCCACAGCTGCAGGGTACATCAAGTTGACTGTGGAGATTTAATCCATTGCTCCTGAGGCTCCTGGGAGAGATTTCCCTTTCTCTTCTTTGTTCGCACAGCTCCTGGCATTCAGCTTTGGATTTGGCCCTGCCTCTGCATGTAGGTCACCTGAGGGCTTCTGTTCTTTGCTCAGACCGGATGGGGTTAAAGGAGCAGCTGATTAGGGGACTCTGCTTCATTCAGGCCGGGGGCAGGGAGGGGTATGGAGTGCGGGGCAAGCCTGCGGCAGCAGAGGTCAGCATGACGTTGCAATAGCCTGAGGCACACCGTGTGTTCTACCGAGGAAGTTGTCCCTGGATCACGGGACCCTGGCAGTGCTGGGCTGCACAAGCTCCCAGGAGGGGAGGTATGGATAATGACCTGTGCTTGCACACAGGCTTCTTGGTGGCTGCAGCAGCAGTCTTAGCATCTCATGCCCGTCTCTGGGGTCCGCACTGATAGCCGCGACTCGCGCCCGACTCTGGAGCTCCTTTAAGTAGCGCTCTTAACCCCTTCTCCTCGTGCACCAGGAAACAAAGAGGCAAGAAAAAGTCTCTTGCCTCTTCGGCAGTTCCAGACCTTTTCCCAGACTCCCTCCTGGCTAGCCATGGTGCACTAGCCCCCTTCAGGCTGTGTTCACGCAGCCAACCCCAGTCCTCTCCCTGGGATCTGACCTCTGAAGCCCGAGCCTCAGGTCCCAGCCCCGACCTGTTCCGGCGTGTGAGCAGTCAAACCTCTCAGGCTAGTGAGTGCTGGTCAGCACTGATCCTCTATGCGGGAATCTCTCTGCTTTGCCCTCTTCACCCCTGTTGCTGCACTCTGCTCCGTGGCTCCAAAGCTTCCCCCCTCTTGCACCTGCAGTCTCCGCCCACGAAGGGGCTTCCTAGTGTGTGGAAACCTTTCCTCCTTCACAGCTCCCTCCCCCTGGTGCAGGTCCCATCCCTATTCTTTTGTCTCTGTTTTTTCTTTTTTCTTTTGCCCTACCCAGGTACGAGGGGAGTTTCTTGCTTTTTGGGATGTCTGAGGTCTTCTGCCAGTGTTCAGTAGGTGTTCTGTAGGAGTTGTTCCACATGTAGATGTATTTCTGATGTATTTGTGCAGAGGAAGGTGATCTCCACATCTTACTCTTCCGCCATCTTGAAGCTCCTCCTCCTCCCTTTTTTTCTTGATGATTCTGGCTAATGGTTTATCAATTATATTTATCTTTCCAAAGAACCAGCTTTTAGTTTTATTGATCTTTGCTATGATTTCTTTCATATCTTTTTCAATTATTTCTGATCTGATCTTTATGATTTCTTTCCCTCTGCTAACTTTGGAATTATTTGTTCTTCTTTCTCTAATTGCTTTAGGTGTAAGTTTAGGTTTTTTATTTGAGATGTTTCTTGTTTCTTGAGGTAGGATTGTATTGCTGTAAACTTCACTCTTAGAACTGCTTTTGCTGCATCCCATCGGTTTTAGGTTTGTGTGTTTTCATTTTCATTTGTTTCTAGGTTTCTTTTGATTTTCTCTTTGATTTCTTCAGTGATCTCTTGGTTATTATATAGTGTATTGTTTAACCTCCACGTATTTGTAATATTTACAGATTTTTTCCTGTAATTGATATCTAGTCTCATAGCATTGTGGTCGGAAAACATATGTGATACAATTTCAATTTTCTTAAAGTTACCACAGCTTGATTTGTGACCTAAGATATGATGTATCCTGGAGAATGTTTCATGAGTACTTGTGAAGAAAGTGTATTCTGTTGTTTTTGGATGGAATGTCCTATAAATATCAATTAAGTCCATCTTGTTAATGTATCATTTAAAGCTTGTGTTTCCTTATTTATTTTCATTTTGGATGATCTGTCCATTGGTGAAAGTGGGGTGTCAAATACCCCTAGTATGATTGTGTTACTGTCGATTTCCCCTTTCATGGCTGTTAGTATTTGCCTTATGTATTGAGGGCTCCTATGTTGGGGGCATAAATATTTACAATTGTTATATCTTCTTCTTGGATTGATCCCTTGATCATTATGTAGTGTCCTTTGTCTCTTGTAATAGTCTTTATTGTAAAATGTATTTTTCTGATATGAGAATTGCTACTCCTGTTTTCTTTTGATTTCCATTTGCATGGAATATCTTTTTCCATCCCCTCACTTTCAGAATGTATGTGTCCCTAGGTGTGAAGTGGGTCTCTTGTAGACCGCATATATACAGGTCTTGTTTTTGTATCCATTCAGCCAGTCTGTGTCTTTTGGTGGGAGCATTTAATCCATTTACATTTAAGGTAATTATCGATATGTATGTTCCTATTCCCATTTTCTTAAATGTTTTGGGTTTATTATTGTAGGTGTTTTCCTTCTCTTGTGTTTCTTGCCTAGAGAAGTTCCTTTAGCATTTGTTGTAAAACTGGTTTGGTGGTGCTGAACTCTCTCAGGTTTTGCTTGTCTGTAAAGGTTTTAATTTCTCCGTCAAATCTGAATGAGATCCTTGCTGGGTAGAGTAATCTTGGTTGTAGTTTTTTCTCCTTCGTCACTTTAAGTATATCCTGCCACTCCCTTCTGGCTTGCAGAGTTTCTGTTGAAAGAGCAGCTGTTAACCTTATGGGGATTCCCTTGTATGTTATTTGTTGTTTTTCCCTTGCTGCTTTTAATATGTTTTCTTTATATTTAATTTTTGATAGTTTGATTAATATGTGTCTTGGCGTGTCTCTCCTTGGATTTTACCTGTATGGGACTCTCTGTGCTTCCAGGACTTGATTAACTATTTCCTTTCCCATATTAAGGAAGTTTTCAACCATAATCTCTTCAAATATTTTCTCAGTCCCTTTCTTTTTCTCTTCTTCTTCTGGGACCCCTATAATTCAAATGTTGGTGTCTTTATTGTTGTCCCAGATGTCTCTAAGACTGTCTTCAATACTTTTCATTCTTTTTTTCCTTTTTTTGCTCTGCAGTAGTTACTTCCAGTATTTTATCTTCCAGGTCACTTTTCAGTTTTTCTTCCTCAGTTATTCTGCTATTGATTCCTTCTGGAAAATTTTTAATTTCATTAGTTGTGTTGTTCATCATTGTTTGTTTGCTCTTTAGTTCTTCCAGGTCTTTGTTAAACCTTTCATATATTTTCTCCATTCTATTTCTAAGAGCTTGGATCATCTTTACTATCATTACTCTGAATTTTTTTTCAGGTAGACTGCCTATTTGTTTGGTCTAGTGGGTTTTTACCTTGCTCTTTCTTCTGCTGTGTGTTTCTTTGTCGTTGCATTTTGCTTCACTTACTGTGTTTAGGGTCTCCTTCCCACAGGCTGCAGGTTCATAGTTCCTTTTGGTTTTGGTGTCTGCCCCCAGTGGCTAAGTTTGGTTTAGTAGGTTGCGTAGGCTTCCTGGTGGAGGGGACTGGTGCCTGGGTTCTGGTGGATGAGGCTTTATCTTGTCTTTCTGGTGGGCAGGACCGCTTCCGGTGGTTTGTTTTGGGGTGTCTGTGACCTCTTCATGATTTTAGGCAGCCTCTCTGCTAGTGGGTGGGGTTGTGTTCCTGTCTTACTACTTGTTTGGCATAGGTTGTCCAGCACTGTAGCTTGCTGATCATTGAGTGGAGCTGCGTCTTAGCGTTGAGATGGAGATCTCTGGGAGGGCTTTTGCCATTTGATAGTACATGTAGCCAGGAGGTCTCTGGTGGACCAATGTCCTGAACTCGGCTCTCCCACCTCAGAGGCACAGGCCCGACACCTTGGTGTAACACCAAGACCCTGTCAGCCACATGGTTCAGCAGAAAAGGGAGGAAAAAATAAAGAAAGACAATAAAATAAAGTTATTAAAATAAAAAGTAAAACATAATTATTAAAAATTAAAAAGTAATTTAAAAAAATGGACAGACAGGACCCTAGGACAAATGGTAAAAGCAAAGCTATACAGACAAAATCACACAAATAAGCATACAAATACACACTCAGAAAAAGAGAAGAAGGAAAAAAATATACATATCTTTGCTCCCAAGGTCCACTCCCTCAATTTTGGGATGATTCATTGTCTATTCAAGTATTCCACAGATTCAAGGTTCATCAAGTTGATTGTGGCGATTTAAGCCACTGTTCCTGAGCCTGCTTGGAGAAATTTCCCTTTCTCTTCTTTGTTCACACAGCTCCTGGGGTTCAGCTTCGTATTTGGCCATGCCTCTGCATGTAGATCACCTGAGGGCATCTGTTCTTCACTCAGACAGGATGGGGTTAAAGTAGTAGCTGATTAGGGGACTCTAGCTCACTCAGGCCAGGGGCAGGGAGGGGTACGGAGTGTGGGGTAATCCTGTGGCAGCAGAGGCCAGCATGACATTGCAACAGCCTGTGGCATGCCATGTTTTCTCCCAGGGAAATTGTCCCTGGATCACGGGACCCTGGCAGTGGCTGGCTCCACAGGCTCCTGGGAGGGGAGGTGTGGATAGCGACCTTTGCTTGCACACAGGCTTCTTGGTGGATGCAGCAGCAGCCTTAGCATTTCATGCCTGTCTCTGGTGTCTGCACTGATAGTCCTGCCTCGCGCCCATCTCTGGAGCTCATTTAGGCGGTGCTCTGAATCCCCTCTCCTCACGCACCGTGAAACAATGGTCTCTTGCCTTTTAGGCACGTCCAGACATTTTCCTGGACTCCATTCTGGCTAGATGTCGTGCACTAGCCCCCTTCAGGCTGTGTTCACGCAGCCAACCCCTGTCCTCTCCCTGGGATCTGACCTCCAAAGGCGGAGCTTCAGCTCCCAGACCCCACCCTTCCTGGTGAGTGAGCAGACAAGGTCCTCAGGCTGGTGAGTGCTGGTCGGCACCAATCCTCTTTGTGGGAATCTCTCTGCTTTGCCTTCTGCACCCCTGTTGCTGTACTCTCCTTCGTGGCTCTGAATCTTCCCCCCTGCCACCCTGCCCACCGTCTCCGCCAGTGAAGTGGCTTCCTAGTGTGTGGAAACTTTTCCTCCTTCACAGCTCCTTCCCACTCGTGCAGGTCCCATCCCTATTCTTTTGTCTCTGTTTTTTCTTTTTTCTTTTGCCCTACCCAGGTACATGGGGAGTTTCTTGCCTTTTGGGAAGTCTGAGGTCTTCTGCCAGCATTCAGTAGGTGTTCTGTAGGAGTTGTACCACATGTAGATGTATTTCTGATGTATTTGTGGGGAGGAAGGTGATCTCCACGTCTTACTCTTCTGACATCTTGAAGGTCTCCCTCCACCACCTTCTTACCTGCTTAACTTCAAACTATCCTCCAAATCTCAGGTTACATGTCCCATTCTTCCTTTCATTCCTGTATTATCATGTCCTTGTTCACTCAGCAAATATTTTTATATTTAATGGACATTTTCTGAGTCCTAGGCACAATGACGGATGCTGTATATTCAAGGATGAAGAAAGCAGGCATGATTTCTGTCATCATGGATGCTGAAACCAAAATTAGCTCCCCTCCCTCAACTGCCCCCCCGCTTCCAGTTCCCCAAACCAGCTGTATTTTGTCTGGAGACTCTAGGGGAGAACAATTTTACTTCCTTGTCCTTTTCAATTTCTGGAGGCCATCCACATTCCTTGTCTCATGACCCCTTTCTCCATCTTCAAACCAGCAGTGTTGGCATTTTCATATCTCTCTGACCTCTTCTTCTATCACCATATCTCCCTCTCTGACTCTGACCCTCCTGCCTCCCTCTCATAAGAACCCTTGTAATTACATTGGACCTCCCTCACCGCAATAATCCAGGGTAATCTGCTCATCTCAGGATCCTTAATTTAATCAAGTCCGCAAAATTCCTTTTGCCATGTAAGGCAACATATTCCACAGGTTCTAGGGATTAAGATATGGACATAATTGGGGGTCATTATTCTGTCTATAATATCAGGTCTATCCTGTACCTCCTTAGCACTTTCTGCATAACTTTCCCAGTCTTTGTAACACTTCAGATTACTAGTTCAACTGACTGGTTTCCTAGCTTGGTTGTGAGTCTATTGAGGGTAAGGACCATCATCTCTCTTGTCCATCATTCTGCTTGTATTTCTTATGACAATGATTAGACTAAGCACCCAATACTTCTATATTGATTGACTGCTTGAATGAATGAATGAATTAGAGAGATGCTCAATAATATGTGCACATGTTTTCAAATGATAGTGTTTTGGTTTGTCCTAAATATTTCTGATATCCTTGTTTTCTTGAAAAGTTTGAGATGTAAATCTGTTTCTCAATAGTTACTTGATATCAACAGAAAATGCCTTCTTTTAAAAAATTATGAATGACTCACAGACTGTCAAGAACATTTGAAGTATAAAAGAAGCACTCCTAAATTATGCAACTATGAATACTTTTTAATAAAAGGAGTTAATGAATATTCCGCAGGAAAGAGCTGGCTTGCACAGTCTGGAGTTAATTGCTCACCCACACCTGGTGGTTAATTTCTTTCTGAAATGTTGTGTTTTGTAGATAAAGCCCATCATTTACCACATCCCACATGGGTACAGATTAGTTGTCTCTTTTGTACATGCTCCCAGCTTACCTCATTTTGTATAAGGCAGGATATTAGCTGTGCATTCACTTTACTCTTTTCTATAACAATGTGATTTTTATTGCACTGGTTGATTTACTTAGAAGCTTAGAACCCAAGGATATAGCCATAAAATCATTACAATGGCAGAACTGAGAGTGTAAAAGAAAATTTCACTTATTTTTGGGAAGATTTCAGAAATGTCCATTGTATTTAAATTTCCATTTGAGTGAAATTGTAACTTTGCCATTAAGAATGTCTTTTTATTTACAAAAAACATCATGAATTGCTTCTCTTAATATAGCTTGCTTAAATGATTATCCACAAATACATGGCACAATTCTTTTCTTTTATTTTGTTTTGGATGATGTGAAAATGTGCATGTATTTTGATTAAAGGAGCAGAAAAGAGGAACCTCGAATGTAAAAATGAAAGACAAAGCAAGCACACTGAAACAATGGAAGGAAAATTTTTGTTTCTCTATTGATTAAACCCAAACATTTTCATAGTTAACAATCTATCATCACTTAAATAATGAAATAATTGCAAGAAAATACAGAGAATGGCAAGTATAATTTACAAGTGAAATAAATGTGATAGGATAGAAAAGAGAAAAAACTTATTTCTTAAATAATTTTCTGTACCTTTTAACCACCATTTCCTAATCATTTAGATCTAGTGATCAATCTCTCCAAATAATATATACAGAGTTTTTTCACTGGAATATTATGTTCAGATCAACAAGTAAATTTCTTATGAACTAGTAGTGACTTCCTGCAGCACTGAATTGATAAAAATTCTGAGGTCTTCTTTGATCTAAGTGGAAAAATTACCATGATTGATCAGCCATGTTTGGCTTGCTAAGGAATGGGGATGATAGAACACATGCCATAAAGTTAGTTATGGGTAATAATTTATGTATCTCCTTCAGGAAAAGCAGTGCATTGACATTTTCCAAATAAAATAGTTGTTAATATTTTTCAGATTATATTTAATATATATATTTAATTATATTAAATATTGCCAATAACAATTATGTTTTCTAGTAAATACAGAATATGGCTTAAAGATCTCAAAAATTCATAATTTATATAATTTGGGGGATTAGATATTAATGATAACTTTTTCTATGTAAATTTTTGGACTAAGGATTTTAGATTTAGCTTATTTTGAAATATGTAAAATATTATATATGACATATGTCATTTGTTAAGAACAATGCTGTGTAAGGAGATGTAAAAAAAGACTTCATTAATTTTGTTATCAAACTGTATCATCACTGTCTTTTTTTTAACATCTTTATTGGAGTATAATTGCTTTACAATGGTGTGTTAGTTTCTGCTTTATAACAAAGTGAATCAGCTATACATATACATATATCCACATATCTCGTCCCTCTTGCATCTCTCTCCCACCCTCCCTATCCCACCCCTCTAGGTGGCCACAAAGAACAGAGCTGATCTCCCTGTGCTATGCGGCTGTTTCCTACTAGCTATCTACTTTACATTTGGTAGTATATATAAGTCCAAGCCACTCTCTCACTTCATCCAGCTTGCCCTCCCCCCTCCCCGTTTCCTCAAGTTCATTCTCTATATCTGCATCTTTAGTCCTATCCTGACACTACGTTCTTCAGAATCATTTTGTTGTTGTTGTTAGATTCCATATATATATGTGTTAGCACACAGTTTTTATTTTTCTCTTTCTGACTTACTTCACTCTGTATGACAGTCTCTAGGTCCATCCATCTCACTACAAATAACTCAATTTCATTTCTTTTTATGGCTGAGTAATATTCCATTGTATATATGTACCACATCTTTATCCATTCATCTGGCAATGGACACTTAGGTTGCTTCCGTGTCCTGGTATTGTAAATAGAGCTGCAATGAACATTGTGGTACATGACTCTTTTTGAATTATGGTTTTCTCAGGGTATATGCCCAGTAGTGGGATTGCTGGGTCTTATGGTAGGTCTATTTTTAGTTTTTTAAGGAACCTTCATACTGTTTTCCATAGTGGCTGTATCAATTTACATGCCTGCCAGCAGTGCAACAGGGTTCCCTTTTCTCCACACCCTCTCCAGCATTTATTGTTTGTAGATATTTTGATGATGGCTATTCTGACTGCTGTGAGGTGATACCTCATTGTAGTTTTGATTTGCATTTCTCTAATGATTAGTGATGTTGAGCATCCTTTCATGTGTTTGTTGGCAATCTGTATACCTTCTTTGGAGAAATGTCTATTTAGGTTTTCTGCCAATTTTTGGATTGGTTATATGTTTTTTGGATATTGAGCTGCATGAGCTGCTTGTAAATCTTGGAGATTAATCCTTTATCAGTTGCTTCATTTGCAGAAATGTTCTTCCATTCTGAGGGTTGTCTTTCCATCTTGTTTTTGGATTCCTTTGCTGTGCAAAAGTTTTTAACTTTCATTAGGTCCCATTTGTTTATTTTTGTTTTTATATCCATTTCTCCAGGAGGTGGGTCAAAAAGGATCTTGCTGTGATTTATGTCATAGGGTGTTCTGCCTATGTTTTCCTCTAAGAGTTTTATAGTGTCTGACCTTTCATTTAGGTCTTTAATCCATTTTGAGTTTATTTTTGTGTATGGTGTTAGGGAGTGTTTTAATTGCATTCTTTTACATGTAGCTGTCCAGTTTCCCCAGTACCACTTATTGAAGAGGCTGTCTTTCCTCCATTGTATATTCTTGCCTCCTTTATCAAAAATAAGGTGACCATAAGTGCGTGGGTTTATCTCTGGGCTTTATATCCTGTCCCATTGATCTATATTTCTGTTTTTGTGCCAGTACCATACTGTCTTGATTACTGTAGCCTTGTAGTATAGTCTGAACTCTGGGAGCCTGATTCCTCCAGCTCCTTTTTTTTTTTTTTTTTTTTTCTCAAGATTGCTTTGGCTATTCAGGGTCTTTTGTGTTTCCATACAAATTGTGAAATTTTTTGTTCTAGTTCTGTGAAAAATGCCATTGGTACTTTGATAGGGATTGCACTGAATCTGTAGATTTCTTTGGGTAGTATAGTCATTTTCACAATGTTGATTCTTCCAATCTAAGACATAGTATATCTCTCCATCTGCTTGTATCATCTTTAACTTCTTTCATCAGTGTCTTATAGTTTTCTGCATACAGGTCTTTTTTCTCCTTAGGTAGGTTTATTACTAGGTATTTTATTCTGTTTGTTACAATGGTAAATGGGAGTGTTTCCTTAATTTATCTTTCAGATTTTTCATCATTAATGTATAGGAATGCAAGAGAGTTCTGTACATTAACCCTGTATCCTGCTACTTTACCAAATTCATTGATTAGCTCTAGAAGTTTTCTGGTATCATCTTTAGGATTGTCTATGTATAGTATCATGTCATATGCAAACAGTGACAGCTTTACTTCTTCTTTTCCTCTTTGGATTTCTTTTATCTCTTTTTCTTCCCTGATGGCTGTGGCTAAAACTTCCAAAACTATGTTGAATAATAGTGGTGAGAAGGGACCACCTTGTCTTATTCCTGATCTTGGAGGAAGTGGTTTCCATTTTTCACCATTGAGAGCAAGGTTGGCTGTGGGTTTGGCATATATGGCCTTTATTATGTTGAGGTAAGTTTCCTCTTTGCTTACTTTCCAGAGCTTTTTATCATAAATGGGTGTTGAATTTTGTCAAAAGTTTTTTCTCCATCTATTGAGACAATCATATGGATTTTCTCCTCCAATTTGTTAATATGGTGTATCACATTGATCAATTTGCGTATAGTGAAGAATCCTTGCATTCCTGGGATAAACCCCAGTTGATCATGGTTTATCATCCTTTTAATGTGCTGTTGGATTCTGCTTGCTAATATTTTCTTGAGGATTTTTGCATCTATGTTCATCAGTGATATTGGCCTGTAGTTTTCTTTCTTTGTGACATCTTTGTCCGGTTTTGGTATCAGGGTGATGTGGCATTGTAGAATGAGTTTGGGAGTGTTCCTCCCTCTGCTATATTTTGGAAGAATTTGAGAAGGATAGGTGTTAGCTCTTCTCGAAATGTTTGAGAGAATTCACCTGTGAAGCCATCTGGTCCTAGGCTTTCTTTGGTTGGAAAATTTTTAATCACAGTCTAATTTTCAGTGCTTGTGATTGGTCTGTTCATATTTTCTATTTCTTCCTGGTACACTCTCAGAAATTGTGCATTTCTAAGTAATTGTCCATTTCTTCCAGGTTGTGCATTTTATTGGCATATAGTTGCCTGTAGTAATCACTCATGATCATTGGTATTTCTGCAGTATCAGTTGTTCCTTCTCCTTTTTCATTTCAAATTCTATTGGTTTGAGTCTTCTCCCTTTTTATTTTCTTGATGAGTCTGGTTAATGGTTTATCAACTTTATTTATTTTCTCAAAGAACCAGCTTTTAATTTTATTGATCTTTGTTATGGTTTCCTTCATTTCTTTTTCATTTATTTCTGATCTGTTCTTTATGATTTGCTTCCTTCTGATAACTTTGGGGCTTTTTTGTTCTTCTTCCTCTAATTGCTTTAGGTGTAATGTTAGGTTTTTTATTTGAGATGTTTCTTGTTTCTTGAGGTAGGATTGTAATGCTATAAATTTCCCTCTTAGAACTGCTTTTGTTGCATCCCAAAGGTTTTGGGTCTGTGTGTTTTCATTGTCATTTGTTTCTAGGTTTTTTGACTTCCTCTTTGTTTTCTTCAGTTATCTCTTGGTTATTAAGTAGTGTATTGTTTAGCCTCTATGTGTTTGTATTATTTACAAATATTTTCCTGTAATTGGTAACTAGTCTTATAGCATTGCGGTCAGAAAAGATACTTGATAGAATTTCAATTTTCTTAAATTTACCAAGGCTTGATTTGTGAACCAAGATATGATCTATCCTGGAGAATGTTCCATGAGCACTTGAGAAGAAAGCATATTCTGTTGTTTTTGCATGGAATGTCCTATAAATATCAATTAAGTCCATCTTGTTTAATGTATCATTTAAAGCTTGTGTTTCCTTACTTATTTGCATTTTGGATGATCTGTCTATTGGTGAAAGTGGGGTGTTAAAGTCCCCTACTATGATTGTGTTACTGTTGATTTCCCCTTTTATGGCTGTTAGCACTTGCCTTATGTATTGAGGTGCTCCTATGTTGGGTGCATAAATATTTACAATTGCTTTATCTTCTTCCTGGATTGATCCCTTGATCATTATGTAGTGTCCTTCTTTGTCTCTTGTAATAGTCTTTATTTTAAAGTCTTTTTAGTCTTATATGAGTATTGCTACTCCAGCTTTCTTTTGATTTTCCATTTGCATGGAATATCTTTTTTCATCCCCTCACTTTCAGGATGTATGTGTCCCTAGTCTGAAGTGGGTCTCTTGTAGACAGCATATATACGGGTTTTATTTTTGTATCCATTCAACTGGCCTCTGTCTTTTGGTGGGAGCATTTTATCCATTTACATTTAAGGTAATTATGGATATGTATATTCCTATTACCATTTTCTTAATTGTTTTCAGTTTGTTATTGTAGGTCTTTTCCTTCTCTTGTGTTTCCCGCCTAGAGAAGTTATTTTAGCAATTGTTTTAAAGCTGGTTTGGTGATGCTGAATTCTCTTAGCTTTTGCTTGTCTGTAAAGCTTTTAATTTCTCCATCACACCTGAATGAGATCGTTGCTGGTTAGAGTAATCTTCGTTGTATATTTTTCCCTTTCATCACTTTAAATATGTCCTGGCGCTTCCTCTGGCTTGCAGAGTTTCTGCTGAATGATCTGCTGTTAACCTTATGGGGATTCCCCTGTATGTTATTTGGTTTTTTCCCTTGCTGCTTTTAATATTTTTTCTTTGTATTTAATTTTTGATAGTTTGATTAATATGTGTCTTGGTGTGTTTCCCCTTGCATTTATACTGTATGGGACTCTCTGTGCCTCCTGGACTTGATTGATTTTCTCCTTTCCCATGTTAGGGAAATTTTCAACTATAATCTATTCAAATATTTTCTCAGACTCTTTCTTTTTCTCTTTTCTGGAAACCCTATAATTCGGATGTCAGTGTGATTAATGTTGTCCCAGAGGTCTCTAAAGCTGTCCTCAATTCTTTTCATTCTTTTCTCTTTATTCTGCTCTGCAGTAGTTATTTCCATTTTTTTTTTATCTTCCAGGTCACTTATCCATTCTTCTGCCTCAGTTATTCTGCTGTTGATTACTTCTAGAGAATTTTTAATTTCATTTATTGTGTTGTTCATCATTTTTCGTTTTCTCTTAGTTGTATAAGTCCTTGTTAAACGTTTCTTGTGTTTTCGCCATTCTATTTACAAGATTTTGCATCATCTTTACTATCATTACTCTGAATTCTTTTTCAGGAATACTGCCTATTTCCTCTTTTTTTTTTTTTTTTTTTTCTGGTGTGTTTTTACCTTGCTCCTTCATCTGCTGTGTGTTTTTCTGTCTTCTCATTTTGATTAACTTACTGTGTTTGGTGTCTCCTTTCCACAGGCTGCACATTCGTAGTTCCCATTGTTTTTGGTCTTTACCCCCGTGGCTATGGTTGGTTCAGTGGGTTGTGTAGGCTTCCTGGTGGAGGGTACTAGTGCCTGTGTTCTGGTGGATGCAGCTGGATCTTGTCTTTCTGGTGGGCAGGACTCCGTCTGGTGGCTTTTTTGGGAGTGTCTGTGACCTTATTATGATTTTAGGCAGCCTCTCTGCTAATGGGTGTAGTTGTGTTTCTGTCTTGCTAGAGGTTTGGCATAGGTTGTCCAGCACTGTAGCTTACTGCTTGCTGAGTGGAGCTGGGTTTTAGGGTTGAGATGGAAATTTCTGTGAGAGCTTTCGCTGGTTGATATTTCATGGAGCTGGGAGGTCTCAGTGGACCAATGTCCTGAACTCAGCTCTCCCACCTCAGAGGCACAGAGCCGACACCCGGCTGGAGCACCAAGACCCTGCCAGCCACACAGCTCCAAGTCTGATGAGAGGAAAGAGAAATACCAGCTCGTGTGCAGAATCATCCCACAGATCACAGTAATGACACCTTCAGCTTGATAATGGTGATGTTTTCATGAGTGTTTGCATATGTCCAAACTCATTAAATTGTATACAGGAGAACCTTGAAAATATTGCTGGTACAGTTCCAGGCCACTTTTTTTTTCTTTTGTTTTGCACTTAGTCTAGTTTCACTGGCTTATAGGTTGCAGCCTGCAGAGACCTCAAACCCAGCACCTTCAGACCAGAGTTTCTAGCTCAAAGTGGTTGCACAGCATCCCAACTCAAGATGGAGGCAGAGACAGCAGGCTGTGTGTAGAGCATCACTGTCATTTTAAGATCTATTGCTAAATATGTCAGAGGTTTCATTTATTTATTTAATCCAAGCCATTGAATTTTTAAACATTATTGATTATTTTCTTTGTTTAACAAGAGTACCAGATTTACGTAGTGATGTGCTGGTAAGTCTTTGACAAACAACTCTTGGAGTGGAGGTTATGGCTTGGGGTGGTGGAAAAGCACTGATTTGTTGAACTTGCCAATTTCCATGGTATAAATATGTTTTCTTTAAACATAGAGCTTGAAAAGATATGTACACTATTGACATTCTGAAAAGATGTAAAAAGAGCTGGTCTGAGATGTCTTTTAAAAAATCATATACAGTTTATTTTCTAAAACAGATATATTCAGGAGAATTGCATATGACCCCTTCAAATTTTGAACTCCATGGTACATTGCAAACGATTAGTCTTACTAAAGTTTTTTATATCTAACTTTGTAAGGAAATATCTAATCCATTTTATATATTTTATGTATGTTTATCTTGTGAATTATTGAACTTTTGTAGGAAAGCTTATCTGATATTTAATTGTTATAGATTCTTATACTCTGAAAATTCAATAAAATATTTCCAAATTGGATAAAAGTATATTTATGAATCATAAAAAAATTGCAAGGAAATACATATCACAAACAAATAATTGGCCAAATGTCTTAGCAAATCTTTTAATATTGATCTAGTAATTCTGCCTCTGTAATTCTAAATAAGGTGGAATAAATGTATCTCTAAACTAATTAATGTAGTGCCAACCTATATGTGTGCGTATGTGTGTGCATGTGTGTGTGTGTCTGTGAGACTAGGAGATAAAAGGAATAAATACCAATCAACATTCCACTGTTTATCTTTGCTTAAGATACATATTTTTATTTTTCCTGTATTCTTAAACCCTCTCTCCAATCTCTGATAATGAGTAGGGACACATTATATGTGAGTTATAAATAAGAGCCCTGGCATAGTAGGGCTAGGTCCTATTTTAGTTAGGCAAATATTGAATTATAATTGTTACTACCAAGTGGTCAGTGGAAGAGCTAAGTTGTGGTCACTTTTCATTTTGTTTGAATTTCTAATTTACCATTTTGAGCCAGTATCATAGCCTGAATCTATACTTACCCTCAGCCCTCCTTCTCATGGGAGAAAAAGGGAAACAGAAGGCACTACTAGAGTACCTGGCATGAGGTAGGCCCCCAATAAATATTGATTGACTGGGAGCAGGAAAAGTTTGAGATCTCAGACTATCATTAGTGTTTAATTAAAGCTGTCCATATGATTAGAATGCTTACAACTCCATCTTATTTCTACCTTTTAGAATTAAACATAACCTTCAAGCTTACTTTTGTGTGAAGCCTTCCTTGATTGCCCCAAAGACACTTCTTCCTCTTTTAAATGTCCATTCTCTTTCATTTTTAATCATGTATTATTTACCAATATTATCCTTGGCACCAAAATAAACTCCTAGAAGAAAGTAATAGGATCTTGCACATTTGTATCGTTCACTTCATTTCAAAAAATTTCTTGAACATACTCATGCTCTATAGTTATTATTTCAATTAATAAATATGAATATACATCTAAAGATGAAACTTGGAAACAAATCTTATACCTGAATACCACTCTTAAAATACATTAAAAATTACTTTTTAGCATTTCTTAGTTTTTAAAAATACCCATTTTCCCTCATACTTCCCTTCAATGCTAATTGAGAAACAACCATATTCCCATTTTTCTGTAGCCACTATAGAGGAAAACCATGGACATTTTACATAGCAAAACTATTCCAATTAAAAATTTATATTTTCAGAGAATTTCATAATAATGAATGAATTGGAGTTTATTTGAATTCCCCCTACTAATGGTGGGGGAATCTTGGCCTACATGATTTGCTCTCAGAACCTTATCACTCCTTAGAGGGACCTCAGATGTGGTGGCCTGTCACTGTTTAGAAATATGTCATTTCACACGAGAAAACTGTGGCCCTGAGGACATTAGTGAAAAAGAGGTCATGAACTCCTAATTAAAAACAAAATTCCCACCAGGTGCATTCAGAGTCAGATTTACTATGAACCAAATGAAGCTTAATTTTCAGGCCCCTCACACAGAACGCTTCTAAGTCTGAGGGACAAGCTCCAAGATGGAATCTTTTCTTTAGTGTGACACGAAAATTGTATAAACTTCAGACACCACAAAATAGGGCTCTACCTCTGGGCATATGCATGAAGGAAAATGTGGGATATTCTGCAAAGAGAATTTTGAGGATGTCTAGTGGCCTCGGTTCTGGGCTGTGTTTGGCACTAAATTGCCAGGTCTCCTTTCAGAATCATCTAAACTTGCTGAGCTTCAGTTTGTTTATTAAGTTGTTTATTAAGTTAGCCCATCTTCCTATCTGAGTTATGTAATAATTACCTGAGATAACATTTGAATATTCAAAAATCAAAGAGTTCAAAAATAATTAGTAATTAACTGAAAAATGTAAAAATTAAAAGTGTTTGGAATTGTCCTTGTTAAACACGAGGCCACCGTTAATCTTCCCAATGTTCAACAATATCAATAGTAAAAATCTCTAAGAATTCTCCCTAACTCAACTCTGTTCCTCCTACAGAAGAAGCAACACAACCCTGCCTGAATCAGAAGTGTTCTTTAATCCTAGATTGCAGTGGATTGACCTTTTCTGACTATTCTGGAGTCTCCATGCTTGTTGAGGTATTTGCACAACTTGTGTTTGGACTGATTCTTTCCCTTCCCTTTAGTAACAGGGTTTCACCAGCCTCTCTCAGCTCTGGGGTTTTGATCCTGCTTGTTTCAATACTCATCTCACCCATTCTCCCCAAAGGACATAGACTTTATTTCTCCCACTACTGTAGATTTCTTTTCAGGAGATGCCGTGAAGTTTCTAAATGTGTGTGAATCTGGAGGGGGCGGGAGGAGTAGAGGTGGATATTCATGTGGGGTGTTAGAACAGAACATAGACTTGAGATGTAATTGGTATAGCAGATGCTGGGCAGTCAACTCCTAGGCTTCTAGAAAGAAGGAGAAAAGTCCCCTCCATGAGCAAGTGGCCTGATGATGGCAGGATGTTGTCTCTCACATCGTGGATGGGTACAGTCTGACCTGAAACCATTCCTGGTCTCTGAAATAATACCCAGTGCAGGGGGTTTTCTCCATTCTCTCAGACAGTGGTGTCCTCTACCCCATGATCTCCATGGGGTCTCCATGATCCTGATTGCAAAAAATAAAAGTTTTATTTCTTTAAAACTGAAGCCTCCATTTAGTTAGATGGAACACCTAATTTTGCCAATTCAAGGAAAACTCAGACACTTCTGGAATTGTTTCCTCCTTTTTTTTTGAGTAAATACTAAGTCAACAAGGAACGTACTCCCTTTCTTATTTCCATTTATTTTCTCCTCAATACCTTAAATATGAAAGAGGATCTTGAGGATCAAGCAGTGTCTATTTCTCAGCTGTCCTCAGTCCTCCATTAGCTTCTGCTGTGTGGAACTTGGTTCACCTCGCCTTTGGCTGTTTGCTCCCCAGCGGTTCTCTTACCCTGGCTTCATACAGTCTCATGCTGTGTGAGGCTTTGTATTCAGCCAAAAACTTAATCATAACCTATGGCAATTTCTGGAGCTCTTTCCCTGCATATGTCCCTTCTTTCCATTACTCTCTCCCATAAATTTCACCCACTCAATCCTTCCTGAATGCCAGTTCTGTCTTCTTGCTCAGTGAAGTGGCTGCATTTTGCTTGGGTCCCCCCTCATCATGTCGTGGTCCACAAACTGCTTTGCAGCAGAAAGCTGAGATGATCTGAGAGCTCACCTCATTTGTTTTCTTTCTTTCAGAGAACTCAGTCCTTTGCTGCCTGTTACCATTGCCGGAAAACAATTTATATATTTTCTCCATTTGTCTACTTATTTACAGACGATAGGATAGTCTTTATATTAATTACTCTTCATGGCCAAAAGTCAAAATTGGACATTGACTTTTAAAGAGTTAAAACCAGTAGTCTTTAGAAGGTCTCACATTGTAGATTATGATCGCTTTCCCATGGTGTTGCATAACTGTTTCTATTCATTCATATTTTAAATTTGAAATGTCCAACCTTTCAAACTCAAGATAGTACAAAGGTCAGCTTCAGTCTGGCTTTCCTGTAAAGATGGGGTGGGACTATGTGAAGAGAAGCAGCTTACTATGTGACAGAGTGTAGTCTCAGATCTATCACATCTGCTGGGAGGTGTTAGGAAAATTGTCTAACCTGTCTGGATCTCAGTTTATTCATTTTGTAAAAATGGGGGGGGCGATTTTGTTTCAGATTTAGTAGATATTCAAAAAAGAAATAAATTATGCAAAATAATTGAATTTTAAATATCCTAGGCCTTAAATCTAGTGGCTGTTTTTGGTAAATCACCCTTTTCCATGTGTAACATGCTTTTAATTTCTTGTTGCTCACCATAAAAACTTCACACAATTTGGCATAGGGTTCAACCTCAATACTTTTCTTGCATCTAAATCCTGACTGTAAACAGAGAGTCTCTCATCATTGGAGGGCTTCTTGTGTTCAGCACTTTTATTTACTGTGTTGCCAAGGTCTAGAAGAACACTGTTAAACCTATGTGTATAAGGATCACCTGGGGAGCTTATTTAAGATGCAGTCTTTTGATGGAGTGATCATTTTGAAATGTACAGAAATTTTGAAACATTATGTTATGTTAGCAGGAACTAACGTAGTGTTGTTGGTCAATTATACTCCAAAAGCAAACAAACAAACAAACTCATAGAAAAAGAGATCAGATTTGTGGTTACCAGAGGCAAGGGGTGAGGGGAGGGGCATTGGATGAAGGCAGTTAAAAGGTACAAACTCCTGGTTATAAGATAAAAAGTACTAGGGATGTAGGTACAGCATGATAAATAGAATGAGCACTTCTGTATGTTATATATGAAAGTTGTTGAGAGAGTAAATCCTGAGAGTTCTCATCAGAGGAAAAGTATCTTTTTTCTATTTCTTTAATTTTGTATCTATATTAGATGATGGATGTTCACCAAACTTACTGTGGTGATCATTTCATGATGTATGTATGTCAAATCCTTATGCTGTATACCTTAAACTTATACAGTGATGTATGTCAATTATAACTCAATAAAACTGGAAGGAAGAAAATGCAGTTTTCTGAGTCCTGGTTCTGGCCCAGGAATAATCATTGTGAACAATGTAGTTTGTCCAAGGATTATGTTTTGAGCAACACTAGACTAGGATTGTCCTTTTACTGGGAAAAGTCAGTATGTATATTTTTTGCTTAATTGTATTTAAAATTTGTTTTGAATATACTCCAGTATTTATTAGCTGTCCTCTAGATATTGCAAATCAGGACTTAGAGTTAGTAAAGAGGAGGAAATGGTTACTTATTGTCAGTGAGTTTAAGATCTAAGGTTGAAAATTCAGAGGAATTCAAATAATCTAGGTTTTGGGCATGCTGAGAAAGAAACTTTTAAGAATTCATCTTAATGGTTTTAAAATACTACACAACATAATGAAGGAATAAGTCAACTGATGCATTTTATTTTTAAATTGGCAGAAAATGACATTTGCCCTTCTGTATATACAAAACCAGCAGTTTTGTATCAATTTGCTATTTTTAGTTTCCTTATTACTATTTAGTTTATTTCATCATGGTTACAGTAAATTATGATGTATGTTATGACCATAGACTTTAAATATAGACAAATTCTAGGTCCAAATATTAGCTACATAACTAGTTCTAGGATCTGGGTTTAAGTATTTGTTTGCTTTTTTGTAAACTGGAAGTAGAAATACTTCAAGTTGTTGTGAAGCTTAGAAATGACATATTGTATATAAAGCATATAAAAAGGTTTCTAGAAGTTAGTAAGTATTCAATAATGCTAGCTTCTATTATTTGTTCTCATTTTGCAAAAGTCATTTGTTAAAATAATATCACTGCAACTAATACTATTTCTGAGTTCCTGCCACCCTGAAATAGGGTCCAGAGTAAAGAGCCACAGAGTCTCTTCAGCCATGCATGTCTTCCTGCTTCCCAAAAACACTCCCTGGATTATTTTCTTAGTCACTTTGGTATAAGGAAGATTCTCCTAAGAGTTATAGGTTGAAGAAAATGGAGTGAGTTCTATTTATTCTTCTACTTAGGACACTTCTACTTAGTGAAATAGAGAATATGTTTATCAGCATCAACAAACCACCCATAGCAATGTGTTTGTGCTTCACTGAGCTTAAGAAAAAGTAAAACACTGACAGATCACTTTGAATTGTCATTTTATCTTACAAAAACGGGAGCCATTTATTCAATGGCGAGTCTCAGGCCATGTATTATTTATTTGTTTATTTGCTTGTTTATTTATGCTCAGAGTGATGTCTCCTATTATTCCACAATTCTTCTACCATAGAGATAACTGCTTATTGCTGGAAGAATATAAGGGAAATTTTTGGGTGTATCATGCATACTCTTAAAATGTTTTGTAAATGCAGCATTCTACATTTTATATGTATGACACTTTACTATTATGTAGCCAAATCCATCCTACTGTTACTAAAACTTCTGGATTTACTGAGTTTTGTCGGCTGACTTTGGTCTGGGTGAATTTAAGATCAGGGCCTTCAGTAAGGTTGTTACTACTTGAGATTTTCTTGGACTTAAAGAAGGCAAGACCCTGCAGTATGCCAAGAAAATTAGTCAGGATCTCTCATCTTGGTGGACCCTAAAAATGGAAGTTGGGCAATCAAACTTGGCTTTGATTATAGTGAGGTTCTCAATTTACTGTCCATGGATGGGGTTTAGAGAATCCATGAATGTGTACAAATTGTTGTAAAATATTAAAGTAAGCAGTAGGTAAGCAGTTTCATATTCACAGATGGGTCCTTGACTTCCAATAAAAGATGGTTGAAAACAATTTTATATCATTCTTATAGGGAAGGAAAGGTGGTGTTTTTATTTTTATTAAATAAAATGAAAAATGTAAGCAGCAAAACTTAGTTACATAAAAGGAAAATGCCAGGACATGGAAGCAACCTAAATGTCCATTGACAGATGAATGGATAAAGAAGATGTGACACATATACACAATGGAATATTACTCAGCCATAAAAAGAAATGAAATTGAGTTATTTGTAGTGAGGTGGATGGACCTAGAGTCTGTCATACAAAGTGAAGTAAGTCAGAAATAGAAAAACAAATACTGTATGCTAACGCATATATAGAGAATCTAAAAAAAAAAAAAAAAAAAATGGCACTGATGAACCTAGTGGCAGGGCAGGAATAAAGACATAGACGTGGAGAATTGACTTGAGGACACAGAGGGGGAGGGGGAAGCTGGGGCAAAGTGAGAGTAGCATCGACATATATATACTACCAAATGTAAAACAGATAGCTAGTGGGAAGCAGCAGCATAGCACAAGGAGATCAGCTCGTGCTTTGTGACCACCTAGAGGGGTGAGATAGAGAGGGTAGGAGGGACATGCAAGAGGGAGGGGATATGGGGATATATGTATACATATAGCTGATTCACTTTGTTATACAACAGAAACTAACACAGTATTGTGAAGCAATTATACTCCAATAAAGATCTATTTTAAAAAAAGGAAAGAAAGAAAGAAAGAAAAAAAGGTAAATGCCTTGCTGGCGTTCATCTTCCTTTGCTAAGACCGTCTCTTTTAGAAGTGGGTCAGAGTATGCCTGAATGTGTTACAATGCCACCCCCTGGTGGTGTGGTATCATAAACACTGGCTTTTTTTACTAGAAATTCTGCCTTCTGAAGCTCATCTTATTCCTTCCTGCCAGCTATCCTGAATTAATTGTGGGTGTACTATTTTAATTCTTCCAGGTTTACACGGACTGTAAGAACAAGAGTGTGGATGTATCATTAGTCCACTGCACAGGTAAGGGAGTATCCTTGGCTAACATTGGACATGATCCTTCTGCTGCTCCATGTAACCTTATATCACTTGTGTTTTCTTATAGCTTCCTTGATAAAAGCAATGAAATACTGGGGAAACCTAGATTCAGAGAAACCAATTTTTTTTGAATCAGTGTCTGCTGCAATAAGTAACATCCACTTAAATAAGGTAAGTTGAGTAAGTTTGCATGCCAGAATTATAAGAAAATTGGAATGTAGAATACAAGGGCTTTGCATTTTTTTTATATTAGCCTATTATCCCACTGACATCTAAAAACCTATTAAAATGTGCCCTCTCCTCAGAGTCCTCTGCTACAAGTAAAGGAATTTTTTCATTCCTTTTGTGGACAAGTTATGACTTGTTTAATAATTTGGATCTTCCAACAATATCACTGCTTAGAGGATTTGGTGATCACCTATTAAGTGCAAACTGCTTGCTTATAAAATAAATGCGTCTTCCAGGATCTACTATCCTGGGAATTGGAATCCACCTCTGTCAAATGCAAAAACTCTAAATATAGCCTTATAGCTTTTTGCTGCTCTCATACCCTTTACTCTAAGCTCATATTGCCACCTTTGGAAATACTATTTGCAGAGCCCAACACTCACATGGTGTGAAGAGTCAAAGTTACCTTCCAATACTGGGCTGTATGGTTAGTTTTAGAACTGTTCCTAGAACTTTGATTTCCCATAATTTTTCTTTGATTTTGAATTGTTTGGCCTTTCCTTATCCCTAGAACAGCATTTGTTATCTCTCTGAGTCATCCCTATTATGTGCAATTAGAACAGTATGTATTTACAAAATAATAATAATAACATTATTGTTATTATTATCATTTCTACTACTACTATTACTGCTGCTGCTGCTGCTGCTGCTACTGTTATATATCTAATATTCACTGTGTGCTCATTATGTTCCAGGAATGTGCTAAGAGCTTTACCTATGTTACTTCACTAAATTTGCCACAACCTCATGAAGTAGATACTATTATTGAACCTATTTTTAGAAATAGGGAAACTGAGGTCCAGGGAAGTTATACCATTTGTAAGTGGTAGAGCCAGTTTCAAAGTCAGCAGTCTGACCTAGAACCTGGAGCTTTAAACTTCTATACTCTGATGCCTCAGAGAATATCTATTTTCTTAGCTTGGCTGGACAGCTTGCTTCAGTTACTACTGTTCTTTGACTATGATATCAACTTAAGGGTTAAGTACGTAGCAAGTGCTAATTTCTTCCCCTTCTATTTCAGAATTTGAGCAAACTCAGTGACCACAGTGAAATCTGAGACTCTTTTGCTGCAGTACAGCTCTTCTCTTTAGCAACTGCCCCGAAGAGGCCATACTCAAGTATTTTCACAACATTTTTTGTTATGTAGATCCTACAAATGACCTCTACTAAAATAAGTGTGATGTGACTTAGTAACCACATAACCACTGCTCAAGGTTTGCCAACAATTTTATCTAATCTTTGTTAGTAAGCAAATTCACTCTGTAGGTTATTGTATAGTTATTTTATAAAAATCAGTATGCATTTAGTTTTAGTGTACTGAAAGGTAAACATGAATTTATTTCCTTTTTTCATACCAAAGTATTTTGTGTTAATTCAGTTTGTTGTAGTTCATTTGTAAAAGTGAGAAATACTTTGTCATATAAGAGATTTAGAACATTTGCAAGCCATTTGTAAAAATGCAGGATCATCTGTAACTAATACATAAAAACAACTTAGCAAGTGTGCCATTTTCCCTAACCAAAAAAGCCATTAAATATCAATAAGCTTAAATGTTACTTCATGCTATATGATTATGAAATTCACAGAAAGTAAGTCAAACAAAAACAAATGACAAACTAGAAACCGTTCTTCTCCATACCTTTCCATGCATGGATGTCTTCAGGAATGTTTTCAACATAAGTAGTATCCCAGTGAAACCATGTCCTTGACATTAGTCTGTTTTGCTGTGAATATTGGAAATGCTTAGGATCTTCAGACCTTATAGCCCTAATTTCCACATTCCCACCCCATAAAAGTTTCCATTTTCAGCTTTAGTTTTTTTGGAATCGGAGAATGTGGAAGTTGCACATTTTATGTTTTTTTCACAAATACGATTTTTAGAAGAGAAAATATCACCAGTAGAATAGCTTTGTACTATTCAAATATAGGATTGACTATAGTAGTTTGGGACTTTCCTATTTCAGAGAGATAGTCAATATAATATAGTACATTTATCTATCTATATCCGTATAGATAGGTAGATCTCCTTAGAATGTTTTTTTTTTTTTTTTTTTCTTTTGTTAGAAGGGAGCTTAGGTAAGTGATTATCTTTAAACCCACTAAACCAACAGTGTATTGACAAATAAATACCACAGGCCAGGCTGACTTGTATAAGTTATTGTTTTCATGTTTCTACATATATTTTCAGTCACATACAATTATATAGTTTCATATTTTTATCTAACAATTTGATTTACCTATGAAGAAATCTCACTTTCAAAGATAGATGTAGATGCACGTTTTAGTCTTAAGCCATTTTAACTGTTCTAGAAATTACCAGTTAACAAAAAGCCAAGTACTTTAAAGTGAGTTTGAGAAGTAACTTGAAAACAAAATTAAAAGACTGGTAATTTAGGTGTTTTTGAGAACATCTGTAAGAGTAAATTTTAATATCTGCCGTGTGATGTAATGGTTCCTAGCAAATGTGTAGTAAACATTCACATGGCCCTTATTTTTACCATTGAGTCCTAGGCAGACAATGTAATAAAATGAAAGGGGAATAATAAACATTTCAAATTCTTGTAACTTATTTAGCCATGTCAATTCTGATTGACATGAACTACAAAGGGTAGTATTTTTCCCACAGGAAGCTTCAATCCTTTCATCACTAATTTGGATTGAAATGAGTGAAGCCAATTTTTCTTCCCATCAAATACTGTTCCAAGAAAATGTGGAAGTAATAATTAGAAGTAAAATTTCCTTAAAGAAAGGAATTTCACTCTCCTTTTCTGATTAAATTATTCCAGTGGTGGATGGTGGCAACATTCACCATCTCTAATCCATTGGTCATTGGCACATAAACATGAGTCAAGGGAAGTTAAGAAAGAAATATATTTTGCTATGTGTAAATTGATGTATTTCTGTGCAAATTTAGTCTATTATTAAATGCATGCACTGTAAGCATTTTCTAATTTGTTAGAGATTATGGACTGTAGATGGCATTAAAATCATTACAGGTAATCAATGGATGGTTTCTTCTATTTTATTAACAAAGCTGACACATAGTTGTATGAGAAGATGTATTTGAATGCATTTCAGTGATTATAGTAGACATCTAATGGATAAAACTTAAAAGCTAATAACTTTGGTGTCAAATGTTATTATATTCAAAGTAAAGGAAGACCAAAACATGTACCATAAATAACCCTTTGTTCTAAGGCTTATCTTGCATACTAAGGTCCCAGTGACTAGACCTGTAGGAACCCCTGGATTGAGTTTTGAGAACTTAATAACTGACTATGAGTTTCAGACACACAAGATTCTAAAACATAAACGTTTATTTCAAAGCAGACATTAATAACAGAAGAACTATAATATGGTACTGATGCTAGACTGTTTCTAATCATGATGAATTAGTTTTATGAGATTACCTTATTTTTGTATATGATAAATTACTTTCATATTACTTATTATGGTAAAATAAAATTGGGAAAAATTAAAACTGACCTATAAAACCAGTTAAGGACCTAATAGAGTGACATATATAAATTAACCATAAAGTGTGTAACCAGGAAAAAGACAGTTAACATTACATTTATGCAAATTAAATGCCCTTAAATTTTACCATTTGTCTTTCATTTTAAAGGTTATTTTCCCCTGATTATATGATTCAAGTGTTATAAAGTCTAACTTGAATTACTTTGCAGTAATTTATGTGACAGATCTTTATTGTATAAATATGTAATGTAATGAGGAAAGAAATCCCTCTTTTTTAATGAAAACATTAATGTGTTAATACCTTGTATGGATAATGTTTGACATTTAGTGGTTACCAAAATATATTAGTATGTTTTTGAACATACGTATGCCTAGAAATGCATGTTCTGCATTCTGTGGGATGATCGTCTAATTCAATGTAAAATATGCTTTTTGGCAGTGATTTTGTTGCCAGATTTTCAATAGGGAGTTAAGTGAGGCTTGTACAATCTTAAGATTTTTAGTTAAAAATCGTATCATCTAATATGTCACACATATTTTTATATTTTTCAATGCATTTAATTATCTTTTAAATAATCCTTTGCACTGACTCAGCATATAACAACTAATTTACGTGGAAATAAATTGAAATACGGTAACTACTAAGTTTAAATGGATTTGTGTGCATTATTTCAAATTATTTACTCTCCTGTAAAGCAAATATTACATTTTCCGGTCTTAGACTGACCACAGTCTAATGTGTTGAAAATTCCTGGATTAAATATTCTTTGTAATTTGTTCTTACAAAATTTAAACCTAAAATTTTAAGGTATGGTATGCCAATTTATGGAAGGCTAATAAAGTTACTTTTTGCTGCAACACTACATTTACACAATCCTTCTACACCAGGTTTAAATCCTTTGTGTTCTAATTTTAATTAATATATAATTTAATTTTTAAATTTGTTTGGGTTCTTCATTTATATACTGTTGTTTGTCTTTCCTGAGTTTCTAGGCTGAGTTCAATATTCTCCAGCATTTTAAGGGTTACTGCTCAAAGAACAAGAAGATAAGTCACTCTTCTAGGTGTTGGAGGTATGGCAGTGAATAAAGCAGAAAAAACATCCCTTCCCTCATGGAACTTACATTCTAACAAGGGAAGGCAAAATAAATGGGATAAACTTTAAATATCTTTATTATAAGTTAAATGATAATATGTGCTAAGAATAAGAATAAATTAAGGAAAGAAAATAGAAAGTATGGCAGAAATGTGGGTGCTGTGTCCTGAGATAGGGTGGCAGGAATGGTGATAACAGGAATGTCTTAGCAGACTACTATGATAAAATACCACAGACTGGTGAACTTAAACAATAGACATTTACTTCTCAAAGTTTGGTAAGTTGGGAAGTCAAAGATCAAGGTGGCAACTGATTCAATTTTCTGGTGAGAGCTTCTTTTCTGGCTTGTAGTTAGTAGCTAGTAGTAGACAGCTACTTTCTTGGTGTGTCCTTCACATGGTGGAAAGAGAGTGCTCTCTGGTCTCTTCTAAAGGATCCTATAAACCTATAAGCTTAGGACTTCACCCTTATGGCCTTATTTAACCTTCATTACTTCCCTATATGCTCAATCTCCACATACAGTCACATTGGGGGTTAGGGCTTCAATATATGAATTTTAGGGAGACACAAGTCCATAGCAGAGAGTTATAAATTTCTTATATATTAAAAAATTCCTTTTTTTATGTCTGAAAATTAGGCTTACTAGAATTTTATTTATATTTAATATAATGTGATGTTTTTGCATCAAAAACATGAGAAATAATTGTGAACTGTCTGGTTAAAGCATTTCAATGCTAGAAAGTGTAGGTTAGCATAGATATTACTAGCCATACCTGGCTACTGAGATGAGATTCTGGCCATGAAACATGTGAAGTGGTCAGAATGGGTTTGCAGTATACCAATGGTTGTTCAGAAGCTGAGATATTATATTCTGGTGATGGTTTCTAATGATTAGCCATCCTGTTTTGAAGATAGAATTGAATTAGTTAGCTTTCCCTTAACTATCATATTGTTAAAGAAAATAACAAGAGACATGCTTAATTCTACCAGTTGTCACAGAGACAGGTGCAGAACAGAGTCCTGATGCTAACTGCAGTGAGAGCTTTCCACCTTTTTGTTTGTTTCTTTGTGTTTTTTTTGTTTGTTTATTAAGAAGGAAAGAATACTAGGTTATTACAAATTAGCTAAGTGCTCTGAAATTATGGCTTTCAGAGTGCTCATTATGTAAAAATCCTCACTCATTTTCTATTGATCCAGCAACAGGAAAGTTATCTTGGTCAAACATATTTCTTTTCTGTCCTAAATAATAAAGACCAGTCTCTCTACTAAGTATAGAGAGCTTTTTAGTATTTTTTTCCTATTTGGAGCCTCTTGTTTTTATGGCCACATTTAGAAATTGGCTAATGAATAAGTCCAGTAAGAATTTATACTTAACAAGAACAATTGTTGTATTAAAAAAATAAAATGCTTCAATTAAAAAAAAATAGAATTGTATCTTTACTTCCCTTGCTTTTAGAGCTGCCTTTTTTCCCTTCTTCGTTTTAAAGCAATTTCTGGCCTTGTGAAGGTAGAAAAGTAAAGAAAGACAGACTCTATTAGACTGTAATATGTTTTCCAAATCAACTTCCATATTTAACAGCCCTATTTCTACACTTCTTTACACCTTGATTTATATGCTACAGAGTTCTCAAGCTTCCATGCTCCCTATTTTCTTAATTTGTAGCAAGGGATCTATTGTTTAAATAAAGGTGCCTTTCCTTAGGCTAATGAAGCCTGAGAGAGAATGGGGAAGGGAGGGCAGTGAATGCAATGCCTAGGCACTAGATGGTTTTGGGGGAGGAGGAAAGGCTGAGGATAAAGGCAGGTAGTGAATAGATGAGGAGGAGGTTGGTTGGCATGGCAAACCCTATGATTTTAGGAATATCTAGCTGTCTTCTGAGTCCAAATATATACTTCATCAGTCTTCCAAGGGACCTGAGATTCTCAGCATTAACCACCTATTTAGGATGGAGTAAATATTATAAGAAAGGAAGAACACATGTAAGTCCTGCCATGCATTGTGTTAGCCTTAGGAAGAACTGGTTCATCTGATTAGCTTATGACACTGTCATCAAGGGCTGGAAAAAACAAAGCACAGAATGAATTTTGATGAGGAAAGGCTGGTTAAAGATCTCTTTTGGAGTTCAGGGTGCTGCTGAGGGCAGGGATGAGAATGGCGATGTGGCTTTGGGAGACAGGCTGAACAGTGTGCCTCAGGCATAACTGGATGGCCAGGCCCTCACCCTTTCACCTCACTCCAAAGACACAGACATGGTGGAACTGGTGTTTATGAAGCCAAACACAGTTCTTCCCACATATCAGCTTTTCCTGGAGCTTGGACCCATGCCTTTGGCTTTGGCTCTGGAATTAAAATTTGAGAATAGCAGTGTAACTGCCAAAAATGGAATTGACATACAATTCTTGCCTTGTGTAAACCTTTTTTGTTCAATTGCTCCTCTTCACTCTGCCAATGAAAAGATTGAAGTAGTGAGGGTCTCACTTAACAGAGTAGAGTAGAGGCTTAATAAATTAAAACCAAGAAAATGATGGTGCCAGCTGTCTCCTAAATCTTGGTTAAAATGTGATCCTTATAATATCTGCACAAGAATCACCATGGGTATTTTCTACATATGTAGATTTAAGCACCCTACCCCAAACCTAGTGGATCAGAATTTCTTTGGGGTGACTATGTGGATAAGAATTTTTAAAAAATCATCCACTTTCATTTTACACACTAAAGTTTGGAATCACTGTCACAAAGGCTTTCTTTAGTCTGGTATTAGAAAGAAGCCCTGTACTCTACGTCTTAGTCACATATGTGTTCACCACTTGTTTTATTTGGGCTTGTGCATCAGTCACAGTGTATTGTGGATATATAGTGGATCTACAGTGCTATTCTTCAGTTACTAGAACTGAGCATAACATGGCAAAGAACTGTGTCAAATTCACCATACCTTTTGATCAATATGAGTTTGTCAGAGTCAGAAAGTATCTGAAACATACTATCCCTATTCATATACTCTTGGGTGAATTTCCTAAGACAGGCAGTTTGTATTTAATATCTTTCATCATGGAAAATTTCAGTCTCCTCCTTGTTTCACAAATTTATACTGTTTCTGAAAGATACTAATATAGTCATATAAGAAAATGGTCTCATCCTCCAAGCTGCTCCTCACACATATCTATTAGAAACACTTCATAAAGAGAGAGAGAGATTTCCCTTCCAGCCTAAGGCTCCATGGGTGATTATTTTCTCTCAGCACTTTCATTGAAATTTCCTGTGTAATGCTACCAGAGTGAATTGTAATTAAAATCTTTTATTTTGCACGTATGGAGCTAGGATAAAGTGACGGTGTCAGTAATATTACTCAGCTACTTTTAGTTTGGGAATGGGGTTGATGTAAACCATCGTAACTACAGAGAAAATAATATTCAATTATGAATCACTGCCAGATGTGTGAATGTATGTCTTCAGGTTTCATTTTTCTGGAATATTCTTACTTCAGTATATTCCTTATCCACTTTTTAAAGTGATTCTCTTTCTATGGGTAATTGATTTAATTGCATTAAATGTTCAGAAGATCCAAAAATTAATAAAAATATGTATTTGGACTCCATCTCAATCTTTTTTAAATTTCTTTCTTTTTAAAGAAATCAGAAATTGTTCTAAAGTGGATGTTATATAGCAATGTTCTGCAACCCAAGTCCAAGAGGAGCTGTGAGCGGGACCTCTCTGCACATCTTCCCATGTCTTGCTTGCCCAGGACAAACCATCCAGGTTAACATCAATGTGAGGGAGAGAGAGGATAAAGCAAAACAGGACATAATAATTGTTAGAAAAATTAGTTGCAGTCTGAGTGAAAATGGAGGGGAATCTAATATGTATAGTCTTGAGATCCTGGATCCCAATTCTTGTGGTATATACAAAAATATATACACATTTCTGCAGATCAGTGTCCCTGAAAAGTCCTAGTCTCTACCACAAGGTGGGCCTTGTGTGCTCTCTGTCAATGTTTTCACTTCTCTGTGCTCAGTGATTCTGCCATTCCTACTTTCCAGTGTTCTAAACCATAACCACATCCTTAATTCCCCTTCTAAATCCTATTCCTCAGGGCCCTCCACAGATAACCTTGTTTCCACCACTTTAGGAAGCCATTATGCATTTTCTCCCTCAAAGTCCTGCTGCCTAGCCACCTAAAAGATACACACATCCATATCCATATGTACTTACATTGTTTGAGTATATTTGATTGAGTTGTACTTTCTTCTAATCAAGATCAAATCTGCCACATGCAATTTTCTCCTCCCCACCTTTGTTAGTTTAGCTTCATTTTTTAAAATCCAAAACTTCCATCTTGCCTTTCCCGGCAAGATCTATCAATTAACTCTTCTTTCTAGTGTCTTATCTTAATCTCTTTTGCTTGACTGGATGTAACCATAGTTTATTAAAAAAAAAAAAAAAAAAAAAATTTTGTTATCTTATTCCCCTCCTCAAAAAAAAAAAAAAAAAAAAAAAATTCCTCACCTGGCCACGCTTTCTTTTCTTGCTCTTCTCTCTGCTTATCTTCATTCTTGCCTGAATAATCTTTATTCCAATTCACTAAAACAGTAGTCAACATTTACTGTCTCAACTTGCCCATCTCTGTCCTTCGCAGCCTGACTTTTGCCCTCATCACACTTTAAAGGATTCTGAAAAAACATGATCATTTACTTCTAAATTCCCAAACTCAGTAGCTACTTTTTAATACACTTCTTATTTATCCTCTTTGCTTTTCATACTCTCAACTACCCTCTCTTCCTTAAAATCGTGCTCTCTCTTGGCATCTGAAAACCATTCATGTGTTCAAAAAGTGTTTGAACATTTACTACATTCCATGTACCATGCTGGTTGATATGGATACAAGAATGAGTAATTTCTTGCCTTTAAGGATATTAGTTACTTCCGGGCAAGACATAAATAGGTAAAAAGAGAATTATAATCCTACATGCTAAGTACACACAGTTTAAGATGCTGTTCAAATATCATCCAGGCTACCTTTCATGATCACCTCTTTTGTGGTCACTCTTTAGAGACAAGATGGCTACCCTTTCTCAAAATTTGGCTTGAGAATGATGGTGCCACACAGGCACAAAGAAGGTTTGAAAATGTTTGTTACTTACATAATCAGCTTTCTGGGGATAGTGGGCGGGCCTCCTACCCTCATAAAAAATGATTTGAGAGACCAAGGGAAGGAGACTAGCTTGAGATTTTTGTGGTGGTTAGGGAGTGTGGCCAGGGAAAGTGTTCTTGAACCTCCCATAACAAAGAAAGAAGCACTCAAGCCTTCCTATAAGTTTGCCCAGATGTGGGGTAGAGGGGGAAAGAAAGGTGTTTGGTTTAAAAGCTGTCAGCAGTAGTCAAATAATGGAGTTAGAGTCTTTATTACAATTCACCCAATTTACATTAGATGCCTACCCATTCCCTTCTCTAAGGTTACACTGACAGTATTTAATGATAATTTTTCATTTGTATCTTTTTAAAGGCATCAGTTATATAGTAATCATTGTTGTATTCCTGGTTCATTAAATGTTATGTTTAATATGTGTTTGTTGAAGAGATGAACGAAATGATGTCAATACAAATTAACACTATGTAAAGATATTAAAAACCTAGGAATCAACTAAGGAAAAGAGGTTGGCATCTATCTTCAATGGACTCAGAAGGCCAGGGTGTTTAGGACAGAATAAACAAGGTCAGTAACTTGAAGTAAATCTGGAGAGGTAAATAGAACTTTCTTCATGAAAAAGTTGCTGTCTCTACTGAACAATATAAGCCTGCCAGTTTCCAGTCACAATTACACTGCAGTGTCCTAACCTTGACTCCCAGAGAACTAATCTCTAGTTTCAGGTGGAGTAAGCAGGTATCTCTATGATGACATCTGAGGGGGAATCAGAAGTTTCAATTCTCCAAATACCTTGCCAATTAGTGACAATTCTCAGAATTTTTACTGATAAAACTCTTTTCCAGTAAAGCATTAATTCCATATGTCATCAGTAAAAATACTATAAAATGAAAAGAGAAAATTAAGATATTAACTTGCTATTACAGTTGACTATATTTTATTGCCCACCAAAAATCCTGACTTGGGTAAATAGAACTTACATATTGGATCAATAGAAATATGATATTTTTTTGGTAGTCAGTTGAACTGTGTTAATTATCCATTTCTTCTTAACAAACTACTCCAAAACATAGTGAATTATCATTTCTCATGATTCTATTTGTCGGCTGGATTCTGCTGGGCTCCCCTGGGTTCACTCATGTTGCTGCATTCAGCTGGTGAGTTAACTGAGGGCTGGGCTCACCTGGGATTGTGTGGATGGCTGGGCTTCTTCACAAGCCTAGAGAAGTCATAGGATTCCAAGAGAATGAAGGCAGCAGTTGCAAGGCTCTTAAGGCCTATGCTCGGGAACTCAAAAAATGTCACTTCCACCACATTTCTTCCACCACAAGGCCAGTTCAATTTTAAGGGAATGGAGAAATAGACTCTATCTCTGCATGGGAGGAGTGGCAAAGCCACTTTACAAAGGGATATGCATAATGTTTTAACCATCAAACAATATATCAGAGTCTACCTCTGCTCACACAAATTATTCACGTTCCTTCAACATGCAAAATATGCTCACTCACATCCAAGGACTCCAAATTCTCACCCCAATTATAGTATCAGGTTTTGAGTCCAGTATCTCATAACCAGTGTCTGGTTCAGTGTGGGTGAAGCTCCTCAGGTCCAGTTCCTCAGGTGCAGCTTCTTTTGATTCTAAGAGCTGGGAACTAGAAACATAAATGATCTTCCAGTCACACACCACAGTATACAATGGTAAGAGAGGGGCAGAATAACCATAATAGACACTCCTGTTCAAAAAATGTAAGAATGGAGCAATGGGAATATTCAACACCCACATCTTGCTTTCTAATTCTATTAAGCAATAGAAGGAACCAGAGCTCCTTGGAGAGATGGCTGGTTCTAGGTCATTAAAAAAAACTGAAAAACTTAATTAGAGGGTCAAAGACCCCCAGTTCGTCTTCAAAATACCTGACCAGTACACCTGAAAACTGTCAAGGTCATCAAATGCAAAGACTCAGATACCATCACAGAGGAAACTGAAGAGTCGTGATGACTGAATGCACTGTGGTATCTTGCAGAATATTCTGAAACAGAACATTAGGACAGTGGGGGAAATAGTGAAAATTTTCACTATTTAATAATGAAACACTGTGGAGTTTCATTATTAGTAGTGTAATTACTATATTACTATATTGTAATTACAATATTCGTTCCTTAGTTGTGACAAACGTTTCATGGTTGTGTATAATGTTAATAGTTTGGGAAAGTAGATGAGGAGTATATGGGAATTCTCTATTATCTTTGCAGCTTTTCAGTAAATATAAAAGTAATCTAAAATTTTAAAAAACTTTAAGAAAAACAAAGAGACTAAGAGTGGGAAGCACATAGCAGTCATGATTTTCTTGTAATTTTGAAAAACAATTGGGTACATGTCACCAGCTTTCCCTCCTCTGGGATCAAGGCAGGTTCCTTAATTAGGGTCAAGTTCTGCAGCCTGGGAGTGATTCTCAAATCCATTGTTCTTGGATCTTGACTTCAGCTTCAGGCTTTTTGGTTCTGCTGTCTAAGAAGTCTTCTCTTTTTGATAGAAATAGCTGGTTTTGCAGTTGAGTAGCTGTCTTAGCCTGCTCTAGTTTTCATAGAAAGTTAAAGTTCCAGAGGCCTTTCTTTTCCTGTTTCTGTTCCTTTTGGTCCAAGGAGGCAGGGTTTGCATCAATATCATTCTCTTCAAATTGTCATGAATCTTATTGGGGTTGATGCCATGCCCCAAAAGTGATATACATAATTCTTTTTGGAACAGATCTCTATCTACTTTGAGCATATAAAACTGCTGTGGGACAACACACTTGATTTTTAGAAAACCTTTGACTAATTAAGCATCAACTAGCCACCACCCTTAGTCTTTCTGAGATCTTAGCAAGGGGTTTTATAACTTCATATTTAAATAGATATTTACTTTATATTTATATATATTTATAGATCATTTCTTACATGAGAATCTTCTGCAGGATGGAAATGCGAATTGGTTTTATATTTTAACCAAGCAATTCTTAGCTTTTCTATATTTCCTTTACATTCTGCTTTCAAACTGAAAATTTCTCTCTTAACTCATCTCTCCTTTCCCTCACCTTACAAGAGGCAGCTACAAACAAAAACCAAAACCAAATGGCACTTTCAATGCTACCTGACACTCTCCTTAGCCAGATACATAAATTCATTTTCTATATTCAAACTCCTGCAGGCAATATTCTCTCTGTTGTTCTGCCACTATGTAACTCAGTTTCATTCTTACTAGTCTCCAGCATCACTTCCTCACTGCTCTTCCAGCCCCTACTAATAAGCCTCCTTCCAGCCTCTATTTTCTCCTCTCCCTGACCTGACAACACCCACTTCCCAATCTGTGACCTAAACAACTAGTTGCCTCACTCTGTTGGAGGACAGAGGGAACAAAAAGTGCCCACCGAACTGAGCATCATAGCCATATAATCAATGGGTCAGTCGGGTAACTTACAGAGTGAGATCAAGATCAGACAGACAACGATCCAAAAGCATTCACAGCTGCACTCCGCACTACCGAGGGGCCATTGGGATAATTTTATAGTTAACCTAGGGTATGGAGGTGGGTGCTTGGAAACAGAATGTACATTCCTAAGTCAAAGTTTATGAATTGATAACTAGTCTCGTGGGCACTGGGAATATGTCAGTGAAGTTTTTTATCATTGTTTGGGGACTAATAGACCGTAGAGGCTACTTGATCCTAATGATTAACAAACAATATATATTAACTACAATGCCCTTGATGACAGAGAGTGATTTACTCACAATACAGTCCTGAGTAGAGTCAGTGAAAGGACAGAAGAAACTGTAAGGGCCCAAGATGGCATCAGTTATGCTAACAGCCATACATGCCCCATCTCATGAATTTCATAGCAAAATTCTTTGGTCAGGATATCCACATAGCATCCTATTTCTTTCCATGATTAAGAGTGGAAAGGCACATCAAGGAGAAACAAATTAAAAAAAAAAAAAAAAAAAAAAAAAAAAAACTAATTCAAGCCACTGTTGAAAAAACAATATAACATGTCCAGAGATTATTCTCTTCTTCACCTTGACCAATGCCAAGAGGAGGCAAAATCAATATTGAAAGTGACAAAGTAATTGAGGATATAAACAGCTGGTTATATTTCTAGGTTATAAAGTACACCTGATTGATTCATTTTATGAGTGTTGGAAGGTGAAGATATTGAATAATACCCTCCCAAATGAGAAGAAAATTTGATACCAAAAAACGAGGCAGGCAACTCCATAAAATGCAATTATGAAGATTATTGTGGGTAACTTACATATAGGGAGGATTGGGCTGACGATGGTCCAGAGAGATTTGCAGCTGCATTCTGTGCTGAAAAGGGTACAGGCGGATTTAAAGGGGTCAAAGCTAAAAGTAGAATCTGACTATTAGGGAGAAGCACGTCTGCACCCGCCACCAGGGATCTCATGGCCACTATCTGCATCAGCAAAAGGCATTCTTCAGTTTTCATATCAGATAAAGGCAGAGTAAATGTTGATAGGGAACTTATCTGGCTTGGGTACATTCCTTATGAGTAGGCTAAAGCTCAGTCATGTGGAAAGGGGTGGGGCTAGGACTGGGGCCTAAGACAGAGCTGGCAAATTGGAGTCAGTGTGGTTCAGCCACACAGGAGAGTGTCTAAAATGTTAAAGGGTGAAATATAAATGATAATTTATTGATCATGATCTGAAATTTATGGAGCTATAGATCTTGAAATCATTAGTTTTCAAAGCATAATGACAAATTCAGAGATAAAAATCTTAGACTATCTAGGAGATAAGATATATTTAAGAATCTCTTCTGCTCATTTTTCCTATATATATAAAATAAAGATGGGATTGGGAGAAAAATATGAGATAATATTACAATGCTGTGGTGTATTAATGGTTTTGTGAAAACTTTTTATGTAATTTTTTTCCTAGCATAGAAATATGCTCAGTTCCAAAAATATGGGAAATGCTATGTCACCAAACAAATATTTAGAAGCCAGTATGCAAGTAGTCTCTATTTCTTTAAATTTCCCCAATATCCCAAAGGTCAATGACTGTGAGGAAGATAGTAGCATAAGGACATGACCTAAAGTCACAAATAAATGATGTATGGGAAACAATATCAAGTAGTCACACTATATGGGGTTTTGCTTTTGGCAGAGGAAACTGTCCCAGTCAGCTTGGGCTGCCATAACAAAATACCACAGTCTGGGTGGCTTAACCAGTAGGTATTTGTTTCTCAGAGTTCTGGTGCCTGAAAGTTCCAGGTCAAGGTGACAGAAGGGTCGGTATCTGGTGAGAGCTCTCTCCTTGGGTTTTTTTTTTTTTTTTAATAGATCTTTATTGGAGTATAATTGCTTCACAATACTGTGTTAGTTTCTGGGTTTTTGATGTCTGCTTTCTCACTGTGTCCTCACATGGCCTTTCTTTGGTGCCTGCCATTAGAGAGAGAAAGAGGAAGCAAGCTCTGTGATGTCTCTTTTTATAAAGGCACAAATCCCATCATGAGGCCTCCACTCTAAAGACCTCATCTAAACTCATCTAGACCTCATGTAAACCTCCTAAAGGCCCCACCTTCAAATACCATCACATTGGAAGCTAAAGCTTCAACTTATGAATCGGGGTGGGGGGGTGGGGGGGGGAAATAATTCAGTCCATAGAAACTTCATTGCTTTCTCTTTTAAAAAAAACAAACATATATCATAGTAGCTTAAAGTTAGAAGCCTCAGTAAAATAGAATGATGATTCCTTTCAGGTTCTAACCAAAGCCCCATCTAACAAAGCCCCCTTATCTTTCATGTGGCTTTAACCCATACTGAGGTATTAAAACAGGGTGAGATTTTTATTCCTTGGGCTTCTATACAGCGAGAGCTATATATATTGCAGAAGCTATATGTCTTGCCTTTTCCTTTCTTGATCTACTTTACTCCAAGTTGCTGATGAGCTACTAAGCTGAATGTAGCTGATGAACACTTGAGAGCAGTAGTGCTAAAGCAACACTGAAAAGAATTGTGCATTGGCCAAAATTGTGAAAGATTATTTTTTAAAAAAACATGAAACAATCTACAGCCTTAAATATCTATACCAAATTGATGTTATGAATCTGTGAGATTGTCAAATGGGCATATAATGGATAAGGTCATGGTCTGCAGTCCTACAGAATTGGCTTTGGATTTTACCATAGGCATTTATTAGTTGTGTGGGCAAGGGCACATTGTCCTCAGTAAGCTCACAAGAAGATCATTCAGTAAATGAGATAATTAATGCAAAGCATTTAGCACATTCTTTCATCTAATGAATGTTTATTGAGTACCAACCATGCACCACATCCCTTGTTATTTGCTGTGTATTGACTGGTGACTGAAAAGGAGCTGGAACCTGATCTTAAGATGCTTTACTGCAGTAAGACAAAAGTAAGGCAAATAAATACTTACAAATTGAGAAAGTGCCCTGAGGAACTAAGTAAGTCACCACCATGATAGAGAATAACACAGCTGGAAGGAAGAGGGGAGAGGAGGGATTGGGAAGGAGGAGGGGAGAGGAGGGATTGAGTGAGACTGTTGGGAACCTAACGCTTATTAGAGAAGATTTTTAAGTGAGAAGTTATGGAGAAGAGGGAGATATCCCCCAAAAAGCAAGTTTAGGGTAGGTGAAGCTGACACAAGACGACTCCAAGAGGAAAACTCAGCTGCAAGAAAAATCTCAAGTGTTAAAACGTTGAAAGGACAACAGCATGGCTTGGGGGTGATGGTGTGGGTGTTGACAACAGAGCCTGGCATGAAGGAAGAATTTACAAATGCTTTTAGCTTTTATTCTTGACATTTTTATGAGAAAGAAACAAGGTAATGTACGAAAACCGTCTAGTATAGTGCTTGAAACATAATGGGTGCTCAATCAACAGAATTGATTGCTGTCTTTATTATTTTTAGCAGTACTAGTAGCTTTGCTATTTTCTGAAAAACAGATCTCACTTCGAGTGTCCCCTTTTGATAATGCTCTTATCTGTCTGTCTTTCTGTCAGTCTCTGTGACTCTCTCTGTTGTTTTTATACTTACCTTCAGAGCATTTATATTAAGCTATTGTATCCTCTAGATATTCCACACATAGTTGGTAGTCTCTGTGGAATATGTGTTTCTCTAATATATTTACATTATTTATTCCAACCAAAGGTTTTTTGCTTTATTTGCTAAAACATATTTTAGAGAGAAATGACTAAACAAAAATTTAAAAATCAAGTTAGTTTGATAAGATACCCTATATTTGGTAATGAGAGCTGTGATCATTACTGTGATTATCTGGAAAAAAATTAGGAGCCTTGCTCTAGTGAGTGGGATTTGGGAACCCCCAAAAGTATTTGCCCCTCTCCAGCCACAGGGAGGCCTGTTATTCTCCTCAAGCTATCATGAATGAGTGATTTGAGATTCTGCATTCTTCAGAGCTTCTTCCAAATGAACAAAAGACAGTCATGCTTGGAGTCTTGGTGGCATTTAGTCAGCCCTTTAATGTGATTCTAATGGTGTGTGTGTGTGTGTGTGTGTGTGTGTGTGTGTGAAAATTAACAGTAAATTCATTATGAAAACCCATTTACCACAGGGTTGACACCAGCAAAAGCCTGAGGCAGCTCAGGGAATTCTGGGACACGCCATCTGTTTCAGTGAACATAACTCAGATCTTCCACATCCGTGCTCACTCACTGGGTCTTAATAGCTTCTTGCACAGCTCCTTTTCTCCTCAGGACATACACATTCAGACACAGAAAACCATAAAGGCCAAATGTCTTCTTTAATCCTCTAAGGCTTAGCTAGCTAAAAGGAAACTGTCAAGAGCCATAGCAGTTGGCTATGTGAAAATAAAATAATAATAATAAAAAGAAGAAGAAGAAGGAGAAAAAGAAGAAGTTAATTTGCTGATTTAATTCATTTAAGATTCTCTTTTTCTCCCTATTGTTGCTTTTGTGTCTGATTTTTATGTATATTTAAAATAGAAGTTATAATTTGATTATACCTACATTGTTATGCTTTACTCTTCAGAACTTTGCTGAAGTGTAAATGGCCTCACATACTAATTGGGTGTGCTTCCTGTGGCATATGCAAACTGACTTAGAAACTAATGTATGCTGTTATTACTCATAATGGATCAGCTTTGTCTGAAATATTTGTGCCCAAAATTACCATTTGGCATGTTTCCAAATTCAAATCCACCTTCTGCCCTGAGATGAAATTCAAGGATTTGCTTTCTGTTTTATATATTTTGGAGAGGCTGCTTTCACTGCTGCAATAAGGCGTGTTCAGTGTTTACATTATAATGACTATTTATGGAGGTTTAATATGTTGTTGCAAATCACATCCGACGGAAACTTGGCAAGTGGTGCAGAGATGTGGGACCACATTCAACTATATTTAACATCATATAAGGCAGTTGATCTTTTGAAAATCTATGGTGTTAAATGATATTTAGCATAATCTTACATATTTTTTCATCTTTTGCTTTATAGAAGTTAAAAATTGTTCTGAGACTTACAGTAACTTTGCCAACAATTTATTAAGGTGAAGGGGCAATGAGAGAATCTAAAATCAACCTACTTGTTTTTTAACTGCTAATGCTTTGTGGATTGTTACTGGACTTTTGTATTTTTGTATCATCATTTACCACATCCTCCTATGGCTGAGTAGAAGATGGAAGCAGAAACTGATCTGGAAAAAAACATGTGTAGATGAGAAAGGGTAACACAATAGCCAAAATGAAATGGTCAGTCTGTATTACAAGAGCAGTTTATATTATACTATACCAGTTAAATTGTAAAGTCTAAACTTCTAGACAGGTAGGAAGAGGAGAAGAAGGTTCTTCATCATTTCATAAACTTTAATTTGTAAAAAGATCGAATCAGAATTAGATTATGTAAACAATATCATCTCCAGTTAGTGTTTAACTTCAAAGGAAGATTGTTGTTTCTTGAAAATAACATTGTCAGGGAAAGCAATTGGCCAGGGCCCTGAGTGTCCCTCAATATTCTTGCCATGTGCATAAACTGCAAGGTTTATCCATCTCCTGGTTCTGAGCAGTCTTCATAGTTAGCCACATGGGCCACTAAGCAAGTTCGGATGACCACAAAATGGCCTCATTCCCTCGTGGAGTGGGACTGGCTTGTGTGCTGCTTGCTCAAGGATTGCTTGTCCCTTGGCTCTAGGCATCCATCTGGGCCCATGGTGTTGCCCGTAGGACTTGGGGACCCGGGATCCGGCACCACTATGCTGATGTCCCTGCTGTGTGCTCTGCTATGAGTGATAAACTCTCATCTACATTTGGCATCTATGGAATGGTGCAAGTTTGTTCCCTCCCTTCCTATAAGGTTGAGATTCCTCCCTGACAAATATATTTTGAAAGATCCTCCCTGCCATCCAAATTTTTCTCCTAATTATTAAAAAATTGTACATTGGTAAACGAAGTATAATAAACAATGGAAGTTATAGATAATATAGACACCACTCTTATTATTATTATTTTTTTAACTTATTTATTTATTTATTTATGGCTGTGTTGGGTCTTCGTTTCTGTGCGAGGGCTTTCTCTAGTTGCGACAAGCGGGGGCCACTCTTCATCGCGGTGCGCGGGCCTCTCACCATCGCGGCCTCTCTTGTTGCGGAGCACAGGCTCCAGACGCGCAGGCTCAGTAATTGTGGCTCACGGGCCCAGTTGCTCCGCGGCATGTGGGATCTTCCCAGACCAGGGCCCGAACCCGTGTCCCCTGCATTGGCAGGCAGACTCTCAACCACTGCGCCACCAGGGAAGCCCACCACTCTTATTTTTAAAAATCATTGTATAACTTTTATTAGAACAGGGTTAAAGATATCTCCCATTTATTGGTGTCTATTATGTACATTTTTCTCAATAGCCTTATAAGGTCAGTATTATTATTATTATTACATACCAGGGAAGTTAGGTGTAGCTAACTCAATAACTTGGCCATGTCAGATAGCTTTTAAACCCAGGTCTGACTGACTCCTAATCCAGTGTTCACAAAGTCTAAATTCAGCTGCCTTAAGACCAAAGACCGCTTTAAATAGTTTATATTAGTTTTATTTTCTGACATAAATTTCATGTGCTAAAACATCTATTCTCAGGAATTCAGTCTGTCACCTCCAGGTGTGGCTCTTGTACCCTTTTCATTCTATTGCTCTGTTGTTCTGAAATCATAAGTTATACATAAGTTATACATTTGGAATAAGTCATAATTTGAACAAACTTCACTGTCATGGGACCTGGGCTGTTTCTAATAAATAAGGTAGATGTTTCAAATAAACTTGATTGTTCATATTAGTAAATAACTAGATAGTCCCCAAAAGGTTGAAATTATTTTAAGTAAACTGATTTATGGTGCATTTAATTCACCTCAATTTTTTATACAATAGGATCTAGTTTTTCCAGACTCCTTAATGCTATAGATAAATGAGTAGAATCTAGGTTAAGTGAAGGACCAGATGGTCTGAGGTGGATAGGGTGGAGTATATTTGCGTATATTTGACATCTCATGTTTAGGATTTTTCCAGCTGTAATGCTACTACAGTAACATAGTGACAATAAATAAAGCAAAACCAGCTGATTCTGCTATCAGTCTGATTAAATTTATAAAACTTTACTTACTGTCAAATCTTCTAACTGCATGCAAATAATTAATACATGATTGTACATCTATTGGGGCTCTGTAGTATTTAAGCCAAAACTTCAGAAACAGACGCTAAAATGTACTGGGGGAAATAGCAGCGGTGGACACTTTTGTATCCTAATAAGTATACTTCCAAAACGTTGCTTTGGAGAATCACTATCTTCTGTGCTTAAAATAGGAAAGTTTTGAGTAGTTTCAATTCTTAGGCTAGTGCCTGAAGAAAGAAGTAGAAGTTCTAGTTACATAAGATGGAGTCTGACTCTGCATATAGAAATAGCCCAGGCTGGCTTGGTTGATTGAATCTACAGCCCTCAGGCATTGCAACTAAGAAGAAAGCAGGTCTAGGCTCTGTGGGATCTGGAGCTTAAACTATGGGAAGTGACCTCTCAAATCTAGAAAAAGATTATGAAATTAGGTATAAAAATAAGTATTTATACTGAGAAAAAATTTAAATCACATTTTTTAAATGTAACAAAACTGACAAATATCACAAACACCACCAAACCTAGAAAAATAATATTATTTTTAGTTAATTAACTTCTGGATTCACTTCCATAATGGGTTTTTTTGGGTTTTTTTTGGCCACACCCCGAGGCACACAGGATCTTAGTCCCCTGAAAAGGGATTGAACCTGTGCCCTCTGCATTGGAAGCACAGAGTATTAAGACCACCAGGGAAATCCCACTTCTATAATGTTTTTAAAACATTTTTTCCCTGCATAATCTTTAATCACCACTTCAAATGACAGCAATTATGTAAATTTTTTTCCTTTAAAAATATTTTATTAACTGCAGTATATATTAGGAGTAATGGTGACAGATGAATAAAACATAAGCTTACAAATTACAAACAATAATATCTTTGGTATCATAATTATATATAATACAATACTTGACAATATTTTATTCATGTGACATTCTAATCACAAGATTATTCTGGCTCACTTTTCTACAAGTTCATTAATTAGGTTGGCACAATTTTTACTTTCAGCAACTTCATTTTCAAACAATATAATTGAAAGCAACATCAGTTGCTCTTTTCCACTGCAAGATTCAAATAATTTTTGATAATTTGGGATCTCTTAAGAGTATTTTATAGGCTATGACAGCATTGAGATAAATTTCTGACAAATTATTTTGAAATATAAATTTTAGTACATCTAGAGCTGATGATTCTTGTGGAACAATTTTTCTAAAAAGATTTAACTCTTCATACAAATCAGTTCTGTGTTAAGTCTGAATTTAATTTTAAATGTAAATTTATACCATGGCAATTTAATGGACGTTTCCTTGGCAGTGTTGCAGTTTTCAAACCCAGAAATTCTGAACTCTTTGAAATAGTCTAATAACTCCCTGATATGCTTTAATTCATATCAGTGGGCTGCCTGTTGACTGTTGTGTCTGTGGGCTTGAACTTGAGTGTGTGCTCACAGCCGCCAGGCGTACCTTTTCTGTTCATGTGCGTGCTTCATGGTCCCATTGGACTCCACATATGAGATGCAAGTTCAAAGAGAACACTATTAAGAAATTGAAAGTGGGCAAACATAGGCTCCTTGTGAGGGTGAGCCCCTGCCACCGCACAGTCGCAGGCCCCTGAAACTGGCCCTGCTCACACCTCCAGGTTTACTGTCTCTGGTCCAACCTTCCTCCCTGTCTCTAATCCCAAAAGAAGCAACCTTGCTTTCTGTTCAACTCTTCTTCCTTTTGGTGCCTCCTGTCACATCACCCAAAGGATCTTGCTCCATTAGGCATCTCTTTTCTCTCCAACATTTTTCAATGATAACGTTGTTCTTTATCAAGAACTTCTAGATGACTGTGAGTGTAAATTTTTAAACATAGAAAATTTATTAATTCTTTTAGCATTGTTGAGTAATAATTGTATTTTTGTGTTGGTAATTTTGAAAATACTTTAGATTTGTGACTTGGTATTAATAATGTTATGTGGATATTTAGGATAGTTTTCAAAGTTGTGAAAATCTCTATCAAAATTTCTTTTATGTATTTATTAGCTGTCTCATTTCAGGGCATTTCAAGTTTTCTTGTACAATGACTACTTTCAAGTGGCCATTGAATTGACAATTGGCATTAACCAGTTTGTCACTGGTGTTCTTGTTATACTGTAGTATTCTGAGTATTTTATTATCTTTCTCATTGCTCATATTGGTTAAATCAGCAGGCAATTTAAATATTTTCTTCAGATGTGTTAATATGGTTTACTTCTCTTCATTAATTGGATTCTCAAATAAACCAGTGACTATTCATTATTTCTATTTGGAAATGATCCCCTCATACAAAGAATTACTGATTTTAGTATTATGTGAGTTTTTGTTGTGCTGCAATTCATTTCTCATTGTAGAATCATTGTCTTAATTTCCTTTACATATTTTTGATTCTGTTTCCTACTCCATTAATTTTTAATCTGAGTTTTAAAAAACATATTTAATAGGTAAATTTTAAAACAGACAAAATATAAGGTCAAATCAATTATCTGTAATTTCCATTTGTTTTATTGAAACTTTCTAAAACATCCTTCTAAATTTCATTTAATACAGCATATTCCCAGCTTACCTTTTCCTTAGCCAATCCTAAAATATAGTCACAGCTATGCTAAAGTCACCTATCAAAGGTACAATATATGCAGAAGTCATAGGAATGGAAAGAGACACCTGTCTTAATCAATTGAGGTTAAAATGTCTTACTTTTGAAAAATATTATTTAAAAAAAGTTCCATCATGTGAATACATTACTGAAGTCTTTCTCAGGGACTCTGAAAAGACAATGCAGGTGCAGGACCTTGAAGCTTAAGCTTCAATAACTTCATGGTAAATAGGCCTCTGCTGCCTACCTGAGGAGGAATCCAACCATGAGCCATCCCAAGAGCATGGGGGCTCTAAAGCTGTAGATGGCTCCCATGGTAAAAACATTCCAGAAACCTAGCCTTGTATGGGACAGAGAAAGGGGCTAGGGAAGGTAAGTAAGGCCATTTCACCAAAAACTGGCTCAGATTTTAAGAGTGCCAAGAGTGACAACTTGGGCTCAGCTGAAGATTGTTGTCTCTTCTGTTTACTACTGAGAAACAAACCAACAGTACAAAGTAAAAAATATGTGAGTTAAGGACATTGCTTCCCAATGCTCCCCTAGTTCCTTACCAACAGAAATCAAAACAGTCTCAGAATTGGATAACTCTCGATATCAGAGGGCTAGAAGCCTCTAATCTTTGCTAAGTTACACCAGGAAGGAGTTACTTTGGCCTTCACGTGTCTACTGCTACATTGGGTCTACTGCAGGACTGACCATGTAGTACCACAAAAAGAGGAAGAGCCAAAGTTAAGGCTTCTAACACAGGCTAGGGGCCAATAGTACTGGCTTTTCCAAGACTGAGGGGTTTCCTTGGAGAAAAGAGGCGCTTCTCAGTTAAAACCAGGATAGTCCCAGGAGAATCAGGCTGATGGGTCACTCCTAAATCAGAGAGATTGATCCTCTAAATGGAGCCCTGTATCATAATATTTCCTAAGGGTCAGAATATGGATTTTGGAGTACTACAGTGAGTTTGAATCCAGTTTCTAGTCACAGAACTTGGGCAAATGGCGTAACCTTTCTGGACCTCATTCATAAATCAGAGATGACAATGTCCATATCACAGAATTTTTGTGATCAATAAATTACCTACTAAATGCAAAGGTCCTAGTATAGAGTATGATACTTTGAAAACTGGTGGTTCCCATGTCACTCATATCATCATCATCCAAGGAGTTAGACCTGGTGGGTGAAGTCAGCAGCAGTCAGATGATGGAGATATTTTCAGCCAGGTAAGCTGCAGCATCAGCATCCATAGAATTTGTCCAAATAAAAGCTGCCAAATATAAGGGTCTTTGAGAATGTCTTGGGGTATTAGGGAAGAGGTTTCTGTCTTAGAGAAAGGAATTGGCAAGAACCAAGCAGATTACACAAGTACCAGCCAAATGGGTTAGTTTCAAGGTAGCACATCAATCTCATCAGGGAATTAGTACCACAACCAGAAAGCTGAAGAGGTTGGAATTTTGGCTTTGTGTCCTTGGGCGACAAAAGCTTCTTTGTACCTATGTTGTAGAAGAATTTATTAGTGGAGATTAGTACTAATGAATGCTAAATTCCTGGGACTAAGCCTGAGTCCTGGTAGGTACTGAATAAGTGGAAAAAAAGAGTGATACAGGTGACCCATCCTCAGCCTAGTAAGGCTTAGGGGTTATGTGCCACTCCTAGAGCCCATGACAAGTATGCCAGTTACCCAGGTACCTTAGTGCCAGGTATGCCGGGATCTCTCTTGGTCAATTGCACATGGGTCCATCTATTCTGTATTGACAATCTGGGTGCCAAAGTGTCTGAGATCAGATCTGCTACCCAAAGAGAACTTTGGGATAAGGTGTTCAAATTCCAGTGATCAGCTGAGCTAAAAAGACTCAAGTGGGAGTACCAATCAGAGCATCAGGAAGCTCTAGACCTAGATATGTGAGAGAGTATAAAGCAAAGGCAGTGGTAAGTAACACAGCAGTGACTGAGCTAAGCTATGAGCCCCTCAAGGGCAGAAGTTTTACTTTCTGTGTTTGTATCTCAACAGTGGCAGTTCCATCCCAGGAGGGCAATAGCTGTTTGCTGGTATTGCTTCTGTTGTAAGCTGGAGTGTTAGCCAAGTGTCTTTTTGAAGCTGGGGAAGGGAGAGGGTCTAACTTTTGTTGGACACATTGTTGGCTTCATGGGATAATTGGGCACAGTGAATACATAAAACTCCACAGATTTCTTTAGATAAGGGGAATGCCCTTTGGTTCAGTTGTGGGCACTATTCTGGGATCTAGAAGGGCAATTGGGTGAGCAATATATTAATAGTGATAATAGAATCCATTGCCACTGGAGAGCAGCAACTATCCATGTATCCTTGGGCTACTGGTGTTGAGAATGCCAGAGAAGCATGATTTGGGCAAAGCTGAGGGAATCACTTGTGTCAGAGGGAGATGAGACCTCCCAGGAATAGCACCTAGGGCCTTTGGGAAAAGATATGTTCATTAGTACAGTGATTAGCTTGAAGATGGGTCCAATAAACATTTGTTCAATGGTTGAACAAATAAAATAATGAACAAATGAGTACTATGGTTTTCAAATGCCCTGGGTGACCTTAGGCAGAGTTTCCACATTCAATGATCTGCCAAATACCCAGAATATCAGAAAACTGGACAAAAACATAAAGTTATAGAAATTAGAAGAGAATCACATTCCAGTATTTCTTAGTTGTCGCACAATTATTTGAGTGAAATAGATTTTCTAAAGCTATTGTACAGATTTGGAGCTGAGGAGTATTTTCACTTGAAATTCTTTCGGCTGATGCTATGAAGCTTTATAGTCACCACAGTGAAGAAGAAATCGCTTGCGTTTTGATGTATTTAAGAGAGCACGATGGGTTTGTGGTATATAGGGGTTGGGGTAATAGAAATTTAAAATGCAAAACCTCAACCAATGTTTTGTGATTTTTTTCAAAATTGTTACATTCTAAAACTTTAAGAGTGAAGAACTTTGCTTTATGTAATTTCCCAACTGCTATCTTTTATAAGGGCTTCTAAAGTAATATAATATTTTCTCTCTTAGAGAAAAACACAAACTTTCTAAATTAATTTAAGCTATCTGCTTTATTGTCCATCACCTCTGGCACATCAAGTAGCAAATCTCACACTAAAAGTCAGCATGTGGAGCATTATCACAATCCACAAAATCTTCCTGGAGGGGAAAAAAAGTAAAGAAACATCCCAAGGCGTAATATGCAAAACCACTTTTCACTATTCAAAGAACCATTGTGGACTTGGCTGACAATCCTATAATGACCTTCGTTGTTGCTCAGAAAGTATATGCTCTGTGAATACAGCACATTCCACCTTATCTAAAACTCAGTATTAAGGATGGAGTCTGTTTTTAGTCCAGCAAGGGAATGAAAGATGACTTTTCACTTAATTCCCATGACTTAGAACATGCCCCTAGCAAAACTGTTGAACTTTCTGTGTTTACATTCATAGAACAGAAATCCTAGCCTGATTAGAAAGGATGCAAAAAACATTAGCTTGAGCTTGTGATTAATTCAGCTGCATAAACTTACTTTGCATGCACTAACTAAACCAGAGAAATTTAGATAGCCTGATCTATAAATTTCATTCCATCCAAATTGACCAAGATTTCTAAAATGTACACTTGATTTTTTTTTCTAAAGTTGGAAAATCCATGCATAATTCTAGTTAATACTGGTTTTGTATTGAAGATTATGGATATTAAGTTGATTATATCACCAAGAAACCACTGTTTTCTATTACTATTTTTAGAAGTTAAATAAGAAATTCTCTTGTCTGTGGTCATGATACCTAAAGAAACTCACTTAGTGAGTGGGTTTTATTATCTACTCAAAGATATTACCTGATATTACTTTGAAATGTATTGAAGAGCCAGGATGAGTACTTTGGAGGACATATTTTGGACAACTAATTGACAACCAATATTACCTGTGTAGGACAAAAATGGGGAAAAAATGAACTTTTTTAAAAAATAGAAGTCATTCAACACCTACATGAAAACTTAGGGGAACATCTACACCAAGATGGACCTAACTTCTAAGTCCATGACTCTACAGAACAACCCACAGGAGATCAGAGTTCACAGAACTTTGAGAGGGTGCCATCACACCCTACAACAGCTAAAGCCATATTCTGGTTCAGCACCTCTTTCTGAGAATAATGTATCAGGGCAACCGTATTATCAAATGCTGAACACTTTTTGTGAGAATTGTCTTCATAAAGAAAGTAAGATGTTAGAAAAATGTTTCTAAGACAATAAAGAGATTAATATTATTTATGGTGTGTTTCATTACACTCCTTTGGTTTCAAGTGATTCTTCTTTCAAAAACACTCAAAATCCTCCAAATATGATCCATATTGTTGAGTTGGACTATTGAACAATCATTTAAAGATGCTGGCTTGCCATTTACTCATTCACTTATTTAACAAATATTGACTGAGCAGTAACTACGTCAGCTAAAAAGAAGGAAGATACTCTCAAGGAGCTCACAGGTTGCTGTTAAGAGAGGACCTCCTAGGGAAATTAACTGATTAAGAAAGTATGGTCTTGCTCTTGGGTTTGTAAGTCCAGGAATTTCATTTTTCAGTGTACCCATCAGTAATTTGACTCAGAAGGATAAATGCATGAGACACACAATTAAAGACAAAGAATCTTGAAAGCATCAAAATAAAAGTGACTTGTTATATATAAGGGTCCTCTCATAAATTATTAGAGGATTTCTCAGCAGAAACATTACAAGCCAGAAGGGAGTGGGATGATATTGTTGAAGTACTGAAAGAATAAACCTGCCGACCAAGAATACTATATGGGGCAAAACTGACCGTCAAAAATGAAGGAAAAATAAAGAACTTCCAAGATAAAGGCTAAGGGAGTTCATCACCACTAAGCATGCATTACAAGGGTTGCTAAAGGAAGTCCTTCAAGTTAAAATAAAAGACCCTAGGCTGGAATATAAAAGGATGTGAAAATATAAATCTCCCTGGTAAAGGTAAATATATAGACAAATACAGAATCCTGTAATATTGTAGTGGTGGTACATAAATTATTTTCAGTTCAAGTATAGAATTTAAATTATAAAAACATAAAAATATATTCATAAAAATGTTAATGGATAAAAAATATAAAAAGAGATGTAAACCTGGAAGAAATGGACAGATTCTTAGAAATGCACAAACTGCCGAGACTGAACCAGGAAGAAATAGAAAATATGAATAGACCAATCACAAGCACTGAAATTGAAACTGTGATTAAAAACCTTCCAACAAACAAAAGCCGAGGACCAGATGGCTTCACAGGTGAATTCTATCAAACATTTAGAGAAGAGCTAACACCTATCCTTCTCAAACTCTTCCAAAATATTGCAGAAGGAGGAACACTCCCAAACTCATTCTACAAGGCCACCATCACCCTGATATCAAAACCAGACAAAGATGTCACAAAGAAAGAAAACTACAGGCCAATACCACTGATGAACATAGATGCAAAAATCCTCAACAAAATACTAGCAAACAGAATCCAACAGCACATTAAAAGGATCATACACCATGATCAAGTGGGGTTTATCCCAGGAATGCAAGGATTCTTCAATATACACAAATCAATCAATGTGATACACCATATTAACAAATTGAAGGAGAAAACCCATATGATCATCTCGATAGATGCAGAGAAAGCTTTCGACAAAATTCAACACCCATTTATGATAAAAGCCCTGCAGAAAGTAGGCATAGAGGGAACTTTCCTCAACATAATAAAGGCCATATATGACAAACCCACAGCCAACATTGTCCTCAATGGTGAAAAACTGAAACCATTTCCACTAAGATCAGGAACAAGACAAGGTAGCCCACTCTCATCACTATTATTCAACATAGTTTTGGAAGTGTTAGCCACAGCAATCAGAGAAGACAAAGAAATAAAAGGAATCCAAATCGGAAAAGAAGAAGTAAAGCTGTCACTATTTGCAGATGACATGATACTATACATAGAGAATCCTAAAGATGCTACCAGAAAACTCCTAGAGCTAATCAATGAATTTGGTAAGGTAGCAGGATACAAAATTAATGCACAGAAATCTCTTGCATTTCTATACACTAATGATGAAAAATCTGAAAGTGAAATTAAGAAAACACTCCCGTTTACCATTGCAACAAAAAGAATAAAATATCTAGGAATAAACCTACCTAAGGAGACAAAAGACCTGTATGCAGAAAATTATAAGACACTGATGAAAGAAACTAAAGATGATACAAATAGATGGAGAGATATACCATGTTCCTGGATTGGAAGAATCAACATTGTGAAAATGACTCTACTACCCAAAGCAATCTACAGATTCAATGCCCTCCCTATCAAACTACCACTGGCATTTTTCACAGAACTAGAACAAAAAATTTCACAATTTGTATGGAAACACAAAAGACCCCGAATAGCCAAAGCAATCTTGAGAACGAAAAATCGAGCTGGGGGAATCAGGCTCCCTGACTTCAGACTATATTACAAAGCTACAGTAATCAAGACAGTTTGGTACTGGCACAAATACAGAAATAGAGATCAATGGAACAGGATAGAAAGCCCAGAGATAAACCCACACACATATGGTCACCTTATCTTTGATAAAGGAGGCAAGCATATACAGTGGAGAAAAGACAGCCTCTTCAATAAGTGGTGCTGGGAAAATTGGACAGATATATGTAAAAATATGAAATTAGAACACTCCCTGACACCATGCACAAAAATAAACTCAAAATGGATTAAAGATCTAAGTGTAAGGCCAGACACTATCAAACTCTTAGAGGAAAACATAGGCAGAACACTCTATGGCATACATCACAGCAAGATTCTTTTTGACCCAGCTCCCAGAGAAATGGAAATAAGAACACAAATAAACAAATGGGACCTAATGAAATTTAAAAGCTTTTGCACAGCAAAGGAAACCATAAACAAGACCAAAAGACAACCCTCAGAATGGGAGAAAATATTTGCAAATGAAGCAACTGACAAAGGATTAATCTCCAAGATCTACAAGCAGCTCATGCAGCTCAATAACAAAAAAACGAACAACCCAATCCAAAAACGGGCAGAAGACCTAAATAGACATTTTTCCAAAGAAGATATACAGATTGCCAACAGACACATGAAAGAATGCTCAACATCATTATTCATTAGAGAAATGCAAATCAAAACTACAATGAGATATCATCTCACACCGATCAGAATGGCCATCATCAAAAAATCTAGAAACAATAAATGCTGGAGAGGGTGTGGAGGAAAGGGAACACTTTTGCACTGTTGGTGGGAATGTAAATTGATACAGCCACTATGGAGAACGGTATGGAGGTTCCTTAAAAAACTACAAATAGAACTACCATACGACCCAGCAATCCCACTACTGGGCATATACCCTGAGAAAACCATAGTTCAAAAAGAGTCATGTACCAAAATGTTCATTGCAGCTCTATTTACAATAGCCAGGACATGGAAGCAACCTAAATGTCCATCAACAGATGAATGGATAAAGAAGATGTGGCACATATATACAATGGAATATTACTCAGCCATAAAAAGAAATGAAATGGAGGTATTTGTAATGAGGTGGATGGAGTTAGAGTCTGTCATACAGAGTGAAGTAAGTCAAAAAGAGAAAAACAAATACAGTATGCTAACACATATATACGGAATCTAAGGAAAAAAAAAAAAAAAGGTCATGAAGAACCTAGTGGCAAGACGGGAATAAAGACACAGACCTACTAGAGAATGGACTTGAGGATATGGGGAGGGGGTGGGGTGAGATGTGACAGGGTAAGAGAGTGTCATGGACATATATACACTACCAAATGTAAAATAGATAGCTAGTGGGAAGCAGGCACATAGCACAGGGAGATCAGCTCGGTGCTTTGTGACCACCTAGAGGGGTGGGATGGGGAGGGTGGGAGGGAGGGAGATGCAAGAGGGAAGAGATATGGGAACATATTGTATGTGTATAACTGATTCACTTTGTTATAAAGCAGAAGCTAACATACCATTGTAAGGCAATTATACTTCAATAAAGATGTTTAAAAAAAAAAAAGATGTAATTTGTGACATTGATAATGTAAAGTAGTGGGGAAAATTTAAAGGAGTAGAGTTGTTATGTCACTGTACTTAAGCTGTTATCAGTTTAAAATAGATTGTTTTAGCTATAATATGCTTTATATAATCCATATGGTAACCAGAAAGAAAATACCTATAGAAGATGCCCAAAAGAAAACAAGAAAGGAATCAAACTCTGTCTTTACAAAAAATCAATTAAACACAAGAAAGGCAGCAAGAGAGGAAAAGAGGGAGAAAATAGCTATACAACATACAGAAAACAATAAACAAAATGACAATATAAGGTTGTCTTTCTTATCACCAGTTACTTCAAATATAAAGGGTTTAAACTCTCCAATAAAAAGACATAGAGTGTATGAATGGGTGAAAAAACAAGGTCTATTGATATATGCTGTTTAAAAGAGACTCACTCTAGATATAAGGACATACATAGGCTGAAAGTAAAAGGATGGGAAAAGATATACCAAGCAATTGTAACCAAATAAGAGTAGGAGTGGATATACTTATAGCAGACAAAATAAACTTTAAGTCAAAAACCATTACAAGATACAAAGAAGGACATTATATAATCATATATAATCAATTCACCAGGAAGACATAATGCTTATAAACACTTACATACAAAATAGCAAAGCATCCAACTATATGAAGCAAACACTGACAGAATTGAAAAGGGAAATAGTAAAAAATAATAGTATATTTCAATACTCTACTTTTAATAATGGATAGGTCAATCAGACAAAAGATCAATAAGCAGAGGACATGAACAACACTATAGACAATTGAACCTAATAGACATATATAGAATATTCCACCCAACAAAAGCAGAATAGATATTCTTCTCAAGAACACATTGAATATTCTCCACATATTTGGCCACAACACAAAATAGCTGTCACCTCCATTCTGCTCCCTTTTCTCTAGCAAGAGAATCACCAGTCCACTTCAACTGGAAATGTACCAAAAAAAGAGAATTCTAGGAAATATAGTTCAGTGAAGTGGACAATTTACATAGTCATCACAGTCATCCATTAATTCAATAGTGTTCTGTGCAGTATGCCCTTTGTATTCTCAGTTGCCATATCTGTAGATTCAACCAAACACAAATCAAAAAAAAAAAAAAAAAAATTCCAGAAAGTTTCAGAAAGCAAAACTTGAATTTGCCCTGCACCAGAAACCATTTACTCAAAATTTACCTTGGGTTTACAACTATTTACATAGCATCTACATTGTATTAGGTATTATAAGTAATCTAGAGATAATTTAAAGTATATGGGAGGATATGTGTAGGTTATGTGCAAATACTACACCATTTGTATAAAAAGCTTGAGCATCTTCAGATTTTGGTATCTGCATGGGGTCCTGGCATGAGTCCCCAATGAATATCAAGGGACAATTGTATTTTGTTCTTTTCTCACCTTACATATTCTCTTGCCTGCCTCAGCCTCCTCTATGACTTCAACTACCATTTCTATGTGAATATCCCCCAACTTTATATTCCCAGCTTAGCTGACTTGTCTCCTGAGCTCTAGACTTAGATAATCAAGATGCTGCTGGACATCACCTCGATATCTCACATAATCCTCAAGTTATTCAAAATGAACCTCTTTCCTCTTTGCATAGTTCTCATTCTGGTTAACAGTGCCATTATTTACCTAGCACACAAACCAGAAATCTTCTTGTCATTCCATACAACTTTCCTTCTCAAACACCTATGACTAGTGAACACTAGTTCCTATTTACTCCATTTCTCCTAGACTACTACTGCTATTATTCTAAATCAAGCCATTATCATCTCACATATAGATCAAGGCAACCACCTCCTGTCATCCTGCCCTCTCTCTTTTTACCCTATCATACTCTGTGATTTAAGTATAGAAACCTGATCTATTACTCCTCTATTTAAAACCCTTCACTGGTGTCCTTTAAGATAAAGGATGAAAACCAAACTTTGCATAGCATAAAGAATTCTCAATGATCTATGACCTATCTTATCTGTAATAAGGTTGTAGCTATTATATTTGCTCCCTTTTATAAGACTCACACTGACCTATTTTATTATTACTCCTTCCTTAGAAATTCTCATTCTGTAGCTGGAAGAAAGAAAAAAGCTTTCTTCTCTCTTGATGTTAGGTTAGGATGTGAATCTCGAACTCCCAGTGCTTGTGTTCTTTACACTGTAGAGAAAGCCCTGCATAGTGGAAAGGAACAAACCATAAGATAACAAACAAAGAAGAGATTAGAGACAAAGATGGAGAAACTGAGTCCTAATAGAACTCTGGATCCTATTGCCTTAAAGAATATCTTTGTCTTTTTGTAGTTTATTTATTTAAATCAACAGATTTTCCTTATATGTTTAAGTTCATTTGAGCTGTATTTCTTTCTCTTGCAATCAAAAGATTACTGATTCATATAATCCTCACACATACATTTAATGTTTAGCCATACTGCACCACATTCACACACTCCCATCTCATGTCACTGTGTCTTTGCACACAGAATTCCTCCTCATTTTTTGTGGATGAGCTTGAAGAATCATCCTTCAAGACTCTATTTAAACATCAAATCTTACCAAGTTACTTCTTGATACCTTCAGATTAGACTGACCATTATGCTTTGGGGGCCTTACCATAGATACAGAATTTATCACTTTATATTTATTTATTTCCCTTATTAGGTGGTAAAATTTTTGAGAAAAGGGACACTGCCTTCTTCATTTTTATATCACTGATCACAGTGTCTGAGATAGAGAAAGTGCACAATTAATATTTGTTAAATCATGGGTGATTTTACAATTTATGCTTACTATTTTGAAGGAGGATTATTTTTGTGCCCAGGGAGAAGTCTTATCAATTTTTTGGAAGTACTTATAGAAACGCTCCGTATTATCACTTTATATATATGCTATGGGAACAAAGAAAAGAACAAATGCTATTGTTTCCATTTTATAGAAGGTATAATAAGTCAATTTATAGTATTTGTCAAAAACATAAGTTAACAAAATAAATGGGAATAAAACCAAAAGGAGATCTCCTTTAGGACATGGGTTTCTAGGCATTGTGAAGTGAGATTGATATTAACAAGAAGCAATCCAGTGGAGACTCATCCAAGTCTTGAGGCAAAGTTTTCGTGGTAAATACCCTTATGATTATCACCTTCAAATTTGGTATGTATAATCACCTGAGCTAAGCTTCATATTCATTTTTCAAAGATCAACAATAATAAATTGATGTACCTATACACAATTGTCCATAGAAAGCTTTGTAGCTTCCCAGTTTAGGTCAGTTTCCTAATATTCAAAACAAAACTCTAAGTCAGTTTGTATGAAATTGAACCAGACAGCCTCTGCATTTCATTTTCAAATTATCTTGCATTGTTCACTTCAGCCAACACAAAGCAATAATTTTAGTAATTTAATGTTATTTTATTTTACTTGACATTAATCTACAAATTGATAAATAGATGTATATAATTCTAGCCAACTAGATTGATATCAAATAATTGCAAAGAGCATTTTAATTCTAATAGAAACATTCATGTATATATGTATGTGTATATATATATATATATATATATATATATATATATATATTAGCAAGTCTAAAGATAATTTTAGCCTGGTAATACAATACAGCGCTGAGTTCAGGGAATAATAATAGAAAATTTTCTTCATTGAACTACAGAAAAGCTGTGAATCAAACCAGTTCTTTTTCTCATCTGTAGTCAACCACCATTGTATCCCTTTTCCTTTCTTTTGAGGATTTTAGCCAAGAAAAAGATCTAGGTTCATCTGATTTTAATCCCATAGGCAGAGATGACCATTTGAATCAATGAACTCTGATTCTTTCCTATAGGAAAGCTGAAAAATCTTTGGGAAATCCATTTACAAAACAACATTGAATGGAGACTTTTTCCTTTTTGACCTTCCTTTTCTCAATTTCTCAAAGAAAAACTGTGACAGAGCTGACTGTTCTCAAACTTTTTTAACTGGGCTACCACAGTGGTTTTTCTTTTCCTTTCTTTCTCTTATCATTTTTCTTTTATCTGTCTCTCTCTTTTTTTTTAATGTATGTGAAATACCAGTGAACTAAAAAGAGTTGAAAGAGCACAACTTCTTCCTAACTTTATATTCTTGCCTCTGGCCAACAACTTCTATTTTTCTCTTCTAGGAAGTGCTGGAGGAGTAAATGAAGAATAGTGAGCCAAATTTCAGAGTTCTCAAGAAGAATTCAGGAACAGATCTCTTTGTCTTTAACATTTTCCAGCAATGATGGAACCATATGTGAAAGAAATAGATATTAGTAGTAATTTTGCATTAGGGGTGGTCATGGAGTACTGAAGGAAAAAAAAATCCCACTCAAAGTATTATGCTATAAATCATGCAAATTGAATTTATGTTGTATGTGGGCAAATAGGGTTCCAAAGAATCTGTAAACAGAAGAAAAGAGCCTTCTTTTTGTGTTCACTATTTTTATAGTTTTTGTTTGATGCACTATTTATTCTCAGAGATTATTGCTGAGAGTTGCACATAGTAGACACTCAATAATTGTATGTTGAGTGATTTCTGATTAAATACAGGAATTGTATCCACTTTTATATGGAAAATCATGTTTTCCTTGAATCTTAATCATTATTTTTATTATAATTATTACTACCTATCAAATTTCTTCAATTTGCCCATCATTGTAATATGTATGCATTGTTAGGTATTTCTCTGTGATAATAGGACATTCCAGAAGTATCAAATAATTTCTTAGGAACCAAGTGAATAAACTATTTGATCAGCAAGCATCTGTTATCAAAACTCTAAAATTTAATAAAAGAACAATGTTTTATTAGTGGTAATGTTGGTTTTGTTACAAAGTAAAAATTATCTTATATAAGATAAACACATAAAAAACATTAAATTTTTTTCCCAAAAAACTTAATCGTCCAGAAAGAAATATTTTTAGTTTGATGCACTAGTGAGAAGTCAATTGTGAAAAGTATCATGTTTATTTTGAGTTCTATTTACTTGCTTCTTTAATCAGTTTCTTTCCTATAGCGTCTGAATATCACAAAGAGTTCTTCAAAGTACCTGTGATGGTGTTGCATTTGGTTCTTCCAAATGTTGTCTTAAGATTTTCATGGTTTTCCTTACTTTCCTTTAACCTCAGTGTTGTGCTCATATTTTCCTGTCCCATTTTGAATGGCTATAACGTTATCCAAATCTTGATTAGTTGTACATTGGACATTGCAGATTCTCATCTTTTTACAGCACCAGCACCTTTCACTTCTATCTTTGTTAAAGGAATGGAAATAGTAACAAAACCCACTATAACATAGCACTGGCTTTTCTTTTTGTGAGTATACTATTTCTACCACATTCTGCTGAGAATTTTCAAATAAAGATGTCATATTGCCAAGCAACAGGAGAAGGGTCATTTTTTTTCTTTTGTAGCTTTCTGACCAATGATCACTGATTTAAAGGTAGGAAAAACATTACTTATATCTTATGAAATTGACACCTCATTCAGTGGGGCTGGATCAGCCAGTAGGTAAGCACCAGCCAAGGACAGGTAAGTGTGGGAGTCATACCTACTAAAACCTCTCCAAATAGCAGCCCATACTTCTTGTGGTCTACAGCTCTCATACCTCTATATAACAACAATTCAAGGGAAACATCACCTATTAACTCTGGGAGATGGGATAGTTGTAGGGGGGTTAATTAGATGCTCAGTATCCCCATTATGGTGCTACTACACCCAACCTCTAAGTGGTAGAGAGCCACACTGTTACCGAACCAAACTTGAGTCCACTTGCCCATGCACAGTAAAGCCAATCTACTGACACTGGGTGTGGTGAAGGAAAGTGCAGGGTTTATTGCAAGGTACCAAGCAAGGAGTCTAGGTAGCTAGTGCTTAAAAGGCCTGAACTGCCCAAAGACTTTCAGAGAAAGGTTTTTAAAGAGAGGGTGAGGGAGGAGGGATTGTGGGGTGCAAGATCAGCTTGTGTACATTCTTCTATCTGGTTGGTGGTGAGATAACTGGGAATCAAAACCATCAACTTTCTGGTTCCAACTGGTCTAGGTTCTACATGCTTGTGGGCAGCATACAGTTAACTTCTTCCACCTGGTGGGGGTTTCACTATCTGTAAAGCAGCTAAAAGGATATGGCTCAGAATATTATCTATAGCCCTTGAGGAGGAACTAAAGGTCCTTGACTTTGTTTATTGGCAAAACAATTATTATTTTGTCTTGCTTGACTGTTTTCCTTTCCTTATTCATTTTCTCACTTCTCTGAATAAATTTACTCATTGGAACTTGGGGAAGGCCTAGGAGGCTAAAGTTTTTCTACAGACAATGTGGAGGACATGGCAGGGTGGGGATGATGTGTCCTGCTTGGTTACAACACTTGATCTCATTGCTCCCAAACAAGCAAGATGCTTTGTAAAGAGCCTACATTAACACGTTCACCACCTGCTTTTTAGTGTTTCACCAATCTTCTCTTTTCAAACTCTTCCCTCATGGAACAACCCAGCCACATCCAAACAAATACCCAGTGACATATAGGCATAACTTGTTTTACTGCACTTCCCAGATAATTGTGTTTTTTACAAATTGAAGGTTTGCGGCAAACCTGCTTTGAGCAAGTCTATTGGCACCATTTTTCCAAAAGCATTTGCTCACTTCATGTCTCTGTGTCTTATTTTGGTAATTCTCACAATATTTCAAACTTTTTCATTATACTTGTTATGGTAATCTGTGATCAGTGATCTTTGATGTTATTTTGTAATTGTTTTGGGGTGCCTTGAACTGTGCCATATAAAATGACACACTTAATCAATAGATGCATTTATTCTGACTGCTCCACTGACCAACCCTTCCCCATCTCTTTCCCTCTCCTTGGGCCTCCCTACTTTCTGAGACACAACAACATTGAAATTAGGTCAGTTAATAAGCCTACAATGGCCTCTAAGTGTTCAAGTGAAAGGAAGAGGCACACATCACTCACTTTAAATCAAAAGCTAGAAATCATGCCTTAGGAAGTCATATTGAAAGCTGAGATAGGCTGAAAGCTAAGCCTCTTGCACCAAATAGTTAGCCAAGGAAAAGTTCTTGAAGTAAATTAAAAGTGCTACACCAGTGAACACATGAATGATATGAAAGCAAAACAGCCTTGTTGCTAATTTGGAGAAAGTTTAATGGTCTAGATAGAAGAATCAAACCAGCCACAACATTCCCTTAAGCCAAAACCTAATCCAGAGAAAGGCCCTAACTCTTCAATTTTATGAAGGTTGAGAGAGGTGAGGAAGCTGTAGAAGAAAAGTTTGAAGCTAGCAGAGGTTGGTTCACGTAGTTTAAGGAAAGAGGCCATCTCCATAACATAAAAGTGTAAGGGGAAGCAGCAAATGCTGATGTAGAATCTGCACCAAGTTATACAGAAGATCTAGTTAAGATAATTAATGAATGTGGCTACACTAATTAATAGATTTTCAGTGTAGACAAAACAGCTTTATACTGGAAGAAGATACCATCTAGGACTTTCATAGGTAGGGGACAGAAGTCAATGCTTGGCTTCAGAGCATCAAAGGATAGGTTGACTCTCTTGGTAGTGCATAATGCAGCTGGTGACTTCTAAGTTGAAGCCAAGGCTCATTTACCATTCTGAAAATCTTAGAGCCCTTAAGAATTCTGCTGAATCCACTCTGCTCTAAAACTAGAACAAACAAAGCACATTTGTTTACAACATGGTTTACTGAATATTTTAAGCCTACTGTTGAGAACTACTGCTCAGAAACAAAGATTTCTTTCAAAATATTACTGCTTATTGACAGTACACTGGGTCACCCAAGAGCTCTTGTGGAGATGACAATGAGATTCATGTTATTTTCATACATGATAATACAATATCCATTCTGAAGCCCATGGATTAAGGAGTAATTTTGACTTTAAGGTCTTATTACTTAAGGTAAATATTTTGTAAAGCTATAGCTCCCATAGATAGTGATTCCTCTGATGGATATGTACAAAGTAAGTTTAAAACATCTGGAAAGGATTCACCATTCTAGATGCTGTTAAGAACATTTGCGATTCATAAGAAGGGATCAAAATATCAACATTACAGGAGTTTGAAAGAGGTTGATTCCAACCCTCATGGATGACTTTGAGGGGTTCAACACTTCAGTGGATGAAGTAATTGCAGATGTGGTGGAGATAGCAAGAGAACTAGTATTAGATATGGAGCCTGAAGATGTGACTGAACTGTTGCAATCTCATGGTAAAACTTTAATGGACGAAGAGTTGCTTCTTATGGATGAGCAAAGAAAGTGGTTTCTTGAGATGTTATTTTCTCCTGGTGAAGATGCTGTGAAGATCGTTAGAATGACAACAAAAGATTTAAAATATTACATGAACTTAGTTGATAAAGCAGCAGCAGGGTTTGAGAAGATTGACTCCAATTTTGAAAGAAACTTTACTGTGGGTAAAATGCTATCAAGTGTCATTGCATGCTACAGAGTACTTGTTTGTGAAAGGAAGAATCAATTGATGTGACAAACTTCCTTGTTGCCTCATTTTAAGGAATTGCTACAGCTACCCCAACCTTCAGCAACCACAACCCTGATGAGTCAGCAGCCATCAGCATGGAGGCAAGACCCTCCACCAGCAAAACCACTGTGACTTGCTAACGACTCAGATGATGGTTAGCATTTTTTAAAATACATTTATTTATTTATTTATTTATGGCTACGTTGGGTCTTCATGGCTGTGTGCAGGCTTTCTCTAGTTGCGGCGAGCAGGGGCTATTCTTCGTTGCGGTGCGCAGGCTTTCATTGTGGTGGCTTCTCCTGTTGCGGAGCACAGGCTCTAAGTGCGCAGGCTTCAGTATTTGTGGCTCACAGGCTTCAGTAGTTGTGGCTCTATAGCACAGGCTCAGTAGTTGTGGCGCACAGGCTTAGTTGCTCCGCGGCATGTGGGATCTTCCTGGACCAGGGCTCGAATCTGCGTCCCCTGCATTGGCAGGTAGATCCTTAACCACTGTGCCACCAGGGAAATCCTGGTTAGCATTTTTTTAGTAATAAAATGTTTTTAAATTAAGGTATCACACTGTTTTTTAGAAATAATGCTATTGCACACTTAATAAACTACACCATAATGTAAAATATTACTTTCATATGCACTAGGAAACTGAAAAAAACCTGTGACTTACTTTATTGCAATATTCACTTTATTGCAGTGGTCTGGAACCAAACCCACAATATCTCCAAGGTATGCCTGTATTAACACAACATGCATCATGAGATCCCCTTCTCAATTTGTCCTCTGTGTATTTCTCTAACCATAGAACTCTTCCTTGGTACACATAGTTAATATAAATCCCACTCTTCTGCAAGATTTGAACCCTGACCCATCTATCTGACCCTGTATACCATTACCAGCTAGACTACTGAGACAAGAAAGGTTATTATTGGCAATATAGTCACAACACAGTTATTGGACCAATAAAACATGAATGTATTTTTATGTATTAATCCTGTAAACCAAAAGTATAAATAAATGTTATGGACTATTTTAACCCAGGGATATTTTCTAAGAGTGGAAGTTTTGACAGAAGCAGATAAATGTGAGGGTTTATTTCTGAGCTCTCCATTCTATTCCACTGGTCTATATGTCTGCCTTTATGCCTGTAACCCACTTTTTTGACTACTGTAGCTTTGTAGTAAGTTTTGAAATCCAGCTTTGCTCTTTTTCTAGGTTAGTTTGGCTATTAAGGATCCCTTAATATTCCATGTGAATTTTAGGGTGGATTTTTCAATTTCCGCAAAAAAAAAAAAAGTCATTGGGTTTTGATAAGGATTTCAGTGGATCTGTAGATCATTTTGGGTAGCATTGGTTTCTTAACAATGTTAAGTCTTCCAATCTGTAAATCCAGGATGCTTTTCTTTTTATTTGTCTTCTTTAATTTCCTTCAGTAATGCTTTATAATTTTCAATGTACAAGTCTTCATCATCATGGTTAATTCTTAAGTATCTTATTCTTTTCAATATTATTGTAAATGGAATTGTTTTCTTAATTTCCTTTTCAGATTATTCATTGTTAGTGTACAGAAGCACAACTGATTTTTTGTGTTGATTTTTTTATTATCTAATATTTTTTATTGGAGTACAGTTAATTTACAGTGTTTCTTAGTTTCTGCTGTACAGCAAAGCGAGTCAGTTATACATATACATATATCCACTCTCTTCTTAGATTCTATTCCCATATAGGTCATTACAGAGTATTGAATGGAGTTCCCTGTGCTATACAGTAGGTTCTTATTAGTTATCTATTTTATATATAGTAGTGGGTATATGTCAATCCCAATCTCCCAATTTATCCCTCCACCCCTTATTCCCTGGTAACCATAAGTTTGTTTTCTATAGCCGTGACTCTACTTCTGTTTTGTAAATAAGTTCATTTGCACCCATCTTTTTTAGATTCCACATGTAAGTGGTATCATATGATATTTGTCTTTCTGTGTCTGACTTACTCCACTCAGTATGACAATCTCTAGGTCCACCCATGTTGCTGCAAATGGCATTATTTCATTCTTTTATGACTGAGTAATATTCCATTGTATATATGTACCACATCTTATTTATCCATTCTTCTGTTGATGGACATTTAGGTTGCTTCCATGTCCTGGCTGTTGTAAATAGTGCTGCAATGAACATTGGGGTGCATGTATCCTTTCAAATTATGGTTTTCTCTGGATATATGCCCAGGAGTGGGATTGCTGGATAATATGGTAGCTTTATTTTTAGTTTTTTAAGGAATCTCCATACTGTTCTCCATAGTGACTGTCCCAATTTACATTCCCACCAAAAGCGTAGGAAGGTTACCTTTTCTCCACACCTTCTCCAGCATTTACTGTTTGTAGATTTTTTGATGATAGCCATTCTAATTGGTGTGAGGTGACACCTCATTGTAGTTTTGATTTGCATTTTCTCTAATAATTAATGATGTTGAGCACAGTTTAATGTGCATCTTGGCCATCTGTATGTCTTCTTTGGAGAAATGTCTATTTAGATCTTCTGACCATTTTTTGATTGGGTTCTTTGTTGTTTTGATATTGAGCTGCATGAGCTGTTTGTATATTTTGGAGATTAATCCCTTATCAGTTGCTTAATTTGCAAATATTTTCTCCCATTCCGTGGGTTTTCTTTTCTTTTCATTTACGGTTTCCCTTGTTGTGCCAAAGCTTTTGAGTTTAATTAGGTCACATTTTTTAATTTTTGTTTTTATTTCCATTACTCTGGGAGATGGATTGAAAAAGATATTGCTGCGATTTATGTCAGAGAGTGTTCTGCCTATGTTTTCCTCTAGCAGTTTTATAGTGTCCGGTCTTACATTTAGGTCTTTAATCCATTTTGAGTTTATTTTTGTGTGTGGTGTTAAATGGAGGAAAGACAGTCTCTTCAATAAATGGTGCTGGGAAAACTGGACAACTACATGTAAAAAAATGAAATTGTGTTGATGTTGATTTTTGTATGTTCATAAGTGAATGATGAATTTTTAAATTAGTTTTAACAGCTTTTTTAAAAAATGTGGAATCATTAGTATTGGTACATATGAGATCATTCCATCTACAGAGATAATTTTATAAATATTTTCCTTTCCAATTTGGATTACTTGTATTTGTTTTTCTTACCTGATTGCTCTGATTAGGACTTTCAGTACTGTGTTGAATAGAGGTAGCAAACATGGGCATCCTTATCTTGTTCCTGTTTTTAATAGAAAAGCTTTAGTTGCATCATAGAATTTGATGTTAACTGTGGGTTATTCATAGATGACCTTTATTACGTATTACGAGGTAATTTTCTTCCTAATTTGCTGAATGTCATGACTATGAAACAGTGTTGAATTTTGTCAATTGAGATGATCTTGTTTTTAATTGTGTTAATGTGATGTATGACATTGATTGATTTTCATTTGTTGAAACAACTTTGCATTACAGGAATCACTATGTTGTACACCTGAAACTAATATAATATTGTAAATCAACTATGCTTTAATTAAAAAAATGTGTGGAAGCAATTTATAAGCTATAAATGCTATGCTTTGATTAGCTGTTGCTTTTGCCAGATTATTATTTCTAATCAGGTGTTATATTCTGACTATTTACAACTGCATTGTATGGACACCAGATTTTCAATCCTATACTTGCTTTATAGAGAGATCTGAGGCTGGAATCTAGGGTACATTTCAGGTTAACTGGAAGGCAGGGAGGCACTAAGAGCCTAGAGGTAGAGGCTATTTACCAGAAAGTACAGACTATTTCACTATTTTAACCACTAGTATGGTCATACCAGTGGTACCAGCTGAATATAAGTCCTCTTCTTGGGCACCATGTCCTATTCTAAAGAGTCACAGATAGTATTATTTAGGTCTTTTTAAAATAGATTTACCTGTGAGAGTAAAAATAACATCTTCTTATAAAAGACAGAATATATTTATATTAGCTTAATTTTTGGATTGAGTGGATTTCTCTTCATTTACCATGAAAGAATGGTCTTGTTTACTAAAGATAATAAATAATATTTTTAAATTGCTTACTAAAGTGACTCTCAAATTTTAAGCTAGATTGGCAATTATTTGCCTATGAAAGCTGATTTGGTCACATATTCTCTTTTTTTTTTAAATAAATTTATTTAATTTTTGGCTGCATTGGGTCTTCGCTGCTACACGCGGGCTTTCTCTAGTTGTAGCGAGCGGGGGCCACTCCCCGCTGCGGTGTGCAGGTTTCTCATTGTGGTGGCCTCTCGCTTTGCGGAGCACGGGCCCCAGGCGTGCGGGCTTTGGTAGTTGTGTCTCGGGGACTCTAGAGCGCAGGCTCAGTAGTTGTGGCTCACGGGCCCAGTTGCTCCGCGGTATGTGGGATCCTCGCGGACCAGGGCTCGAACCCGCGTCCCCTGCATTGGCAGGCGGATTCTCAATCACTGAACCACCAGGGAAGCCCCACATATTCTCTTTTTTGATAATCAGTTTTCTACCCTTAAAATTAATAACATCTAGACTGGAACTGCATCAAAATTGTCCTAATTTTATATGTCACATGACTCTAGTCAATGATTTTCTCTTGATGTATGTTGCTTTCATGAATTGACAAATTTATATTATTCTAAATGTGATCATAGTTATATTTTTATAAATTAATTGAGATGTAATTCATTTTTCATAAAACTTGCCTTTTTACAGTATTTAACTCAGAGGGTTTTTTTTTTAGTATATTCACAGACTTATGCAACCATTACCACTATCTATATTTATAATATTTTATCATCCCATACCCATTAGTAGTCACTCCCTATTCCCTACTACCTGGAATCACTAAGCTACTTTCTGTCTCCATAGATTTGTTTATTCTAGACATTTCATATAAATGGAAATATACATCATGCTTTTTTAAGACTATGATTCTTTCACTTATCTTAATGTTTCCAAGGTTCAAGTAGCATGTATCAATACTTCATTATATTTTATTGCTGAATAATATTCTATTGTATGAGCATACTATATTTCATTTATCCATTATCAGTTGATAAACATTTGAGTTGTTTCCATTTTTTGCTACTATGAATAATGTTGTTATGAACATATATGCACAAGTTTTCAAATTTGCCCAACTTTTTGAATGGTTAATATAAATGTCAGTTATTTTCAGAGTATATGTATATGTATATTTACATATATATGATTATGTATTTATATATGAAATCTCTGGCACTTATGAGAATGTGAAAATATTTCTTGAAAAAAAATACTGAAATAAACATTTAGATATTCCTTCAGGAAACAATAATGCCATCTACAGAAAATGTCAAAATCCTGAATCCTAAAACACTGACTTGAACATTTATAGTACTAGTCTACTTTTATGCTTTTAAGTGGTAATTTCCTGTTGCCCATTGGCTACTATAGTTGGAGTCCTCTTCTCTAAAGGGCCATTAATAGTGCAGTGTCAATCAAATGAATACCGAATATAAAAATATTTAGGATGTGCCTGGCAAATTTAAGCTTTGAATACATGACTTCTACTCTTTTTCTTTCAGTTTATTTCCATCCCATTTCCTAGTTTCTTCCTTTGCTGTGAAATTTTGCATAAACTAGGGAACCAGCAGTTAGTATTTAGTTTAATGCAATAATCATCAGTGGTAGTCTACTGAATTAGCTATTAAAACACTTAATTCTAGTCCATATTATGTCTGATGTGTAAAGAGGTGATAAAGATAAAAATAGCTTCACGACTATTGTAAACTTTATTCACAGGATCAATTGCTATCAATGTCAGTAATACACCTCTGTATGTAAATTTGATACTTTACATTTTTTTAGAATATCAGAATGTCCTTCTTCAATCATAAATTAGGCTCAAGATGCAGTTTTAACAGTAATCTTCAAAGTTAGAATAATCTCTTAACCATATTTTAGAGCAAATTTACAAGGCACCCATCCTACTTAAAATATCAAAATCATATGCAAATCTTAACCGACTTTTGAATCTTTCTCAGAATTTACGTATAAAATCTGGCTTCCTCGCAGATGGATTTTTCCTGTTACTGTTCCTCTTCTGAGAATCATGGTAAAACAAACAAAAACCTTCAAATATTCATCTAATTTTTCACTGGTTATGCTGTGGTTTAACCAAATATTACCATTTTGTAGTTAATGTATCCTTGTCCATTTGTGCTTGGGTGAGGGTTATTTCTGAGGAAGTTTAAGCCCACTTGCAAATCTCCCATGATTCATAGTTGATCTTTTGGAGCCTGCAAGTGAAGCCAACACAGTGAGCCTGAAATGTTAAATACCAGGATGGTGCTGCTGGTCAACACTCGTAACTCTTTCCTGAAGTAAAGGGGGATAGACTTTATGAGTATAACACAGAAATTATCCTTAACACTTTTAAGAAGTCAATACAATGGGATAAAACTTTTTTAGGCAGAGCTCAAATAGAAAGTTATTATAGGCATACCTCAGAGATATTGCAGGTTCTTTTCCAGACCACTGCAATAAAGTGAGTCAGATGAATTTTGGGACTTCCTAGTGCATATAAAAGTTATGTTTACACTATACTGTAGTCTACTATATGCGCAATAGCATTATGCCTAAACAAAACAATGTGCATACCTTAATTAAAAAATAGTTTATTGCTAAAGAATGCTAACCATCATCTGAGCCTTCAGTGAGTAGTAGCAATAACATCAAAGATCACTGATTACACATCACCATAACAAATATAATAATAATAAAGTGTGAAATAATAAAGTATGAAATAAATAATAAATGTGAAATATTGTGAGAATTATCAAAATGAGACCCAAAGACATAAGTGAGCAAATGCTGCTGGAAAAATGGTGCCAATAGACTTGCTGAAGCAAGGTTGGCACAAACCTTTAATTTGTAAAAAAATGCAGTATCTGTGAAATACAATGAAACGAAGTGCAATAAAATGAGGTATGCTTGTACTGCCAAATTTATCCTGTTACTTTTCTCCCTAACTCCTCAGTGACATTACCAAGACAGAAAAAAGGCTATACAAGGCTCTTTGCAAGCAACTAGAGCTGACAACTTCTTAGAATGAGCATAGGAGTTCTAACATTGCAGAAATGAGATGGAGAGCTGGAGGTGTTTAAATCTCCCTGCGGGGCATTTTGTCTTTAAAAGTTCTGAATTGTGAACAATTTCAGATAGATACTGAAGCATATCATTAGTTTCTAAATTTATATAATGAGTAATGGGTGTTGACTGAAAAAAATGCACAACCTAAAAGTTGAGAATTATGTTTTATTCAGTGGACAAAACTGAGGAGTTAAGCCCGGACACAGCATCTCAGATAGCTCTTAGAGACTGCTCTGTGGAGGCAAGGGGGAGCCCAGGACATATAAGAGTTTTTGCAACAAAGACCAGGTAGTCAGAACATCAAAAGAGTCACTGTTAATTAAAGAAAACCAGATATCTCAGGTTAAGGAATTTAGCTCTTTTTCTATGTATGGGAAGATGCAAGAGTCTGGACTCACTGAAATCATTCCTTTGATATGCACCTCAGCTATCTGGGGCCAGTATCTTGTTCTTTCTCTTCCTGAGTCTCCTCAGGGCTAACTTCCCGGGGCAGCTGTAATGTTATGGCTTGATGGCTGCAACATGATTTGTTTATTGATACGGTAAGCAATATTGTTCATTCACATGGGGGAACAGAAAAAGAGGGAGAGAGGTTGAGTAGCTGGCTCAAGAGGAACTCAACGACAATGCAGAACCACTATGAGGTTAGATTTGTATAAGATTTTAAAGCAGCAGAGTTCAAATTCTGGCCCAGCAACACATAGTTGGCCCTTATTCAACCAACCGTGGATCAAAAATATTTGGAAAAAAAATTTCTAGAAAGTTCCAGAAAACAAAACTTGAGTTTGCCCTGTGCTGACAACTATTTACATAGCATTTACATTGTATTTGCAACTGTTTACACAGAGTTTACATGGTATTAGTGATTATAAATAATCTACAGATGATTTAAAGTATATGGGAGGATTTGCATAGGTTATGTGCAAATACTAGACAATTTTATGTAAGGGACTTACATTCACAGATTTTGGTATCCATGGGGTTGGGGAAGAGAGGTCCTGAATACTAAGGGACCACTGCACTAAAGTGCAAGCTACTAAATTTCATGGTTCCTTGGCTTTCTTATCTGTAAAATGGGGATGATCACTTCACTGGTAATGTTTCATCATCAGGTACATTTAGTCTCATCAGTTTCTACACGTAAACTTGCAATGCTAGAAACCCATACTTATTCTAAGGAATCCTCTGCTCCAGTGATTGCAAAGGACAGGGCATGGATTTTTCTCCCTGCGCAATGTCATTGAAGGGTTAGGAAGAGGAGTTATACGACAACCAGGCATTTAGCCTAAAGGAAACAGGTAAATAATAACAGTATTTCATGATGTCAGAATGACCTTAGACTTTATATAAAGCACGTAGAACTGTGTTGGCTTATAGAATAAGCATTTAGTAAATGTTAGTGATCATGTATGTTTGCTTCTGCTTTTGTTTGCTATTTAAGAATCAGTATAAGTTTACTGAATGATGTGAGTTCATTCTCAACAAGTGTTAACAAATCGAGTTGCAGTCTTAATATAGTTCTGATCTAAAAGTCCACTTTAGGTATTATCAAGGGGCATTATTCAAATTGCTGGCTCCAAAACTCAACATTATTGTGCTTCTAAGGCTGACCAGGTGAGCAGTGTCCCTTACAGACTGTGGCAGAGTTAACCTTGTTCCTTCCCAACTGAGCTGCACGTTATGCTAGCAGAACAAATGGGATTGGGATTCATGTTCATTGCCTCAAAAGGCAGTTTTTCCACACATGTTTCTTTTTATGGCCCTCAATTTAACTTTCAATCTCCATATTACATTGGTGGTGAAAAATTCTTTTTATGGTTTCTAGAATATTGTAAGACTACAGGCTCTGCATTCTCCAGCAAACAACATTTCACTCATCCATGCTAGGCTTTCATTTCTTTCAGGACTGACTATTTTAATTTGTTCCTGGTGGCACTCCAGATTGTTTGCTAAACTGGCTGCAGATGGTTTTGAATGCTGCTGCTGCCAGCGTTGTTACTAGGACTTGATCTACAGATCATATTTCTCGCATCTTACAATCTCTATCTTGGCTGCCTCCTAGACAGCATATGGCTTTTAAAATCCTTTTAATGACCTATAAATTTCTGAATGGCCCTGATTCTGTTTACCTTTCTGACTTTTTAACTATTTTACACTCCAACACAGACTCTCTTGTCATCCAATATTATTGTTGTCTCATCATGCATAACTGATACTAGTGGACTGGTAATTGAGTTACAGTGTAGGCTGATCTTAGCCTGTCCCAGGCACCAGAAACCAGAATGATTTGGAGAGTGCATAGAAAGCAGAGATTTTGTGGCTCATTATTTTAGGTGTATTTAAGAACTAAGCAATTTTCTTTAATTCTTACCTTAACCTCATTGAGATGTCTTTAATTATTTCATACATGTTTTCTTATTTTCTGGCCAAAGAAGTTAAAGGAATGAAGAGGTCCCTCAAATGAATATTTAACAGGTGAGGTTTAGAGCAGTCATTGAGTAAGAGTGCTAGAAGGAAACACTGCTGTGTGTAATGATTTTGGTTGTCCTGAGTAATAAAACAATGTAACATACTTATCTTGAGGACCCACAAACTGTAAAACCACATACTGAAGCAAGGTATCTTTTGGGCACCATTTGACTTAGTAGTAGGGATCATCAAGTTATTCTCTGGGTAGCAGAGGAGAAACAAGAAATAACTAGTCCTCTTTCCCATCTCAGTGACCATGACTAGCACATAGGATTTGTTTCTCTTTTCTTGCATCATTCTTTTTCATCTACCTTTTCATAATTCCACATACAAATTTAGCTAGGAATTAAAAGGAAAAATATCTTTTAATATATGCTGTTGTGTTTTTCTTTTTGGGGGGAAGGGTTTCGATAGAATAGGTAACCATTCTTCTTTTCCAAGTTTGGGAAGCAATTGAGAAATAAGACATAGGAAACAGAGAACTGGAGGTCAAATATAAGCTTTACTATATAGATAAATCTGATTGAAGAATATGGCTAGAGGTGGTCAAAAGGTACAGACTTCCAGTTATAAGATGAAAAAAGAATATGCTTATAGATCTACAATCAAATGGAGCTGATAATACTATGTATCCCTCTAAGCCTGTACTTTAGAACAGCCCACATGGGAAGAGTGGTCTTCAGAGCAGTCACGCTTACCCAAAATCACTACTTCACCTTGCACTGAGGCTGAGAAGGAAAAAGAGAACAATTTCTTCACCTTTCATTATTTCAGCTTTTAAGAAATTGGTTCGAAAGAATTCTATTTCTGGGAATGATGAATTAGATTATTTAGATTACTTTCTCTTGCTGAAAACAGTAAGATATAGTGGAATTATATGCTCTTTCCAAATATATATCATATATATCACATATATTATAGTACATATTTAATATATATTATAGTACATATTATATATTATAATAATATATAGTATATACATTAGTATATACTATATATCAATATATAATTATATTAATATATATGGAATAATATGTTATATATTATTATTTATTTTTTACAAGTTAGTTATATATTATTTATGTATTTTAAATATATACTAGTAGGAAACTGCATATCAAAGATTAAATATTTGAAAAAGTCTAAACCTAGAAAATTAGGCAAAATAAACAGAATATCAGAACACTAAAGCCATTTATTTGTCGTTTGTTGTTTGTTTTATGCTGAGGATATGTGAAAGTGACACTATTGGGCCTCTTGTGGCAAGGAAAACAGAAGCTTAAACTCAAGTTTTTGTTTTTCATAAAAGATCCTACCCACAGTTTATAAGAGAGTCTCTCCCACATTAAGCTAGGACTGGTCTCACTGAGGAAATAAGGGCAACCCATAATTAAAACTATCTTTGTCTTTCTCCCCAAATGCTGAAAAATATGACTTAAGCAATGAACTAGGAGAAAAGAGAAAAAAATATCTAAAAATTTATGACAGTAGACTAATATTCCCCTTTATTTTCTTTTTGCCCCAGGTTTGAGGAGATTCCCATCCAAATGCCTCTGGTAGAAGACACATACATCCTAGGGCCTTAGGGAACCTCTATGTAATAAAAAAAAAAAAATGCAGTGACTATCATTCTGCCAAAGATAAATAGACATCAAGGCTACAAGGTAGTAAAAGTGAGAACCAAAGTAGAAAATAGAGAGCAGAAACAGATTTCAGATATTAGAATTATCCAAAGATTATAAAACTTCTATAGTTTCTATGTTAAAAGAAAATAATTATCAGACTTCTTTTGATTATGAGAGATTAATTTCTACAGGACTTAAACCTTATCATTATAAATTACTATAAAACTGGAAAAAATATATGAAACAACTGTTTTCAGACACTGAACAATGGTGATTTCAGAACTGTGTGATCTGAGAGATGGGAAACCAAAGTAGTGAGCCCTACAATTACAGCAACTGTAGGTCTGGTGGCAATTTCTGAATTGATACAGAGGTAGGGAACCCAAACAGAGTGCAGCAATTTTACTGAGTTGAGGAGACAGAATTTGCAGGTAGAATATCCTAGAGGAAGGAACTATGCAGAGAAAGAGCTACAGAAATCTGCATAGGGATTTCCCTGAATCTTTGTTTTAATACTCATCTGTGTATATGTAAGGTGAAACTCCAAAGAATATGCAAAAAAAAAGCTTAAAAATAATAATTATTAAGGAACAGTAAACTGAACACAAAGATTTGGAATCGTTTGTGTTTGCACTAGACAGAGTGGAGAGACCTTGTTGATTGAATATACAGCCTCTAAGTAGAGATATAAAAGGGGCACATATTAGCAGTGGGAATAAACAAAGGCCAGAGCAAAGCATCTCTGACCTGGCCCTACAAAAGCTTAAAAAGAGCCCTAAAAAAAAAAAAGAGCCCCAGAAAAGATCAAGCTGATTCACAAGTACCCTAAGTCCCTGCCAGAATAAAGCCCATAAATCTAAAGAGATACAACAAAATCCAATATTCAAAAATAAGATTTATGATGTCTGGTATCTAATATAAGTTACTAGAAATGTGAAGAAGCAGGAAAAAAAAAAAGACCCATAACTGGTAGAAAAAGCAGTCAATAAAAACAGGCCCAGAAATTACAGAAATGATTAAATTAGTTAATAAAGATTTTAAAAGACCTCTTATAAATATGCTCAATGATTTAATGGAAAACAACAACAAAAGCACCAGAATAAAAGATATTATAAAACAGTAGGAAATTTAACTCTGGATACTTGGTGACAGTAAAGACAATTAAAATTTAATTTGTGATAATATTACTGTGATTATTTTTGAAGAAAAATATTTCTGTTGGAAAACACATTGAAATATTTACAGATGAAGTGAAATGCTACCTGGGAATAGCTTCAAAATGTTATGGGTATAAAAAAATGTTATGGGTATGAGAGAAGTGAGAAAAGATATAAATGAAGCAAGACTGGCTGCGAGCAAATAATTGTTGAAGCTGTGTGAGTATTATGTTTGTTGTATTGCTGTATCTATTTCTGAATAAATAAACAAAGAAAACTTAATGGAAGTGTTCAGCAGCAGATAGAATAAAGAAATAGGGAATGTGTAAACTGAAAAATTGATCAGAGGAATTCACTCAATATACACACCGAGAGGGAAAAAGATGGAAATAGAGGGCAAGAAATGTGGGGGGAACTCTAAGGAGGTTAACAAACATTTGATGAGTCACAGAAGGAGGAGCAGATATAATAATGAGAAATAAGAAATACTTCCACTTACAGAGTGAAGTGGCCCAGAGGATTCCAACTACAATAAAATTAAAAACTCCACACTTAGTCATACCATAATAAAATTACATAAAACTAAAAAGAGAAAAAAAGCTTTAAAAATTTGAAGAGACCAAACCAAACCCCAATTCTGTTTAAGCTACTGACATCTGACTGGACCGTAAAAACGGAAGGTGGAAGTAAGTGTAATGATACTTTCTATTTGCTGTGGAAAAGAATTGTCCACTTAAAATTCCAAAACCATCAAAAATATTTTTCAAAATAAAGATATTTTCAAAGAAATGAATCTAAAATAATTTATTAATAGCATTATTTCAATAGGATATTCAAAAGATGTTTAAGGAAGAATTAAAGTGATCCCAGATGGAAGGTGTGAGATGCAAAAGCAAATTAAGAGGGAAAAAGTGTAAATATGTGGGCAAATGTAAATGAACAATGATATACAAAACAGTTAAAATAATGTCTAAGAGAGTTAAAAATTATTGAGTCAAAATACGTGGAAAACTGTGAAATATCAGTCAAGAGTAAGGGTAAATTGCTGGTAAAATATTCTCAGGCCCTTGTGTTATCTGAGAGGAAGGTAAATGTTGATTATACATGTTTTAATGTTGATGTTTTAAGTATGCATGTTTTAATTCTTAGGATAAACATTAAAATATTGAAACCAGAAAGGAAAATGCTACAAATATTCAGCAATACAAAAGTAAGTAATATAGAAGAGAAAAAAGAATATTTATCAAGCAGGACAAATAGATAATGGATTTAAACCCAAATATACCAGTATTTATACATATGCAAGTAGAAAAAAAGGAAGGTAAAGATTTTCTGAGTGAATTTTTCAAAATCCAATTATACTATTTAAAAGAGAAACACCCAAAACCTAAGAATATGGAAAGGTTGAAAATCTGAGAATGGGAAAAGATACACTAGGCAAATACTAAGAGAAAGTTTTTATAGCTGCACTAATAATAGATAGATTTTAGACAAAACATTAAGGGAGGTAAAGAGATCTGCTTCATACTGATAAAAGGATTAAATTCATCAGAAAAATATACTAATTTAAAATTTGTATGAACCTAATAATATCACCTCAAGAAACAGAAAATAATAATTTCCTATGTATTGAGACATAAAAGCATCAACAATTTCAAAGAACTTACATCATATAGGGACTGTTAACTGATACAAAGGGAAATGAAATCTAAAAGTTAATATCAAAAAGAGAACTAGAATATTCCCAAATATTTGGAAATTAAATCTTCCATGAGTTAAAAAGAAATTAAAATGGAAATAACATATTTTAGACTGAATGATAGCAAAATCTTAGAAACATGCATGTTGGAACTATAGTAGTACTTAGAAAGCAGTTTATAGCCTTAAATACCTATACTAGAAAATAAGAAGATTAAAACAAATAAAATGAGCATCCATCTCAGACGTTAGTAAAAGAAAGTAAAGTAGAAGAAAGGGTGAAATAAAGATCAGAAATTAGTGATATAGAACAGAAATATACAAAGATGAAGATCACCAAAACCAAGAGTTGGTTCTTTGAAAAAAACTAATACAATTAAGAAATATTTGCATGTATGAAATATATCAGTCAGAGTCCAGGCAGGAGATAGAAACCATATCACTAATTTCAAAATTTAATAAAAGAGATAATTAGTAACAGAATATACACTACTAAGAGAGGTAAAGTAAATTCTAACCAATATAGAAAGAGCAGATACAGGGATAGCCTAGAGTTGAGCGAAAGCACCCAAGGAAGGAAGAAGCTGGAAGAAGGGTCCCTACTAGGGTGAGGTTCACACCTCAAGGGGAGGGTGAGGCTGTGGCCCACTGCATGTCAGAGAAATTTGCTGAGGTGCGACAGGTCAGGGTTGGTATACAGGAAACCATGAACTGGGATGCCAGTGAAACTCACTAGGAGCCTGCCTGCAGGGGTGCTGTGAAACTCCCTGAACAGTCATCCACTGAGGTGTCACTGAAATGCATGACATGAGTGTCACCAGGTGTCCCCGATGAAGCTGGCAGCTGTGAACCACAAAAACAAGAAGAAAACACACTAGGACCAGGAAGAAAAAGCCTCTTCTTCCTATAGGTCCTCTCCAGTGTGCTCTACTAACAAAGCTCAATATTGTGTGAGTTGGCAGAAAAAAAATATGTGCAAGATCTAGCTCCAGTATCACAAAGCTAAGGCAAGGAAGGGTAAGTGAAAAAATAAATCAATAATTGGCACACATGGAATATTATATGATAATAAAAGTGAACAAATTGCAGTTGGCTGCAACAAATATAATGTTACTTTAAAGAAGCAAATCACAAAGAAATGTATGTACTATGAATCTGTTTCACATACAGTTGAAAAATAATGATGGTAAAAATATAATGTATAGCAAGAACATTCTTACCATAAAGTTACTGTCATATCTCAAGGAGGGAAGGAAAGCATTGTGCTTAGTAAGAGACGCACAGTGGTTTCAGGTGGGGGCCAGTCCTGCCAGTAATCCTCCTTTTCCTGATCTGTGTGGTGGGTACACTTTATAACAATAAAGTGGTGGGCACTTTATAACAATTTGTTAAATTATGATATGTTTAATAATGTTCTTAATATACCTATACAAGCTTACTGTTAGTGTTTGCCTAACATATCTTTTTCCATTCTTTATTTTCAACCATCTTGAATACTTAGATGTGCTATATCTCTGTCTAGAGAGCTCAGGGGATTCACCAAAGTGGTGACGTGGGCTGAGTAACTGAAGAAATAATAGTCTTAAGGGACAACTCTAATTCCTTATTCTGAGGTATTATATTTTGAATAATGAATCTCTGACTTTTAGTGCTAGAACCTATGAAGTTTAAGTTGCTTGTTGAATAGATGTATAAACTAGAACTCAGGTAAATGATAAGCCTAAGTCACGTGACAACTTGGGGCTAACAACTCATCTACAGGAGGTCTCCTGGCTCTCAGTTCAGTGTTATTTCTATTACCTCATATATTACATATTACATACCTTCATAGAATGCATCCTAGCATCAGCTGGAGTCTAACTGGGGAAAATGTGTTGATCCTATGTAGTCCTATACATAACATATATTCTAAAAAGTCCTAGTAGAACAGGCTATAGAAGTGAGTTACTTTGATCACTTTTCTTTTAGGTTTTAGTTAAGCAACAGGAAATATGCATATATCAATTTTGTCAAACTAGGTTAGTAACTCTTTGAAACGAGGGCCATGTTTTCTACTCATTGTATTCTTCCCTCTTCAGTGACTACCATGACATGGGATATGAGTTGGAGCTTTCTTATTTCATATTTATACAAAAAAAAGCACATAGTGTGTAAGAACTAATGAATAGGGGCTTCTCTGGTGGTCCAGTGGTAAAGAATCCACCTTACAATGCAGGGACGCGGGTTCGATCCCTGGTCGGGGAATTAAGATCCCACATGCCGCGGGGCAAGTAAGCCCACGTGCCACAACTGCTGAGCTCTCATACCTCAACTAGAGAGACTGTGTGCCACAAACTACAGAGCCAACACACTCTGGAATCCGTGTGCCACAACTACAGAGCCCACATGCCCTGGAGCCTGCATGCCACAACTAGAGAAGAGAAAACCCGTACACCACAACTAGAGAGAAGCCTGCATGCCGCAATGAAAGATCCCGCATGCCTCAGTGAAGATCCTGCATGATGCAACTAAGACCTGATGCAGCCAAAAATAAATTAAATAAATAAATAAATAATAAATAAATCTTTTTTTTAAAAAAAGAACTAATGAATACATTTCTAAATGCCCTTTCAGTTTATTTAACCTGAGAATTGGTTCCCTTCTTTAGATATGTAGTTCTGATCAAACTGATAAATTCTTCCACCAGCCCTCCGAACCTCATTCTAGTCAATGTGGCTCAGACTTGGCCTAAGATTTTGTATTTCCTATAGCTCTGTGGGATAGTTTGGAGTTGTATGTTCCAATAGGTTTTGTTTTTTTGGTTTTTTTGGTTTGAATGTATCAAAAAAATCTACAGCCAGCTTGAGCTAAATAGTAATTACTGTCTCATGAAACTTAGAATTCTAGGAACAAAGCCAACTTCAGATATAGCTACAACCCGGAAATCAGAGATTATCATTAGGGTTCTCTTTTACTGTTTTGCTTGTCTCTCTACTTGATTTCATTCTGCAGGCAGGGGCTCTCCTTGTGGCCATCAGAATGGCTTCCTGTACATCTTCCTGGACTCCTTGTTAGTTCAAGTAAAAAGCCTTAGGAAATACTATGACTGGCTCTAGTAGAATCATGTGACCATATTGGAATGGCCAGCCTTGGGTCATATCCTCTATGACCTTGTCACTAGCTATGCTACAATGACAATATAACTAACTCCATCCCACAGAGCTCAGTGCAACAGAGAACAGCTAAGAACCACTCAGACATCAAGGGGTACACGTGTGTTGGTAAACAAGCAGGGAGAAAGCCACTTGGACTCCTAAATGGTGCCAAAGGATGTCAGCTTCCTGAGGGCAGGGTCAGTGTCCACTGTCTCCAGCACAGCAGCTGACACATACTAGATACTCACGAAATGTTCATCAAACACATCATTTTCTCACCCATGTAAAATGACAACTCAACTAACTATACCTGATAGCTATGAAAACAACTCACTGGTCACCTCTGTCTTTGAAATCTTTAAATGCTGGCACATATGAAGAGAGGCTTGTCAGTGAGCATTATGGAGAAAAGGATTATACAATATGAGGTCTGGAGGTTCTCCTGGTGATTCCCACCTTTTCTGATACTGTGAAATGATTGTCATTCAAACGGCACTGGAACAATAACTGAACCATGCTAACATCAAACAAAAGCAGCCCCTGGATTTTCTGACAAACCAGAAATAATTTGCCAGGTGCAGGCAGCATACTTATGCTGGCATTTGTAAGTTCTTACATGTGGCAATAAATATTGGGAGGGAGCCATATCAGTGCTCTTGGGGGTGGTTGAACCATAGTTATTTGATTTATGGTGTTCCAAATCCAAGCAGAAACTACCTCCTTGCCTCAAGTACATGCAGGGATTCTTGACAATATGTATGGACAGAATGGAGCTTACCTAAACCTGCTTTCCATTGACTTTTACTCTCATATTTGCTTCTGCTAAGAAATTGAAAATGACTAAAGGCAACAAATAAAACCTGTGGCCAGATCATAGTTCTGCTGTTGTTTGGCAAAGGTTAGGCACAGTGAGTGAATAGCAAAAGGAAAACATCTTAGGAATCCACAGATCGAAAAGATTTAAATGCATTTGTTTCAGCATGTACCCTCATATGCCTCCTAGTAGAACAGTTGCTATTCAGGGGTGCATGCCATAGGGATATTTGGTATATATGACAATTAAGGGAAATGTCACCAAACCCTTCTTGGACTAAAGCCTAATACTCATTCTCTGTATTTAGCAGATTCTCAGTGGGCATAGCAGAGCTGAGACGACTCAACCATCGTGTGCCAGGGAAGCATCATCTAGGGGTTTGGAACAAAACTGAGAATGGGATCATTAGAAATAAACAGGGTATAAGGAAAGCAGAGCAGCCTAGATCCCAGTGGCACACTACACGTTGCATGACCTATATTTAAACCACAACATCATGCTGGTCAGGCCATAAAGGGGATGCCTGGAGGAATCCTGAACAGGAAGGGGAGGGAAGGCGTGAATGACATGAATGCATAATGTCCAAAGTCAACAAAATTAATTTTCTCACAAGGCTCATGGTCATGGGGTAGAGCAAAGAAGACAGAAGGCAAAGGTGGAAGTTACTTTGGCAGGTAATGGATCATGGGGAGAAAAGCATCATGCCTCTCCTATAGGAATGCTGCTTCCTAAAGGAAACCCCTAAGGACATCTGATGGACACTGTGGTCCCTGTGGCTTTTGCCACACAGGGGATGCTAATGCAATGACAGTCAAGCAGGCAGGGGAAAAATTGAGTATACTCAGCCTAGAGTTTTCCATGAGCTGTTCTTGCCTTGCTCAGAATCACTCTATCATCTCTTTTGAGAGGTTCCCACCTTGGAAAATTTGAGTGGTTCCTTTATAGCAGTGGTTCTCAAACTGAAGTGCTTCAGAGTGACCTGGGTGACTTGTTAAAACACCCATTTCTGGGCCCTCCCCTTAAAGTTTTTGATTAAATAGCTCTGGAGTGGGACTTGAGAATTTGCATTTCTAAACTGCCAGCTGATACTGGTCCTGCTGGTCCCTGCAGCAAACTTTGAGCCCCACTGCCTTACAGTACACAGCCACATATATGTGGCTTTGATTCAGTAGAGATTTGTTTTTTGCCTCAGCTTCCCTGATTTCATGAAAAGGCTAGTAGGAAAAAGTAAGTAAAAAGTAAACATGTTAATGTTCACAAATTCCCCGGTGTATGACAACTGGCAGATTAGCCTGTGATATATTTTGTTTTTCTGTTTCATTTGTCCATAGGGAATATGAACTTAGGTATTCTGCATGTCTTCCCTCTCTATCGTGACAGTTTTCCTTGCCTCCCAACTCAAATGGCAGAACCGGGTTATAAGCCTTTGGTTGTTATGTCAAGCCTCCAATCTTCCCTGTAGTGCTACTGTTATACCACCAGAGCAGCAAGGCAAATTCAAAGTGAATGACTGGCAAAGATTATACATTTCTCAAGAGACTCTGATGCCTTTTTTGTACAACCAGCTTAATTAAGAATCCTTGACAGTATATTAACCACAAGCTTATGGATCTCAATATGCCAGTCAAACATAATGAGATAAATGCAAATGTCAAAGTACAGACTCTTTGCCTAGGAACATCTAAAGGCTTAAAGCTGTATCTTCAGTCAGTTGTCAGAAAGCAATGGGAATAGCTGGGCCTGGGGAGGCCAGGGTTTGCCTGTTAAAATGTAAATATCTATGGCATGACCTCCAGGACTGAGCCATGCTATATCCACGTGGGATTTCAGGGTATGAAAATGAAGATAAAAATCTTTGGCCTACAAACTCACTTTAAGATAACAACAGCAACAACAGCAACAATAATATATTCCAAGACACTTCTAAAGAATAGGGCTTGAAGTCAGGAGCCAAAATCAAAACTTGTATCCAGGTCTGTCACTATAAGATAACAGACAAGTCAAATGATGGTTCTGTGTCTGAATAGCTAATGAAGTAGGAATGATAGTAGCTGCTTGTATAATTTGTATCAGAATAAAGAGTAATACATTTAATTATATTATTTTATCTTTTTAATGACTGGGCTAATAAAATGGCTAAAATATAGGACTGTTACCTACTTGGTGTATCTGGCTCTGGGCCAGATTCGATGATCTTGTAACAGTTGAACAACTTGTAACTTAAAGCTGACTAACAGATGGTTGGTAACCTGAAACACGTGTTCCAGTGGCTGAAGGGCTCTGTCTTGCTAGGTTTGGTGGTGTTTGCCATTTTTACTCAAGACCTGAATTGAAAGTACAGCTATCACATTTATGTGACACAAATTTGGAAGAGATAGCTAATAACGTCTATGAATAGATCAAGAGCCAAATATATTTTCTTTTCAGTTTGACAATAAGGTGACTTTAATAAGTCACACTTTTTAACAGAGGTAAATGTAAGGCTCTCTACCAAGACAAAAAAAAAAAAAAAAAAAAAAGATCTGAACAGCAAATTCTACCCGTAGGATAGGTGACTTAAAAACATGTGCGGAAGAGACTTTAAAATTTCACTATGAAGCATTAATGTGTTTTGGATTCTAAGATAGTTAATGTGATCTTTGTTGCCTTTAATGGATTATAATGTACAGAATGAAAGAAGTGATAATGTTGCTGTAAATTAGCCAGACTTATCTCCAGAGTATCTTCCTCAGCTCCAGATACCACTCCATTGAGTACAGAGAAAAGCAATCAAGTCAGGGAAGCAAATGGTTTCACATAAGGCGCAGTTGAATGAAATGGGAGATTTTAGCCCTTATAAATGCAAACTGAAGGAAGAATAAGAGCTCTGGTTTAAAGTACTTGAAGGATAGTCATGGTGAAGAGAAAGTCTTAATTTTTTTATATGTTGAGTCACGGAGAGTGTAATTAGGACCAGAAGGTAGAGAGACAGATATTAGGTCAGAACAAGAAAGAAATTTTATTTTAAATGTTCATTTTTTAAAAAATGTTTATCAAAGTAATTCACACACACACAATTAACAGAGACAAATAACACTGCAAAGCATGTAATTTAAAACAACAGTTATCTTCTCTCTCCCCACCATAATCCTTGCTCCCCAGAGCAACCTCTAGGGACTATTTTCACTTATGTTTCCAGTATTTCCCTCTGTTTTCTAAATATCATGCATATTCTGCTTTAAAAACATTAAATCTAATGACTTCTAGTATAGAAAATGGGAATTTATTTCTCTATCACCTTGTCCCCTCTTCTCCCCTTCTCCCAGCATAGTTAAATAACTGTTTCTGGTTAAATCAATATTCAGAATGTACTTTATATAAATAGCTCATGATTGAGTCACATAAAATATTAAGATGATATTTTCTGTCTTATACAATGTTTTGTTTTCCTTAGAATTAATGATTATCCTATTTTTGCTATTTCCCCTGGGTGCTTTTATTAATTCATCCTCAAACTCTCCATCAGAGCTGCAAGGCTTCAATCAATGCAGTAAAACTTGTCGGTCAATCTTTCAGTGCCCTTTTTTCTTAGCAAAATTCTCTTTGGGGCCTTCAGCTCACTGGCTCCTATCTTGATGCACTTGAGGTCCTTTCAATACCCTTTACCTATTTCCTGAATTTTACAGTTTCCTCTTTCTTGTTCTATTTCCCTATTTTAATGGAACATTTTTTCCAGTAAGCTTCCTCACGTATAATAAATAAAATTTTTGAAACTTGACCAGCTGAAAATGTCTCTATTCTTTCCTAAATTTGATTAAGAGTATTCCCGGGCCTAGAATTCTGGATTGGAAATTACTCTCTCTCAAATTTTAAAGGCATGGGTTTCATCATTGTTTTCTAACTTTCAGGATTGTTGGTAAGAAGCCTGAGACTATCCTTTGCATATATGTTACATTTATTTGTTTATTCTCCTTCTGGAAAGTTTTCAGTAAATTCTCTTTATACTTTCTAGTCTGAAATTTCTCAACGACTTGCATTAATGTGGAACTTTTTTATTGATTGTGTGGATACTTTAGAAACTCTTGGCCTTCAGTTCTGAGAAATTTTCTCATGTTCTCTATTAGTTTTTTAAAGAACTTTTCTACTTTTAAAATTACTTTTCTAGTAAAATGTTGTGCCTCCCAGATATAAGTTTCTCATGCTGTCTTTCTTACTCTCCATCTCTCTGTATTTTGTTCTATATTCTGAAGAGTTCCACAATTCTATCTTTCAGTCTATCAAAATTTTTATTTCTATTACTGTATTTTTAATTCTCAAGAGCTCGTCTTTGTTCTCTGAAAGTTCTGTTCTTAGAGCATCCTGTTTTTCATTTTATGAATAAAGTATTATCTCTTTGAGAATAATTTAGTATTAATATTCTCTGCATTACCTTTCTCCTTCAAGTTCCTTTTTTTCCTCCTCACTGTGCACTGATTTGGAATCAGTCTTTCATGTTAGAGTCTTTCCTAAAAACTAAAGACTGGGGCATCCTTTCATATTCTAGAGTGAGTCTGTTAAATTAGGTTCCCTGGAAAATAGATTGTGCAGCAGGTTTACTTGGGATTTTCTTGGGATCAACACCTGAGGGGGAGAGAGAGAAATTGGGTGGGAATATGGTTTCAATCAGTTATCAGGCAAACACAAGGAAAGCTCTGGTATGGGATGACACATCAGAGATGGACTAAATTGAGGCAAGAGGGCCAGACCTCTTTGCCTCACATCTACAAATCGTTGGATTTGGGATGTGCTCCGGGAAAGACTGCAATCATCTACAAATCAAAGGATTTGGGCTAGTCCTCTGGGCAAGGCAACTCTCTGCATTTGGGGTGATTTCCTAAGAGGAAATCAGCTATGATCCATAAGCCACTAATACATCCAGCAACTGGGAGCATCACCTCAGTCCTAAAGGGAGAATCTAGATGATACACTACAGAATCCACAACAGCAAGGCAATTAAATTCTGTGATGTGTGTGAGGTTAGGCAAATGGTAGACCTCACCACAAGGTGATCATTTTGGGAGAGTGATCACTTAAGGAGGTCCTTAAGTATCAGTATCAGAGATATTTCTCTTGGGCTGGTAAATTTCCACAGATGAAATTGGGGAAGGAGTTGGGTGGTGACTACTGTGCTGGAAGGCCTTTTGAGAGGCTCAGTGTTCAATATACAGACCTACACTTAATCCCCTTGTTTTCAGAAGGTGCTTCACCTCCACCATCCCCTGTGCCTGGTGTCCAAGTGTTGACAATCTTTATGGTTCAACATCTTCAGAAAGGAATTCAGTATGCCTGGGTAAGAGGGAGGATAGTTCTCCGGCTTTATGAGGTGAGGGAGAGAATCTGGGTGACTGACTCTTTTTAAAAAGCCTTTCAATAACTTCTCATTTTCAGCCCCACATCACACTTCAGATGTACCTGAGCCTTTCCATGGTTTGTTTTCTGCCTTGCAGACTTGAGTTTCTCATTTCTCTATTCTGCCAAATCAACTTCCAAAGTTTAATTAACATCCCTGGTTCTTTACTCTTGTGGAATTTTAAAAAAGCAATTCTTTCCTTGTTTTACTTGGATTTTGGAGATGAAGAGGGGAGATAAATGGGTTGCTCAATATTTCACGTTTGACTTTAGTTACAGTAATTACTTTCTAAAAGGCATAATGTGATATCTCAAGAGGCGATGGTTCTCAGTCACCGGAGGTGTTCAAGCAGAGAACGGACAATCACTCAAGAGGACTGTTGACAGAATTCCTGCCTCATATTGGAATTAGGAGCTCGTTTCACCCAATCCTGAGCTTCTACGTTTCCATGTGATATAGGAGAAAGGGCTTTATGTCCATTACAGGAAATGCTACATGAAAGACCAGAACAAGAGTCTATGCATTACAACTTTCCCATTTGATAGATAAGCTTAATACTCAAGGCCCTTTTTGATTTGGTTTCTATTTACCATCTAGGTCCAACTCACAATACTACCCCAACGCAATTTCTTCCTGTCAGCCAGAGATACCCAGTGATGTCTGAATCCCAACAGTGAGCATAATTTAGGCCCAAGGTGAGATTATATATACATAAGAAGGAAAAATGAATTACACATTTCATTTGAGTACATATACTCATTAATGGATAAGCAAGCTGAAGTGATCAGTGGCAGTGGCCACAGAATTCTCCTCTGGGCTATTTATACTTTAGGAGTCAAATTTAGATCAACTTCTCCACTCACATCCACTGAAATTATTTGGAATAGTAGACCAAGTGTTCTCTTTGTTTTCTGTGTTATTACACTTTAGATAATGCAATACTAAGAGGTAATATTTATAAAGCTCTTACCTTCTGCCAGGCAGTGCTCTAAAGCTTCACATGCATAAACACATTTAATCCTCACAATAAAACCTTACAATAAATTCTCATAATAAAACTGTATGAGGTAAGATAAAGTTTTATCCTCATTTTATAACTGATGAAACTGGGTCACTGAAAAATTAAGTAACTTGCCCAAGACCACACAGTAAATGACAGAGCCAAGATTTGAACCACATTCTGATTTTGCTCTAGACTCCAAGCTCTCAAGTGCTGTGCAGCTATGACCTTTGTACTTAAGGTCAGAAATTTTTACACAAAAATAAATATGTGATACAACATACTGTGTTACACAATGTATTAAAAAACGTGTGACATAGAAAGGGAGTAATAAGAGTAATCATAACTGTTACAAATAAGCATTATTTTCCAGTCACTCTGCTAAAGTGTTTTACCTATATTTTTCCATTAATACTTACAACAACTCAGTTGCACTTTTGTCCCCATTTTACTTATGGGGATACAGAGAAATTAAATGACTTAACCAATTTGAAACCAGGATTCTAACCCAGGTCTGTGGGAATCCAAGTCTAAGATCTAAACTACCTCTCAAGAACCATGTAACCTAGAGGAGATCCTTGGCTTTATTTGACTTAGAATTTGCAATACACAGTAGCTACAAATGACTCACATTCCAAGACATGTAGTACAATTAGTAATCATGGAAACATTTACCCTTTGTGGCTGCTATGTGGGCACCAGGCTAGACCATCATTCAGTACTGTAATTTATGACTACTTCATGGTTCACTATTCAAACTCAATTATAAATTAATTTAAAAATTATATGCTACACAGGCATTTGAATATTTGCAAGTTCATTATGGTCTGGGTTAAGCCCTCTTGAGCATTATAGAAGCATGTTTCACTTTTCTCCAGGTTACCTGACTTCACAAATTATGTTTTTATGTTGTATATATATATAATTTTATTAAATATATAAAGTGTAAATATATAATTAATATATGTATATGTACATATAATTATATATGTGTATGCACATATTATATACACATATACTATATAATTAATATAATGTAATAATATAACATATATTATATAATTAATATATACATAAGCATATAATATATAATTAATATATACATACACATATATGCACATATACATATACGAGTATGTTTACATATCTCTGTACATACCATATTGCTTGTGACTTTCAGATTGTATTGCTCAAATGGCTAGAATGATAGAAGACTCAAATCCTTGTAATCAGTTTCTGGTTTTTTTTTTTTTTTTTTAAGATTTATTGCTGTGGACATTAACTGAAGAATCTCCATGTTTTTATTTTAAGAAGGGAATTAGTTACTGGTATTGGAACCATAATGTAACATCATGATATATAGCAGATGTCAGTTCCATTACAAAGGCACATTTGTTCTCCAGGGAAAGAGTGCATATTTTAAACACTTATTTTGAGGGAGTAGAAATGTTAATGACTAGGCTTTTAGATAAAAATATTCCACCAGATGTCACTATTTCCTTTTCAGTGAAAATGGTTTGCCATCAAATGGTTTCTAAGATATTTTAAATAAATTAAAATGAAGTAAATAATTCCCTTGTGTATAGGTGATTCAACCGGCACAACATGTCTACAAAGAAACACATTTTGATATTCAACCCAGTCTTGCATCTCAACTTTGATACTAGCACAGTACAGCTTTCTTAGCAAAGAAAGCATGGTATTGCTACATATTAAAGAGAGGGATTCAAGTATAGTTCAAGGGTCTGTTTAGCTCTAAAGAAAAATGTGGGTAAAAGTAATTTTCCTGTTAAAAAGTAAGGATTTCAATTATAGTCCACAAAGTCCCACAACCACCTTATTACTTTCTCCTTTATTCTTGGGAGTTGTTGACCCTTCCCAACTTTGTTGACCCAAATATAGAAGATTAAGTTCTAAAAACACCAGAAAAAAGATTGAGAGAAATATACAAATTCCCCCCACCTTTTCATTGGGAGCCCAAAATTTATTTATTAGTATCATCTTTCTGTGGGATTATCTGCCATCCATTTCAATAACCCGATCAGATATGGAGGGCTTAATTTGATTTTGCATGGGATAAGTGTGAGGTTCAATTTTATCTCAAACTATTTTCATTTTCATGGCATGTTCTATTTTCCTGTCTAAAATGTCTTAGCCATGAGTCCTTGAGAACAGATAAACAGAGTGGTGATAAAATAGAACATTTCAAATAGTGTTACATTTTTTCAGGGTTTGGTATTCTTTCTAACAGACATGTTTGAAGACATATACTCACTAAGTCAACAAAAAAAGTAGTTTGATGACCTGGTGTGAATGGATGACATATATTAATTCATTTAGCAAATATTTGTTCAACTTTGCTACACTTCCATTGTTTTGATAGGAAGTGAAGATGACATGAAGGCATGAAAGATAAGATCCCAATCCTCAGGGAGCTTCCAATCTAATGAGGAAGAAGGATAGACATAGGGGGGTGTAATATGCTCTTAGAGCAATGGCAGATATACTCACATATGTTAGCACTGTAGGCTGACATATTAAAATGAGAGGGATTGAGTTCATATTCCAGAAGTCCTGGTTGCCCACTGACTTTTACTTATGACAGTTCACTAACATTTAGACCATGAAGGTAACACCCTGTTCAGGATATACTTTTAGTAAGTAAATAAATAAATAGGTAAAATAAAGTTTAAGACATGTACATAATATAATTGCACATCTAAGAGATTTATTTCACAATAATGTTTTATTCAAGCAGAAATGAGAATAAGCTTATTTTTAAAGGTTTCCTAATAAGCTCCTAGGCTTAATACTACCCAATCAGATTGAATTTGGAAACACAAGACAAATTCCCCACTGTAAGTAATCTGTTTATTTTAATAACATAAACCTGAATGTGGAAAAAAAGAGGATGTTGAGTCTTCTTTTCCTCTGTAAATGCCTAATAGGTATTAATATAAAGTAAAGAGAGTATTATTGGTCATCTTACTGAATTTTTATTCTTACTAGATAATTGCATAGATTGTTTAGTATTTCAATCAAAAGAAATGACTATTTTTCTTTCCATAGCAGTATTAAGTGTTTTAATTCTTGGCCAAGATGAGGACAGTCTTTATTTTAGTTTTGCATTGTCTATGTATACAGATTAGTGTTTTCCCTTGTTACTCTTTGAAGATTTGATAAATTAAAAAATTGAGAGAAAATATCTGAAACCAGCTTGATTGATTATGAAAGAAATAAATGAAGGGGGGGAGCAAAAGGAAGCCAAGTATCTGACTCTTTACTCTTGATGATATATAAATATAAATGAAAAGGCAGATTAAAAAGCTAGGTATGATGTGATTCAAAGTTTTTTAAACTGTGTACAGTTTTCCTAACCTGTACTTCCTTAATTTTGTAAAAGGAATTTATAATCTATTTGTAATAAAAAAAAAGTAGTAGAGTTTGTGTATCTTCCCTTTTTTATTTTTAAGAAATAACTGCTCTTTATTGTGCTTTTTAAAAATTCTGTTATTTCAAAGAGAAACATTCTATCCTAGAGCCATTGTATATAGATAACTAGTGAATATTTTAAAAATATTTGTTAGTTATATTTCAGTAATAATAATTGTTAATTATGTCCCTGAGGGAAAGAGGAATGACTGAGGCCTCAAGTCACAGAATCCTCAACCACTTGGATTTTCAGGGAATATATGCCTCTGCATAAAATTAAATTAAATTACAGATAAATGCCCATTTTTTTCATACTAATGTTTGTCCCCAAACTTCTAGCCCAGTAAAATCCATTGCCCATATGTGCTTCTCAAAGGCTTCCAGTTCTCCTTAAACCCTAACTTGCTTCCTCCTGACCTTCTTTTCTTTAGGCCTCAACCTTTTCCTGTTAGTAAAAGCTGTACTCCCTACAGTTGTGACTTTGATATTAAAGTCAATTGTGTCTCCTTCTGGAGGGCGGAGGAGCTCCCATAAGATGTTTGAGTATATTTTGTCAAAAATGATAGCTGACTTGCTTCCTGAATAATTTTCTCTCATCTCATGGATATAAAACAAGAACACAGTACACAGGCTGTCAAAATATATGGAATATGATTAATAAGAAAAAACATAAGCAGTAATAAAACCTCTATGTGAAAACACACAGCTTGTACACCACTAGAGTAAGAAACACAGTTCTTTTGATGCAATCCTGGTATAGATCAGAAAATGTCCTGAATTAATCCTGTTTTGTTTCTTGACTCTCATTGTTCAGATTTCAAAGGCAGTTATTGTCTTCAAATGAGTGTTATTTTGACCAGAATTTAAGCGATCTACTCTATTTTAGTGAACCCCACTTCAAGTCTCTCTTTACTGGCCTGGCTACCTTGATATGTACTGTGATTGTGAAAGGGCCAATTACTTCCTGACTTGGTCCTGGGACACATTCTTCCCATTAAGTATCACCTGAAGCCACAGCACATGCACCCTGTGGGTCACTAATCCTACCTTGTTAAATGTGAACATCCAACATCCATGACTTTCATAGTGAGAAAATAGTTTATAAATGCTCTTAATGTGACTTCGGTCTTGCAAATCTATAGCTAATTCTTCAACATGTTTGAACACTATAGGAACTATCTCTACTCAGTGTGATCACATTTGCTTTCCACCATTTTTCTTGCTTTGTGGATTTTTTATGTAAAGTTTTATTTCTCCATTCACATGTGTTTGTTCTCTTTTCTCAGTTTAAAAAAAAAATATTGGAACATCCAAATTCCCTATGTTTGGACATGGATTCAGAACAGTTTCATTTTGAATAGCTCAGGTTTGAAGAGTCCATTCCTCCAGCAAGGATTTTCTGAACTGCTCTCTTCCTTTTTAGTGTATTTTTCTCACATGAGTTGAGATCTTTCACAGTGTAGTCACACAGAACACTTTATCAGAATGTGAAATGGTCTCCTCACTTCCTGACAAAGCTACTCCCTCAGCCTGGAAAAATTTCCCTACTGCTCACTTTGACTTGATTAACTCCTACTCCAAATTGAAATGTTGATTCCTTTACTAAAAGTGTCTCTCCTCATCCCTCCTTGATGAATTCCCTCCCACGATGCGAGCATAGACTTGGAAATTTGCAGAAAATGTTACTCTAGATCCAGGCCATTTTGGCCGATTCTGTTAAGGAATCTAGTCTCTTTCTCCTCTAGGCAATAGGGCCAGGGTGAAGGGTGAAGATGGCGGGGGTAGGGAAGGAAAACTCTTTAGCATCCTTCCTCCTTCATTCTGCATCACCCACAAGAAAGTCCCTTCCAACCAACAAAAGGTGATAAGAAAAAAAGTACTTTGGGTGTGGCCTAATCGGAAATATAAAATAAATTTCTACCATGGTCAGCTTAGAAGCACAAGATAAAATTCTCTCAACTGGTAATACTTCTGCTTCAAAATAACTTTTTCTTACTTCTGCCCATTTTGATTCTTTTTTTTTTTTCTTTTTTTTAAATTTTAAATTTTATTTTATTTATTTATTTTTTATACAGCAGGTTCTTATTAGTTCTTATTACTTACGTACTTTATACATAATAGTGTATATAGGTCAATCCCAATTTCCAAATTCATGCCCCCCAAGTCCCCCCTTGATGCCCATACATTTGTTCTCTACATCTGTGTCTCTATTTCTGCCTTGCAAATCAGTTCATCTGTACCATTTTTCTAGATTCCACATATATGCATTAATATATGATACTCATTTTTATCTTTCTGACTTAACTTCACTCTGTATGACAGTCTGTCCATCTACGTCTCTACAAATGACCAAATTTCATTCCTTTTTATGGCTGAGTAATATTCCATTGTACATATGTACCACATCTTCTTTATCCATTCATCTGTCGATGGACATTTAGGTTGCTTCCATGACCTGGTTATTGTAAATAGTGTTGCAATGAACATTGGGGAGCATGTGTCTTTTTGAATTATGGTTTTCTCTGGGTATATGCCCAGTAGTTGGATTGTTGGGTCATATGGTAGTTCTATTTTTAGATTTTTAAGGAACCTCCATACTGTTTTCCATAGTGTCTGTATCAATTTACATTCTCACCAACAGTGCAAGAGGGTTCCCTTTTCTCCACACCCTCTCCAGCATTTGTTGTTTGTAGATTTTCAAATGATGACCATTCTAACCGGTGTGAGGTGATACCTCACTGTAGCTATGATTTGCATTTCTCTATTAGTGATATTAAGTAGCTTTTCATGTGCCTCTTGGCCATCTGTATGTCTTCTTTGGAAAGATGTCTGTTTAGGTCTTCTGCCCATTTTTTGATTGGGTTGTTTGTTTTTTTTAATACTGAGCTGCATGAGCTGTTTATATATTTTGGAGATTAATCCTTTGTCTGTTGATTCATTTGCAAATATTTTCTCCCATTCTGAGGGTTGTCTTTTTGTTTTGTTTATAGTTTCCTTTGCTGTGCAAAATCTTTTAAGTTTAGTTAGGTCTCATTTGTTTATTTGTGTTTTTATTTCCATTACTCTAGGAGGTGGATCAAAAAAGATCTTGCTGTGATTTATGTCAAAGAGTTTTCTTCCTAAGTTTTCCTCTAACAGTTTTATAGTGTCTGGTCTTACATTTAGGTCTTTAATCCATTTTGAGTTTATTTTTGTGTATGGTGTTAGCTAGTGTTCTAATTTCATTCTTTTACATGCAGCTGTCCAGTTTTCCAGGCACCACTTATTGAAGAGACTGTCTGTTTCCATTGTATATCCTTACCTCTTTTGTCATAAATTAATTGACCACAAGTGCATGGGTTTATATCTGGGCTTTCTATCCTGTTTCATTGATTTATATTTCTGTTTTTGTGCCAGTATTATATTGTCTTGATTACTATAGCTTTGTAATATAGTCTGAAGTCAGGGAGTCTGATTCCTACAGCTCTGTTTTTTTCCCCTCAAGACTGCTTTGCTATTCGGGGTCTTTTGTGTCTCCATACAGTTTTTTTTTTAAGGTTTGTTAACCTTTTGTTAAGATTCTGTGAAAAATGTCACTGGTAATTTGATAGGGATTGCATTGAATCTCTAGATTGCTTTATGTAGTATAATCATTTTCACAATATTGATTCTTCTAATCCAGGAACATGGTATATCTCTTGATCTGTTTGTGTCATCTTTGATTTCTTTCATCAATGTTTTATAGTTTTCTGAGTACAGGTATTTAACCTCCTTATGTAGGTTTATTCCTAGGTATTTTATTCTTTTTGTTGCAATGATGAATTGGATTGTTTCCATAATTTCTCTTTCTGATCTTTCATTGTTAGTGTATAGGATTGCAAGAGATTTCTGTGCATTATCTTTGTATCCTGCAAAATTACCAATTTCATTGATTAGCTCTAGTAGTTTTCTGGTGGCATCTTTAGGATTATCTACATATAGTATCATGTCATCTGAAAACAGTGACACTTTTACTTCTTCTTTTCCAATTTGTATTCCTTTTATTTCTTTTTCTTCTCTGATTGCCATGTCTAGAACTTCCAAAAATATGTTGAATAATAGTGGTGAGAGTGGACATCCTTGTCCTTTTCCTGATCTTAGAGGAAATGCTTACAGTTTTTCACCATTGAGAATAATATTTGCTGTGGGTTTGTCATATATGGCCTTTACTATGTTGAGATAGTTTCCCTCTATTCCTGCCTTCTGGAGTGTTTTTATCATAAATCGGTGTTGAATTTTGTCAAAAGCATTTTCTGCATCTAATGTGATAATTATATGGCTTCTATTCTTCAATGTGTTAATATGGTTTATCACGTTGATTGATTTGCATATATTGAAGAAACCTGCATCCCTGGGATAACTCCCAGTTGCTCATGGTGTATGATCCTTTTAATGTGTTGTTTTCTAGTATTTTTTTGAGGAGTTTTTCATCTACATTCATCAGTGATATTTGTCTGTAATTTTCTTTTTTTGTAGTATCTCTGTCTGGTTTTGTTATCAAAGTGATGGTAGCCACAGAGAATGAGTTTGGGCGTGTTCCTTCCTCTGCAGTTTTTTTGAAGAGTTTGAGAAAAATGAGTGTTAGCTCTTCTCTAAATGTTTGATGGAATTCACCTGTGAAGCCATCTGGTTTTGGACTTTTGTTTGTTGGAAGATTGTTAATCACAGTTTCAATTTCATTACTTGTGATTGGTCTGTTCATATTTTCCATTTCTTCCTGGTTCAGTCTTAGAAGGTTAAACCTTTCTAAGAATTTGTCCACTTCTTCCAGGTTGTCCATTTTCCTGGCATAGAGTTGCTTGTAGTAGTCTCTTATGATGCTTTGTATTTCTGTGGTGTCCATTGTAACTTCTCCTTTTTCATTTCTAATTTTATTGATTTGATTCCTCTCCCTTTTTCTCTTGATGAGTATGGCTAAAGGTTTATCAGTTTTGTTTACCTTCTCAAAACACCAGCTTTTAGTTTTATTGATCTTTGCTATTGTTTTCTTTGTTTGTATTTCATTTATTTCTTCTCTGATCTTTATGATTTCTTTCCTTCTACTAACTTTGGGTTTTGTTTTTACTTCTTTCTTTAGTTCCTTTAGGTATTAATGTAGATTGTTTGAGATTTTTCTTGTTTCTTGAGGTAGGATTGTATCGCTATAAACTTCCCTCTTAAAACTGCTTTTGCTGCGTCCCATAGGTTTTGGATCATCATGTTTTCATTGTCATATTTTTTGATTTCCTCTTTGATTTCTTCAGTGGTCTCTTGGTTATTTAGTAACGTATTGTTTAGCTTCCATGTGTTTGTGTTTTCTACATTTTTTCCCCTGTAATTGATTTCTACTCTCATAGTGTGGTCGGAAAAGATGCTTGATATGATTTCAATTTTCTTAAATTTACTGAGGCTTGAATATGTGGCCCAAGATGTGATCTATCCTGGAGAATGTTCCATGTGCACTTGAAAAGAAAGTGTAATCAGCTGTTTTTGGTTGGAATGTCTTATAAATATCAATTAAATCTACCTGGCCTATTGTGTCATTTAAAGCTTACATTTCCATATTAATTTTCTGTCTGGATGATCTGTCAATTGGTGTAAGTGAGGTGTTAAAGTCCCCCACTATTATTGTGTTACTGTCGATTTCCTCTTTTATAGCTGTTAGCAGTTGCCTTATGTACTGAGGTGCTCCTAGATTGGTTGCATATATATTTACAATTGTTATATCTTCTTTTTGGATTGATCCCTTGATCATTGTGTAGAGTCCTTCCTTGTCTCTTGTAACATTCTTTATTTTAAAGTCCATATTTTCCGATATGAGTATTGCTACTCCAGCTTTCTTCCGCTTTCCATTTGCATGGAATATCTTTTTCCATCCCCTCACTTTCAGTCTGTATGTGTCCCTAAGTCTGAAGTGGGTCTCTTGTAGACAGCATATATATGGGTCTCTTTTTTTGTATCCATTCAGTGAGCCTTTGTCTTTTGGTTGGAGCATTTAATCCATTCACATTTAGGGTAATTATCGATATGTATGTTCCTATTACCATTTTCTTACTTGTTTTGGGTTTTTTTTTTTTTTTTTTAGTTCCTTTTCTTCTCTTGTGTTTCCCACTTAGAGAAGTTCCTTTAGCATTTGTTGTAAAGCTGGTTTGGTGGTGCTGAATTCTCTTAGCTTTTGCTTGTCTGTAAAGCTTTTGAGTTCTCTGTCAAATCTGAATGAGATCCTTGTCAGGTGGAGTAGCCTTGGCTGTAGGCTCGTCCCTGTCATCACTTTAAATCTATCATGCCTCTCCTTTCTGGCTTGTAGAGTTTCTGTCGAGAAATCAGCTGTTAACCTTATGGGAGTTCCCTTGTATGTTATTTGTCATTTTTCCCTTCTTGCTTTTAATAATTTTTCTTTGTCTTTAATTTTGTCAATTTGAATACTATGTATCTCGGCCTGTTTCTCCTTGGGTTTATCCTGCCTAGAACTCTCTGTGCTTCCTGGACTTCAGTGGCTATTTCCCTTCCTATGTTAAGGAAGTTTTTGACTATAATCTCTTTAAATATTTTCTTGGGCCCCTTTTCTTTCTCTTCTTCTTCTGGGAACCCTATAATGCGAATGTTGTTGCATTTAATGTTGTCCCAGAGGTCTCTTAGGCTGTCTTCTTTTCTTTTCCTTCTTTTTTTTTTTTTTATTCTGTTCCATGGCAGTGATTTACATCATTCTGTCTTCCAGGTCACTTATCTGTTCTTCTGCCTCAGTTATTCTGCTATTGATTCCTTCTAGTGTATTTTTTATTTCAGTTATTGTATTGTTCATCTCTGTTTTTTTGTTCTTTAATTCTTCTAGGTCTTTGTTAAACATTTCTTGCACCTTCTCAATCTTTGTCTCCATTCTTTTTCCAAGGTCCTGGATCATCTTCACTTTCATTATTCTGAATTCTTTTTCTGGAAGTTTGCTTATCTCTACTTCATTTAGTTGTTTTTCTGGGGTTTTATTTTATTCTTTCATCTGGTACATAGTCCTCTGCCTTTTCATTTTGTCTGTCTTTCTGTGAATGTAGTTTTTGTTCCACAGGCTGCAGACTTATAGTTCTTCTTGCTTCTGCTTTCTTCTCTCTTGTGGATGAGGCTATCTAAGAGGCTTGTGCAAGCTTCCTAATGAGAGGGGCTGCTGGTGGGTAGAGCTGGGTGTTGCTCTGTTGGGCAGAGCTCAGTAAAACTTTAATCTGCTTCTCTGCTGATGGGTGGGGCTGAGTTCCCTCCCTGTTGTTTTTTTTGGCCTGAGGTGACCCAGCACTGGAGCTTACCTGGCTCTTTGGTTGGGCTAATGATGGACTCTGGGAGGACGCATGCCAAGGAGTACTTCCCAGAACTTCTGCTAACAGTGTCCTTGTCCCCACGGTGAGCTACAGCTGCCCCTTGCCTCTGCAGGAGACCCCCTAACACTAGCAGGTAGGTCTGGTCACTGCTCCTTTCCCTGGGTCCTGATGTGCACTCTACTTTTTGTGTGCCCTCTAAGAGTGGATTCTCTGTTTTCCCCAATCCTGTTGAAGTCATGCAATCAAATCCTGCTAGACTTCTAAGTCTGATTCGCTAAGAAATCCTCCTCCCATTGCTGGACCCCTATGTTGGGAAGCTGGACATGGGGCTCAGTACCTTCACTCCAGTGGGTGGACTCTTGTGGTATAAGTGTTCTCCAGTTTGTGAGTCACCCCCCCTGCCAGCAGTTATGGGATTTGATTTTTTTGTGATTGTGCCCCTCCTACTGTCTCATTGTGACTTGTCCTTTGTCTTTGGATGTGGGGTATCTTTTTTGGTGAGTTCCAGTGTCTTCCTGTTGTTGATTGTTCAGCAGTTAGTTGTGATTATGGTGCTCTTGCAAGAGGGAGTGAGCACATGTCCTTCTACTCCACCATCTTGAACCAATCTCCTCCCCAGTATATTATTAATCAAACCATTGATTTCTCTTTCTGAAATATCCATTCTCTCCCATTCCCCAAGAAAATGACTTAAAGTAATCCTCTTTCTTTTTTTTTTTTCTTTACAAACATGCCATCATTTCTTACATTTTAATGAGTAAGCCTTTTCCTTAGTGAATTTTATCCAGTTCTTCCTCAGGGTTCTCAGGGCCTGGGGCACAGACATCTTCCTGGGATGGCCTATTACTGCTCTCTGGGTTTCAGTTGTGGTTTCCTGAAACCTGTTTCTTCCTCTCTATTTACTTATTTGTTTTTGCTGTAGTACACTCTCAAGGAACTCCCTAAGAAAAGCTACATATCAGATAAAATTTCAGAGGCCATAGTTGTCTGTAAATGTCTTCATTCTACTGTCTATTGGTTAAGAGTTTGGCTGGGTATAAATTTTTTAGCATTGAAACTTGCTGTTAAAATACCTTATGTCATATAATTCTCCATCCCTTTGTAGGTGATATTTATTCTTTCTAAAATCTCTAGTTATAGTTACTACTCCTCACTCCTATTGTGAGATTTCAAAAAGATGAGCTTTGGTGAGATATTTTTTTCATCTCTTGTACTGGGCACTTGATGAGCCCTTTTAATCAGTAGAATAATGTATATTCACCCGGAAATTTTCCTCTACAAGTGATTTACGAGGTTTATGAGGAATTATACTTAATGGTTAAGAGTAAGAGTTCTGGAGTTCTGAAGCATACTATTTGATATTAAGCAATTTAAAAATATTTCTCTATTCAGCCATAAAAAAATGAAATAATGCCATTTACAGCAACATGAATGGACTTAGACATTATCATACTAAATGAAGTAAGTCTGACAGAAAAAGACAAATATTATATCACTTGTATGTGGAATCTAAAAAATAGTACAAATGAACTTATTTACAAAACTGAGACAGACTCACAGACGTAGAAAACAAACTGATGGTTACCAAAGGGGAAGGGAGCAAGGGATAAATTGGGAGTATGGAATTAACAGATGCATGTTACCATATATAAAATAGATAAACAACAAGGATTTACTGTATAGCACAGGGAACTACATTCACTCTCTTGTAAATAGACTATGATGGAAAAGAATTTTATATATATATATATATAACCAAATCATTTTGTAGTACACCTGAAACTAACACAATATTGTAAATCAACTATACTTCAGTTTAAAAAAAGAAGCCACAGACAATATGTAAACAAAACAAAAAACAAAAAATATAATATTTATTTCTCAGTTTTCTTGTCTAAAAATGGAACAATAATATAACCTATCTCATTGAGGTCTTATAGAATTAAATAATTTTAATTTTATTTAAAATTAATTTAAAATGGATGACTACTATTGTTCTAGAGAACTCTACAATAGTAGTCATCCATTTTTATCTTAGAGTTGAGTTTACACAAAATGGATTGTGTCTTGTATGGAAGATATTATAGTTCATCAAAAAGAGATTAAGCATTACAAATTAATGCAAAATATTATGTATAATAGGAAATATTGTTCAGGAAATGAGGAAACTTTTGTGGTTTTTAATTTCCTTGGCATTGTTGCAAAACACAGTGAGTGAGCTAAACAACATTCACCAAGTGAAGGAACATTAGACTTCCAAATCTAGCCTCTTTCATTAAATGATTTCATAGGGACTAGTAAGGAAACAAGAGGTTCTGTTTATCTGAGACCATATTTACCCATCTGCCATTTACTGCCTTGCTTTTTATAATCTTTGCAGCTGAACAAAGACATTTCCTGATAGTCTCATGAAACTTTTCTATGAAAGATTCTTTCAGTGCTTCAATGCTTTGCCAAAGGGGAACCCTCATTCTGCATAAGGATCTCACACATTTTTTAGCCATGTCTGAGAAGAGAACATAAAATCCATCACTCAGTGACATTATTTGGATTTGTGACTCTCTATGGAGGCCACTCTGCTCATAAAACAATGAATGGATTAAATCCATTCAAAAGTGGAGTTTTTCATTTATGACAGATGTAATATTGATCATATCCTTCATTTAATAAGTCATCCAAGTACAATTCAATGCAAGTTACTAGTATAAATTACCAGCCATATTCATCTTGCTTGACTGTTTTATAACACCAAAGAGGAACAAGCAAAACAGCATAAAAATTCCATGTTGAAATCTAAAAGAAGGGCTGCTTCTGCAGCAGGACTGGATACTTTTCTTTGAGAAGTGAGAGAAGTCTGGCCTTTGCCAGAAAGTCAGATAATGTAAATCTAGTTCCATCTGGCTGTGAGTGATTTGTGATCAGACAGGTAACAGTAGGGAAAAGACAGAATTCCTTTAAAAAGCTCTACCAAGTCTGTCCTCTTTCCTTTATCACTACACAGATCTTTCCCACTGTTTCCCCATCTAAGGGATTTCTGCGTGTTCTAAGTCACTGGGATTTAGAACATAGGCAGCAACGTCTCTTCTTTTTGGAGCATGGAGATGCTTATAAGCTGACAGATGACCTGAGAATAATTGAGAGAACCAGTGAGCAAAGGATCAAAGTCTAAATGAAGTGAATATTCTGATTAGAGTTTCAAATGTAGAAATATAGATTATATGCAGTTATGATTATATGATACAGAAGCAGATGAAGAAAAAAATCCATGTGAAGGCAGAATTAGACCCACTGTTTCTATTTCTGTACCTTTATCTTTCTATTTCACCACCACAGGCTTGCTCCACATTACTAAGGAACTGCACTCATGCCCATGGTATCATAATGGCCAAATCTATTTTTTCACAATTGTACCTTGATTTTTTGTTGCCTTAGACATGAGTAATTAAATCCATCTTCTTTAAACCTCTTCTTCCTGGCTTTCTAAGATACTATATACTTTAAAACCTGCCATTTCTAAGTCTTCCACTTTCTCTGAGTTTCCTTTTTCTGCCCTGTTATTAGTTCTTTTTTTCTGTGCAGGACCTTATTGTGGGTATGGATACTTAAGATCTTGTCTTTGTTCCATATTCCTCACTTCATTACCACAGCGTGAGAACTGCCCCATGCCCTTCTCAAAGGATACACAATCATCTCTATACCAATGATTTTGCAATGCATATGTACACCTTTACTTTGGAAGTAAGACTGTTTCACCTCCTTCAGGGCCCATATGTAGTTAGTCACTGAGTCATATTGGTTACTCCTCCAAAGTATCTTTAGGAAGACAAGACAATGGGAGATGTCATTATTGAGAGGATGAGCCTGGAAGACAGCTGAGTCTTGGCTTCACTCCCAGCCCTGACCCTTGGTAGTTCTGGGACTTTAGGCAAAGCCATTAAACCTTCTCGTTAAGCACCCCAAGAAGTGTTGTGAGAATCAAATTTGATAGTATCTGTAAATAAATCACTTATAGTTCTTAGCCCTTACTATATGCTCTATAACTAGTTCATTTTTTTTTTTTCTAGCCAAGCCACACAGCATGTGGGATCTTAGTTGCCCCACGCCCCCTGTAGTGGAAGTGCAGAGTCTTAACCACTGGACCACCAGGGAAGTCCCCTATAACTATTTCTATTGGAAAATTTTCCTGTGTGATTTGCTATACTCAGAAACTCAACATTCTCTGAGTGTATACATTTAAAACAGAACTGATGGTATTTCTCAAAAACTGGCATTCTCATTTAACTTTTCTGTTTTAGTCAGTGGTACCATATCTCCAATTTTTCACCTGAAATCTAAGTGCATATGACTTTTCCTTACTTTGGGACTCTATATGGAATGATTTTAATTACTATAATTCTTATACAGGGCCAGTTTCCTAGCCCAAGCCCACTCTGATATCACCCTGCATGATTCCATTTTTTATTTTCCCACAAGGATGCAGATTTATCTTCTAATTACCCAATTTTCAGTTCTGAATCAGAATTTAAATATAGAGAAAAAATTTTTTGATAAAATGATCTCTATATATTCCTAACTCTGAAGTTTCACAAATTCTTACTTGTTTTATGATTCAATATTTCTACTTTTCTTCAAAAATCTTAATGTCCACCTACTGTCCACAGAAGAAATCTCACACTAATTTTTCCAACTTTAAAAATATTTTCTGATATGGCCACACCTTACTGAGCAATGGCATCTTCCTTTAAGCCTCTGCCCTCTCTGCTGCCAACCAGGCCAGCATCTTCTGCAGATGCTCCCCTCCATTGTTTATATACTTGTCTTCATTATTAATTAGCTCCTTTTCTTCTTGCTGCTTATTCTTTAGGAACCATACCAGGGAGAGTACAAGTAAGAAGGACATATGATAAATGAAGATGAGAAAATAAAATAACTTTGAGCTAGGTCTTCTCCAATGGTCTCTGAGGTTTTCTAATGAACACTCTTATGAAGGGCATGATAGCTGCTGGCAGCCCTATATTTACATCCTCTAAGCTACTAAATCCTGTGGAGAACCCAGATTGGTTCATGAGCCAATTACTGCTACCAGAGGAATGGTCAATTCCACTCTGAATCACGAGGCCTGATCAATGTGTTCCTGAATTGGCAGTGGGTTTTGTGGCTCTAGCCAAACCATAAAAAATGTGTTACCAGTAGGAAGGAATATCCCACAAACTAAAACAACTAATGTTCACTGTAGTCTCTATATGTTCAGTTAACACATATATCCTCAAATATGTAAACATGCACATAAATACACTCATTCATTCACTCAATAACTGTCATATGATTTTGTCTATCTGAGGCCAAGTGTCCAGCTATTGGGAACTGTGACAGACACATTCAGCTGTCTAGTAAATATCCATGCTCCCATTCTATAAAGGAGAATATTTTCTAGGAAGCTGCTGTCCAAATGACTACATTTTCTGCTCTGCATATTAGTAGGTGGGGGAGGGACATAAAATTCCCTCTTGTAAATGGAATATGAGTAGAGATGTACCACTTCTTAGCCAAATTGATAAAGAAGTAGATGTGCTTTCTCTACTTTCACTTCCCCTTTCTCCCAAGCTGTAAACAAAACACCCTGAGACCCTTAGGGGATGTGGTAGACAGAACATGGAAAGATTCTTTGTCCTGAATCATTACATGGAAAGTTATGTGCCAAATGTTCTCATTGAATTGTTATGTGAGAAAAAACACACTTTTATTATGTTAAACCACTGAAATTTGGAGATTTATCTGTTGTAACAGCTATTGGTAACCTTAAGGAAACAAGAAATGCCAAAATAACTGACATCACTCAGAGAAAAAAGAAAAAAGGATTGATTGTATTAAGTTAGCCAAAGCATCGATTCCCTTCTTTCATGCATAATAGAATCTTTCTTTTAACCAATGCAAATACTTCTTTTATTTATTGAAATATAGTTGGTGTACAATATTAAGTTAGTTTCAGGTGTACTACATGATGATTTGACATTTGCATACATTATGAAATGATTGCCATGATAATTCTAGTAACCATCTGTTCCCATACAAGGTTACTGCAATATTATTAACCATGCTCCTTATGCTGTAAAATTCATCCCTGTGACTTATTTATTATATAAAAGTAGGTTTGTACCTCTTAATTCCCTTCACCTATTTAGCACATCCCACCACTCCCTTCCTTCTGGCAACCATCTGATTGTTCTCTGTATCTATGAGTCTGTTTTCATTTTGTTTTGTTTCTTTGTTGACTTTGTTTTTTTGGATTCCACATCTAAGTGAAAGCATTTGGTATTTGTGTTTCTCTGTCTGATTTATTTCCCTTAGCATAATACCCTCTAGATACATTCATGTTTTGCAAGAGACAAGCTTTCATTCTCTTTTATGGTTGAAAAATATTCCACTGTATTCCAGATCTTCTTTATCCACTCATCTATTGATGGACAGTTATGTTGCTTCCATATCTTGGCTATTGTAAATAATGTAGAAATGAACATTAGTATGTATATATCTTTTCAAATTAGTAGGATTTTTTTGAGTAAATACCCAGGTGAAATTGCTGGATCACATGACATTTTTATTTTTAATTTTTTGAGGAAACTCCATAATTTTTTCCATAGTGACCAAACAGATTTACAATCCCACCAATAGTGCATGAGAATTTCCTTTTCTCCTCATCCTAGCCAACACTTGTTATTTGTTGTCTTTTTGATGATAGCTATTCTGACAGATGTGAGGTGATATCTCATTGTGGTTTTCTTTTGCATTTCCCTGATGATTAGTGATGCTGAGTATCTTTTCACGTGTCTGCTGGTCATCTGTATATATTCTTTGGAAAAATTTCTATTCAGGTTCTATGCCCATTTTATAATCAGATTGTTTGGCTTTTTGACTTTGAGTTATATGTGTTCTTTATATATTTTAGATATTAACCCCTTATCAGATATATCATTTGCAAATATCATCTCCCATTTAGTATGTGGCCTTTTTCTCTTGTTGATAGTTTCCTTCACTGTGTAAATCCTTTTTAGTTTGATGAATCCTATTTGCTTATTTTTGTTTTTATTTCCCTTGCCTGAGGAGATATATCCAAAAAAATATTGCAAGGACCAATGTCAAAGAGCATATTGCCTATGTTTTCTTCTAGGAGTTTTATGGTTTCAGGTCTCATATTTAAGTCTTTAATCCATTTTGAGTTTATTTTTGTATATTGTATAAGAAAGTAGCTTATTCTGAATCTTTTACATGTAGATATCCAGTTTTCCCAACACCATTTATTGAAGAGGCTGTCTTTTCCCCATTGTATAGTCTTGCCTCCTTTGTCATAGGTTAATTGACCATGTGTGCAGGATTATTTCTGGGCTGTCTATTCTGTTCCATTGATCTATGTGTCTTTTGTTTGTGTCAGTACCAAAATGTTTTGATGACTATAGCTTTGTAGTACAGTTCAAAATCAGGGAGCATGAGACAGCCAGCTTTGTTCTTTCTCAAGATTGTTTTGGCTATTTGTGTTTCCATATGAATCTTACAATTATTTGTTCTAGTTCTAGGAAAAATACCATTGGTGTTTTGATGAGGATTGCATTGAATCTGTAGGTTGCCTTGGGGAGTAGAGTCTTTTTTTTTTAATGTATTTATTATTTATTTATTTATTGGATTTGTTGGGTCTTTGTTGCTGTGCACGGGCTTTCTCTAATTGTGGTGAGTGGGGGCTACTCTTCATTGTAGTGCACAGGCTTCTCATTGTGGTGGCTTCTCTTTGTTGCAGTGCACGGGCTCTAGGCTCAGGGGCTTCAGTAGTTGTGGCATTTGGGTTCTAGAGTGCAGGCTCAGTAGTTGTGGTGCACAGGTTTAGTTGCTCCGTGGCATGTAGGATCTTCCTGGCCCAGGGATCGAACCCATGTCCCCTGAATTGGCAGGCAGATTCTTAACCACTGCACCATGAGGGAAGTCCATAGAGTCATTTTTAACAATACTAATTCTTCTAATCCATGAGCACGGTATATCTTTCCTTTTGTTTGTATTATCTTCAATTTCTTTCACCAATGTCTTATAGTTTTCTGAGTATAGGTATTTTAAGTCATTTAGATTTGTTCCTATGTAGTTTTTAATTCTTTCTGATGCAATTATAAATAAGATTATTTTCTTAATTTCCCTTTCTGATAGTTTGTAGTTATTTATAGAAACACAGCCGCTTTCTTTATATTAATTTTATATCTGACAACTTTACTGAATTTATTTATTAGTTCTTATAGTTTTTTGGTAGGTTCTTTAGGACTGTCTATGCATGTTATCATGTCAATGCAAATAGTGACAGTTTTACTTATTCCTTTCCTTTTCTTTCTTTTTCTTGTCTGATTGTTGTGGCTTGGAATTCCAATACTACGTTGAGTAAAAGTGGTGAGGGTGGGCATCCTTCTCTTGTTACTGATCTTAGAAGACATGCTTTCTGCTTTTAACCATTGAGTATGACATAGGTTTGTCACAGCCTTTATTACTTTGAGATATATTCCCTCTATACCTATTGTTGAGACTTTTTATCATAAATGGATGTTGAATTTTATCAAAAATTTTTCTGCATCTATTGAGGTGATCATATGATTTTTATTCTTCAATTTTTAAACATGGTATATCACATTGATTGATTTACAGCTATCTTTACATCCCTGAGATAAAGCCCACTTAATCATGATGTATAATACTTTTAATGTATTGTTGAATTAGGTTTGCTAATATTTTGTTGATGATTTTTTCATCATTGTTCATCAGTAATATTGGTCTGTAATTTTCTTTTCTGTGTGTGTCTTTGGTTTGGATATCAGAGTGTTGATAACTTGAATGAATGGATTTGGAAGTGTTCTTTCCTTTAAGTTTTTTGGAAGACTTTGAGAAGGATGAGTGTGAACTCCTCTTTAAATGTTGGATGAGTGTGAACTCCTCTTTAAATGTTTGATAAAATTTGTCTGTGAAGCCATCTGGTCCTGGACTTTTGTTGAGTTTTTAAATTACTGATTTAATTTCATTATTGGTAATCAATCTGTTTACATTATGTATTTCTTCCTGATTAAGTCTCGGGAGATTGTACATTTCTAGGAATTTGTCTATTTCTTCTAGGTTGGACATTTATCATTTGTAGTAATCTCTTATGGTCTTTTGTATTTCTATGGTGTTTTTTGTAACTCCTCCTTTCTTATATATGATTTTCTTTATTTGGACCCCTCTCTTTTTTTTCTTGATGAATCTGGGTAAAAGTTTATCAATTTTGTGTATCTTTTCAAAGAACCAGCTCTTATTTTATTGATTTTTTTCTATTTTTTATTTTTTACTCTCTATTTATTTTTGCTCTGATCTTTATTTTTCTTTCCTTCTACTAACTTTGGTTTTTGCTTGTTGTTCTTTCTTTAGTTCCTTTAGGTATAAGGTTAGATTGTTTATTGAAATTTTTCTTGTTTCCTGAGGTAGGCTTGTATCACTATAAACGTCTCTCTTACAATTGTTTTGCTGAATCCCATAGGTTTTGGATCATTTTGTTTCCATTTTCGTTTCTCTCCAGGTCGTTTGGATACGATTTTGGTTTCTTCAGTGACCCATAGGTGGTTTAGTATCATATAGCTTACCCTTCACATGTTTATGTTTTTTACAGTTTTTTTCTTGTCATTGATTTCTAGTTTCATACCATTGTGGTCGGAAGAAATTCCTGACATGATTTCAGTATTCTTAAATTTATTGAGACTTGGTTTGTGGCCTAGAATATGATGTATCCTTGAGAATATTCTATGTACACTTGAAAAGAATGTGTATTCTGTTGCTATTGGTTGGAATGTTCTATACTTATCTATTAATTCCATCTGGTAATGTGTTGTATAAGGCCAAGTTTCCTTATTGATTTTCTGTCTGGATGAGCTGTCCATTGAGGTAAGTGGGATGTTCAAATCCCCTACTATAAGTGTATTACTATGAATTTCTCCCTGTATGTTAAATATTTGCTTTTTTGTATTTAGGTGCTGCTATGTTGGGTGTACATATATTTAAAATTGTTTTAAAATTGTTTTATCTTCCTGTTGGATTGATTCTTTTTTCATCATGCAATGACCTTCTTTGTCTCTTATTAGCGTCTTTGTTTTAAAGTCTATTTTGTCTGGTATAAGTATTGTTACACAGCTTTCTTTTTGTTTCCATTTGCATGGAATGACTCCATGCCCTCACATTCAGTCTGAGTGTCTTGAGATCTGAAGTGAGTCTCATGTAGGCAGCATGTATATGGATCTTGCTTTTCATCCATTCAGCCATTCTACCTCTTTTTTTTAAAAAATTGGAGTATAGTTGATTTACAATGATATATTAGTTTCAGATGTACAGCATAGTTATTCTATGTTTTTCTAGGTTATATTCCATTTAGAGTTATAAAATATTCATTATATTCCCTGTTGTACATTACTTCCTTGTATCTTATTTATTGTATACCTATTATTTTGTATTTTTTAATCCCCTTCCCTATCTTGCCCCTCCCCACATCCCTTTTATCACTAGTAACCTCAAGTTTGTTCTCTATCTATGAGTCTGTTCCTGTTTTTGTAATATATAATTGTTTGATTATTTAGATTCCACATAGAAGTGAAAACCCATACTATTTGTCTTTCTCTGTGTGACTTACTTCACTAAGCCTAATACCATCTAGGTTCATCCATGTTAATGCAAATGGCAAGATTATATTCTTCTTTATGGGTGAATAATATTCTCTCTCCGTCTCTCTTTATATCTATAGCCACATGTATCTGTCTATCTATCTATCACAATTTCTTTATCCATTCATCAGTTGATGGACACTTAGTTACTTCCATATCTTGGCTATTATATATAATGCTTTTATGAACATTGGGGTGCATATATATTTTCTAATCAGTGTTTTTGTTTTTTTGGGTATAACCCAGGAATGGGATTGCTGGATCATATGGTTGTTCTATTTTTAATGTTCTGAGAAACCTCAATAATGTTTTCTATAGTGGCTGTACCAGTTTACATTCCCACCAACAATGAACTGGGGTTTCGTTTTCTCCTCATTGTCACCAGCATTTATTATTTGTTCTCTTGATGATAGCCATTCTGACAAGTATAACGTGATATTTCATTGTGGTTTTGATTTGCATTTTCCTAATGTTTAGTGATATTAAGCATCTTTTCATGTTTCCCATCTGTATGGCTTCTTTGGAAAAATGCCTATTCAGATCTTTACCCATTTCATAATCTGGTTATTTGTAATATTGTTATATGATTTTTAAAATTTTTTTGTATTAAACTTTTTTCAGACATATCATTTGCAAATATCTTCTCTCATTTAGTAGGTTGTCTTTTCATCTTGTTGATGGTTTCCTTCACTGTGAAAAAACTACTAAGTTTAATTAGTTCCATTTTTTGTTTTTGTTTTTGTTTTTGTTTCCCTTGCCTGAGGTGACAGATCCAAAAATATTGCTAAGACTTATGTCAAAGAGTGCAGTCTTTATTTTCTTGTAAGAATTTTATGCTTTCAGGTTTTACATTTAGGTCTTTAATCCATTTTGAGTTTATTTTTGTATGTGGTATGAGGAAATGCTCTAATTTCATTCTTTAATATGTAGCTCCTTGGTTTTCCCACCAACATTTATTAAAGAGACTATCTTTTCCCGGTTGTATATTTTTGCCCCCTTTATCATATGTGAAAAGACATATATGCATGGGTTTATTTCTGTTCTCTCTATTCTGTTCAATGGATCTACATGTCTGTTTTTGTGCAAGTACCATGTTTTTTTGAGTACTGTAGCTTTGTAGTAGAGTCTGAAGTCAGGGAGCCTCCATTTTTCTTTCTCAAGATTGTTTTGGCTATTCCAGGTCTTTTGTGTTTCCACACAAATTTTGGGATTGTTTGTTCTAGTTATGTGAAAAATGTCATGGGTATTTTGATGGGGATTGCATTAAATCTATAGATTTCTTTGGGCAGTAAGGACACTTTAACAATTCTAATTCTTCCAACCAATAAACATGGTATATCTTGCCATTTATCAGCATCATCTTCAATTTTCTTCATCAATGATGTCTTATAGTTTTCAAAGTACAGATCTTTCACTTCCTTAGTTAAGATTATTCCTAAGTATTTTATTCTTTTTGATGTGATTTTAAAAGGTACTGCTTTCTTGCTTTATCTTACTGTTAGTTCATTATTAGTGTATAGAAAAGCAACAGACTGTACAATTAATATACAACTGTATATTAATCTTGCATCCTGCAACTTTACCAAATTCATTTGTTAGTTCTAATAGTTTTTTGGTGGAGACTTCAGAGTTTTCGCCATATAATATCATGTCATCTACTAATAGTGATAGTTTTACTTCTTCCCTTCCAATTTGGATGGTCTTTATTTATTTTTCTTGTCTGATTGCTATGGCTAAGAATTCCAAAACAATATTAAATAGAAATGTTGAGAGTGGGCATGCTTGTCTTGTACCTGATTTTCAAAGTTAAGTTTGATGTTAGATGTGGATTTGTCATAAATGGCCTTTATTATGTTGAGGTATGTTCCCTCTATACCCACTTTGTTGAGAGTTTTTATCATGAATGGATATTGAATTTTGTCAAGTGCTTTTTCTGCATCTATTAGATGATCACGTGGCTTTTAATCTTTGTTTTGTAAATGTTGTGTATCACATAAATTGATTTATGGCTATTGAACAATTTTGTAGCCCTGCAATAAATCCTATTTCATCATGTTTTATGTGTTGTTGAATTCGATTTGCTAATATTTTGTTGAGAATTTTTGAATCTATGTTCACCAGTAATATTGGCCTGTAATTTGTGGGGGTTTTTTGTTCTGCTTTTGTTGTCTGGTTTTGGTATCAGGGTAATGGTGGCTGCATAGAATGAATTTGAAAGTATTCCCTCCTATTCCAGTTTGTAGAATAGTTTGAGAAGTATAGGCAAGAAAGCTGCCCTCTTAGCATACCCAGCAGCATGCCAGTCTCATAATATCTCTTCTTTATATGTCTGATAGAATTTCCATGTGAAGCCTTTTGATCTTGGACTTTCGTTTGTTGGGAGTTTTTTTTATTATTACTGATTCAGTTTCAATACTAGTAATTCATCTGTCCAAATTATCTATTTCTTCCTGATTTGGTGGTCTTGGAGTATTGTATGTTTTTTTGAGTTTATCCATTTCTTCTAAGTTGTCCAATTTGTTGGCATATAATATTCATAGTATTCTCTTATGATGGTTTGTGTTTCTGTGCTATCAGTTTTAATTTCTCATTTTGCATTTCTTATATTTTATTGTTTTGGTTCTCTCTCTTTGCTTGTTAATGAACCTGGTTAAAGGCTTATCAATTTTGTTTAACTTTTCAAAAAACCACCTTTTGGTTCACTGATTTTTTTTCTTTTGGTCTATATTTTATTTATTTTCTCTCTGATCTTTATTATTTTCTTCATTCTGCTGACTTTGCAAGTTCTTTTTCTGATTCCTTTAGATGGTAGGTTTGATTATTTTTTTGAGATTTTTCTTGTTTCTTGAGGTAGACTAGTATCATTTTAAACTTCTGTCTTAGAACTGCTTTTGCTGTGTCCCATAGATTTTGAAAAGTAGCGTTTTTGTTTTCATTTGTCTCAAGGTATTTTCCAATGTCTTCTTTGATTTCTTCACAGATCCATTTTTTTTTTAGTAGAATGTTGTTTAATCTCCATGTGTTTGTGTTTTTCCAATTTTTCTTGTTGTAATTGATTTCTAGCTTCATACCATTGTGGTTGGAAAAGATGCTTGATGTCATTGCTATCCTCTTAAATTTGTTGAGATTGTTTTGTGGCCTATTGTGTGATCTATACTAGAGAAATTCCATGTGCACTTGAAAAGAATGTGTATTCTGCTGTTTTTGGATGGATTGTCCTGTAGATATCTATTAAGTTCAACTGGCTATTCTGTCATTTAAGCTCACTATTTTCTTATTGATTTTCTGTCTCTATTAGTGTCCATTGGTATAAGTATGGTGTTAAAATGCCCTAGTATTATTGTTTTAATGTCAGTTTCTCCCTTTATTTCTTTTGTCTTATATATTTAGGTGCTCTATATTAGATGTATATATGTTTACAAATCATATCTTCTTTTTAAATTGATCCTCATTATTATATGAAACCCTTCTTTGTCCTTTATTATAGACTTTGTTTTAAAGTCTACTTTGAAACAAAGACAGTTTAAGATACCTCTGGGACAATGTAAAACACAACAATATTTGCATCATAGGGGTCCCAGAAGGAGAAGAGAGAGCAAAAGTGTCCGAGAAAAACATTTGAAGAGATAATAGCTAAAAAAGTCCCTAACATGGGAAAGAAAACAGTCAATCAAGTCCAGGAAGCACAGAGAGGTCCATACAGGATTAACCCAAGGAGATACACACAGAGACACATAGTAATCAAACTGACAAAAATTAAAGAAAAAAGAAACTATTAAAAGCAACAAGGAAAATCAACAAACATACAAAGGAATCTCCATAAGGTTATCACAAATTTTTCAGCAGAAACTCTGCGGGCCAGAAGGGAGTGGCACAATATATTAAAAGTGATAAAATGGAAAAACCTACAACTAAGAATACTCTACCCAACAAAGTTCTCATTCAGATTTGATGGAGAAATAAAAGGCTTTACAGACAAGCAAAAGTTAAAAAAAATACAGCACCACCAAACTAGCTTTACAAAAAATACTAAAGGGTCTTCTCTAGGCAGAAAAGAAGAGGCCAAAACTAGTAACAAGAACAATACAAAATGGAAAAGCTCACTGGTAGAAGCAAACATACACTAAAGATAGGAAAGCATCAACACAGAAAATGATATCAAAAACAGTAAGCATGAGAAGAGGAGAAGATATTTGCAGGATATTTAAAATACATTTGAAATTAAGAGATCAGCAACTTGAAACAATCAGGTGTACATATAGGTTGCTATACCAAAACATTAAGGTAACTGCAAACCAAAAATCTATGATACACACATACAAAAAAGAGAAAAAAATCCAAACACAATGCTAAAGATGGTCATCAAATCACAGGAAAAGAAAAAAAAAAAAAAAAGGAAAGGATGAAAAAATATCTTTAAAAAAATTCCAAAACAATGAACAAAATGACAATAAAAACATACATATGGATAATTACCTTAAATTTAAACAGATTAAATGCTCCTACCAAAAGATGAAGACTGGCTGAATGGGTGAAAAAACAAGACCCATATATAAGCTGTCTTCAGGAGACCCAATTCAGACATAGAGACACACACAAACTGAAAGTGAAGGAATAGAAAAAGTATTCAGTGAAACTGGAAATCAAAAGACACTTGAAGTAACAATACTCATGTGAGACAAAATAGATTTTGAAATAAAGTCTGTTACAAGAGACAAAGAAGGACAGTATGTAATGATCAAAATATCAGTACAAGAAGAAGATATAACAATTATACATATATATGCACCCAACAGAGGAGAATCTCAATATATTAGGCAAATGCTAACAGCCTTAAAAGGAGAATTTGACAGTAACAAAATAGTGGGGGACTTTAAAACCCCATTTACATCAATGGATAGCTCATCCACAGAGAAAATCAATAAGGAAACACAGGCTTTAAATGACATATTAGACCTAACGAACTTAATTGATACTTATAGAGCATTCCATCCAAAAGCAGCAGAATACACATCCTTTTCAAGTGCACATGGAACATTCTCTAGGATAGATCACATGTGGGGTCACAAAGTAAGCCTTGGTAAATTTAAGGAAATTGAAATCATATCAAACATCTTTTCCAACCACAACACTATGAGATTAGAAGTCAACTACAAGGAAAAAATTGTAAAAAACACAAACACGTGGAGGCTAAACAATATGCTACTAAGCAACCAATGGATCACTGAAGAAATCAAAGAGGAAATTAAAAAATACCTAGATACAAAGGACAAAGAAAACACGATGATCCAAAACCTATGTGATGCAGAAAAAGCAGTTCTAAGAGGGAAGTTTAAAGCAATAAAATCTTACCTCAGAAGAACAAGAAAAATCTCAAATAAACAACCTAACCTTACCCCTAAAGCAACTAGATAAAGAAGAACAAACAAAACCCAAAGTTAGTAGAAGGAAAGAAACCATACAGATCAGAGCAGAAATAAATGAAATAGAGACAAGAAAACAATAGAAAAGAACAATTAAACTAAAAGCTTGTTCTTTGAAAAGACAAAACAATTGTTAAACCTTTAGCCAGATTTATCAAGAAAAAAAAAAGGGAGAGGGCTCAAATCAATAAAATTAGAAATGAAAATGGGGAAGTTACAATGGACACCACAGAAATACGAAGGATCATAAGAGACTATGACAAACAACTATATGCCAATAAAATGGACAACTTAGAAGAAATGGACAAATTCTTAGAAAGGTAAAATCTCTGAACCAGGAATAAACAGAAAATATGAATACACCAATCATAAGTGATGAAATTGAAACTGTGATTTAAAAAACCCAACAAACAGAAGTTCAGAACTAGATGGCTCCACAGGCAAATTCTATCAAACATTTAGATAAGAGTTAATACCTATCCTTCTGAAACTAGTCCAAAAAATTTCAGAGGAAGGAACAATCCCAAACTCATTCTATGAGGCCACCATCATGCTGATACCAAAACCAGATACAACAAAAAAAGAAAATTGCAGGTCAATATCACTGATAAACATATATGCAAAATCCTCAATAAATTACTAGCAAACTGAATCCAATAATACTTTAAAATGATCGTACACCATGATTAAGTTGGATTTATCCCAGGAATGCGAAGATTTTTCAATACCCTCAAATCAATCAGAGTAATGCACCACATTAACAAATTGAAGAATAAAAACCACATGATCATCTCAATAGATGTGGAAAAAGCTTTTGACAACATTTAACATCCATTTTAAATAAAAACTCTCCAGAATGTGGGCATAGAGGGACCTACCTCAACATAATAAAGGCCATTTATGAAAAACCCACAGATAACATCATACTCAATGGTGAAAAGCTGAAAGCATTTCCTCTAAGATCAGGAACAAGCGAACGATGTCCATTCGCACCAGTTTTATTCAACATAGTATTTGAAGTCCTAGCCAAAGCAATCAGAGAAAAAAAAGAAGTGAAAGGAGTTTAAATTGGAAAAGAAGACGTAAAACTGTCACTCTTTGCAGATGACATGATATTGGCTTCGTCAAAAAGTTCATTCAAGTTTTCTGTAAGAAGTTATGGAAAAACCCAAATGAACTTTTGGCAAATCCAGTAGTATGCATAAAAAAATCTTAAAGATGAACCTTTGGCCAATCCAATACTATACATAAAAAATTTTAAAGATGCTACCAGAAAACTACTAGAACTCATTAATGAATTTGGTAAAGTTGCAGTATATAAAATCAATACACAGAAATCTGTTTCATTTCTATACACTAACAATGAAAGGTCAGAAAGAGAAATTAAGGAAACAACCCCATTTACCATAACATCAAAAAGAATAAAATACCTAGGAATAAATCTAAGGAGGCAAAAGACCTGTACTCTGAAAACTATAATACCCTGATGAAAGAAAGAGAAGATAACACAAACAGATGGAAAGTTATACCATGTCCTTGGATTGGAAGAATCAATATTGTCATAATGACTATAGTAACCAAGGCAATGTACATTTTCAATGTAATTCCTATCAAATAGCCAATGGTACTTTTCACAGAGCTAGAACAAAAAAAATTAAAAATTGTATAGAAACACAAAAGACCCCAAATAGACAAAGCAATTTTGAGAAAGTAAAACGGAGCTGGAGGAATCATGCTCCTTGACTTTACACTATACTACAAAGCTACCATCATCAAAAGAGCATGGTACTGGCACAAAAACAGAAATATAGATCAATGGAAGAGGATAGAAAGCCCAGAAATAAACCCATACTCCTATGATCAATTAATCTACAACAAAGGAGGCAAGAATATACAATGAAAAGAGTCCCTTCAATAAGTGGTGCTGGGAAAACTGTACAGCTACATGTAAAATAATGAAATTATAACATTCTCTAACATGATACACACAAAAAAAACACCTCAAAATGGATTAAAGACCTAAATGTGAGACTGGATATGATAAGACTACTAGAGGAAATCACAGGCAGAACACTCTTTGACATAAATTGCAGCAATATCTTTTTAGATCCATTCATAAAGTAATGGAAATAAAATAAAAAATAAACAAATGGGACCTAATTAAACTCAAAAACTTTTGCACATCAAAGGAAACCATAAACAAAATGAAACGACCAACCACAGAATGAGAGAAAATATTTGCAAAAGATGCAACCGACAAGGGATTATTAATCTCCAAAATATACAAACAGCTCAGGAGCTCAATATCAAAAACAAAAACAAACAAAAAAAAAACACAGTCAAAAAATGGGCAGAAGATCTAAATAGACATTTCTCCAAGGAAAGCATACAGATGGCCAAAAAACACATGAAAAGATGCTCAACATTCCTAAGTATTAGAGAAATGCAAATCAAAACTTCAGTGAGTTATCATCTCACACCATTCAGAATGGCCATCATCAAAAAAATCTACAAACAATAAATGCTAGAGAGGGTATGGAGAAAAGGGAATCCTCTTACACTGTTGGTGGGAACGTAAATTGGTAAAACCATTATGGAGAACAGTATGGAGGTTCCTTAAAAAACTAAAAATGGAGCTGCTGTATGATCCAGCAATCCCACTCCTGAGCATATATCTAGAGAAAACCAGAATTTGAATGATGCATACACCCCGATGTTCATTGCAACACTATTTATAATAGCCAGGACATGGGAGCAACCTAAATGTCCATTGACAGAGGAATGGATAAAGCAGATGTGGTACATATATACAATGTAATATTACTCAGCCATAAATAGGAACAAAGTAGTGCCACTTGCAGAGACAAAGATGGACCTAGGGATTGTCATACAGAGTGAAGTAAGTCAGAAAGAGAAAAACAAATATTGTGTAGTATCACTTATATGTGGAATCTAGAAAAATGGTACAGATGAACTTATTTGCAAAGAAGAAATAGAGTCACAGATGTAGAGAACAAATGTATAGTTACCAAAGGGCGAAGGGTTGTAGGATGGACTGGTAGATTGGGTTTGGCATATATACACTACTATGTATAAAACAGATAACTAATGAAAACACAGTGTATGGCATAGGGAACTATACTCAATGCTATGTGGTGAACGAAATGGGAAGGAAATCTAAAAAAGAATGGATATATGTATATGTATAACTGAGTCACTTTGCTGCACAGCAGAAACTAACACAACATTGTAAAGCAACTATACTCCAATAAAAAATTATTTTAAAAAAAGAATGAAATAATGCTATTTGCAGCAACATGGATGGACCTAGAGATTATCATGCTAAGTGAAGTAAATCAGACAGAGAAAGACAAATATCATATGATATCCCTTAAATGTGAAATCTAAAGAAATGATACAAATGAACTTATAACAAACAGACTCACCAATGTAGAAAACAAACTTATGGTTGCCAAAGGGGAAAGGTGGGGAGGAGGAATAAATTAGGAGTTTGGGATTAACATTTACATACTATATACATAGAAAATAGATAATCAACGAAGATCTAGTATTGTACAGGGAGCTCTACTTATTATTCAGTAATAATTTATATGGGAAAGAAATCTGAAACAGAATATATATATATATATATATATATAACTGAATCACTTTGCTGTGCACCTGTAACTAACACAACATAGCAAATCACCTATACTCCAATGTAAACTAAAAAAAAAATTTTAAGTTATTAAAACAACCTTTCACTCTTCACAAAAATTAACTCAAAATGGATCATAGACCTGAGAGGAAAACACAAAACTATAGAACTATAAATCTCCTAGTAGAGAACACAGGAGAAAACCTAAATAATCTTGGGAATGGTGATACACTTTTAAATGCATCACTATGAGAGAAATAATGGATAAGCTAAACTTCATTAAAATTAAAAAAAATTCTGGAGAATGGGGATCAAGATGGTGGAGGAGTAGGAAACATGGATAAAGAAGATGTGGTACATATATACAATAGAATATTACTCAGCCACAAAATAGAACAAAATAATTCTCTTTGCAGCAACATGGATAGACCTAGAGATTGTCATATTGAGTGAAGTTAAATCAGACACAGAAAGGCAAATATCATATGATATCGCTTATATGTGGAATCTAAAAAAAGGGGTATAACTGAACTTAGTTACAAAAGAGAAGTAGAATCACAGATGTAGAAAAAAAAACTTAAAGTTACCAGGGGATAACGGGGGGGTGGGGGAGGGAGGGATAAACTGAGAGATTGGGGTTGACATATACACACTACTATATATAAAATAGTAACTAACAAGAACCTACTGTATAGCAAGGGAACTCTACTCAATACTCTGTAATGGCCTATATGGGAAAAGGATCTATAAAAAGAGTCAATATATGTATATGTATAACTGATTCACTTTGCTGTATACCTGAAACTAACATAACATTGTAAAGCAACTATACTTCAATAAAATTTTTTTTTAAAAGAATTAAAAACTTTCCCCTGTGAAAGAAATGTCAACAGTTCAAGAAGACAAGTCAGAGTGGAAGAAACTATTTACAAAAGACACATCTGATGAACATTATCCAAAATATACAAATAACTTTTAAAGCTCAACAATAAGCAAACATACAATCCAATTAAAGAATGGGCCAAAGATCTTAACAGACACCTGACCAAGGAAGAAATACAGATGGGAAATAAGTATAGGTAAAGATGTTCCACATCATATGTGATCAGGGAAATGCAAATTAAAACAACAATGAAATACCACTACACAGCCTTTAGATTGGCCATAATCCATAACACTGACAATGCCAAATGCTGACAAGGATGTGGAGCAACAGGAACTCTCATTCATTGCTGGTGGGAATGCAAAATCATATAGCCATTTTGGAAGACAGTTTGATGGGTTTTTACAAAACTAAGCATATTTTTACGATATAATTCTGCAATTATGTTCCTTGGTATCAACCCAAAATAGTTGAAAGCTTAGGTCCACAACAAAAACCTGCACACAGATATTTATAGCTGCTTCATCCATAATTACCAAAACTCAGAAGCAACCAACATATCCTTAAATAGGTGAATAGATAAATAAACTGTGGTACATTCAGACAATGGAACTAAAAAAGAAATGAGCTGTCAAACAATGAAAATACATGGAATGCATTTTACAAAGTGAAAGAAGCCAGTGTGAAAAGTAGTACTTTTCATACTGTATGATTCCAACTATATGACATTCTGGAAAAGGCAAAAATAAGGAGACTATACATATCAGTGTTTGTGAGGGATTGGGGGAAGGGGAGAGATTAATAAGCAGTGTATAGAAGATTTTTTAGGACAGTGAAAAATTTTTGTATAATACTGCAATGATGGATATATGTCATTATACATTTGTCCAAGCCCATAGAATGGACAACATCAAGAATGAACCCTAATGTAAATAAGGGATTTTGAGTGATTATGTTGTGTCAATGTAGGTTTATCAATTCTAACAAATGTATCACCCACTCTGGTGGGTGACACTGATAATAGGGGAAGCTATGTAGGTGTCAGGGCAGGGAGTATATGGGAAATCTCTGTCTTTTCCTCTTGATTTTGCTGTGAACCTAGAACTGTTCTAAAATGCTGACTTTTAAAAAATTACTAGAACTTAATTTCTGTTTTCTAGGATGGAGTTTTTTTCTTTTCCTCTTGTGAAAGATTTTTTTTTCTTTATTCTGGGAAGGTTTATCTTTTGGGGATTTTTAAAGTTATTCAGACATACAGAAAGTTACCTACGTTTTCTTCTTGAGAATTTCTTGATATCAGAAAAATAATCTACATGCAGACACTTAAGACTAAGTTAGCAAATGTTCTCTTTGGTAATGTGGTTCTGATTTAGATTGCCCTGGTTAGCACTTATTATTTCTTCATTTGTTTGTATGCTTCCCATGCAAGCATTTGCTCACAAAATGCTGGAAACAGAAACTAAAGTGTTACTACCTAGCCCCAACCTTGTTGATTTCATTTATGTTTTTCAATGCACAGTATTCTACACTTTGGGGAATACACAGGGAATTCTGTATTGTGGAATTGTCCTTAAGGGTGCCTGGGTAGACCAATACCTGTGGCAAGGGGGTGAATTTCTCCCTGAAGAGAATGCATGTGCACCATGAATCAGGCTGGGAGAGGTCAATCAAGGGCAGAAATTGAGATCTCCTGGGGGTGTCAACAGGAAAGCTATTTCTTTTCTCTTTAGCCTCAGGGAGTTGGCATCTAGCCTACAGAAGAAGTGTAGTTAGGAAATTCTCCTTGCCCATTTACCAGGAATTAAGCTGAACTCTATGAGACAGGAAAGACAAGAGATGGCACAGAAGTTGATTTTTACCACAGTGAGGGAGGCCAAAATCTAATGGAAAAAATGGTCCCAGGAGACCTTTGACCTGTGGCTTGAGATTATAGATTCTAAAAACAACCACAACCAAATATAAGTTTTCTGTATTACAGTTCCCTTCTCTTGTTTCTTTTTGGAACAGCCTTGTTAAACAAATTGCATACGCCTGTTGTGCTTCAGAGAATTGAGACATGAGCTTGCCACTATGCTTGAGGTGAAGTCAAAGAAGAAGGGGAACCCCTCCAGAGATACATATGAATTGAAGCTCAGCACAGAACTAGGGAACAAGGTCTAGAATCAGGGTCCTGGGTCCAAGTGACCAGTGAGTACCAGAAAAGATTTTGATAGCCTATGTTTTAAGAGCATAACAAATGCTCTCAGGATTTCCAGAGGCACCTGGGAGAAGGAAATCTAATAAAAGACTAGCATCTCTAAGTCAAACAGGATGAGTGTCTGTACCAAGATAAATCAGTAAAACAAAGGAAGTACTACTTTATTTTGAAGTCACAGACTTCTGAGGACTGGAGAATATGAGTTAAAATGTATTTTCAATTTTTCTTGTGCTTTACCCAGTTCCTGATAAAACAAATGTTTTAAAATTTCCACCTGTAGATAGAAATACATAGTTATACCTTTCTGGTGAAGTCCTTGATTACATTTGAGAAAAAGGCAAAAGACAGAGGAAGAACAGTGATATTTAGAACACCTGAAGAATAGCATAACTTAATACTGAAAATATTGGGTTGGCTAAACTTTTGTTTGGGTTTTTCTGTAAGATGTTATGGAAAAACCCAAACGAAATTTTTGGCCAACTCAATATTATTTTTATAAATTAATTTCTGAACATGAAATTAATATGCTATATATGCATTAATTTTATGTGTAAAACAAGCCCAACTCTACTTGTCACAACCTTAAAAAACAGATTTTTTTTAACATCTTTATTAGAGTATAATTGCTTTACAATTGTGTGTTAGTTGCTGCTTTATAACAAAGTGAATCAGTTATACATATACATATGTCTCCATCTCTCTTCCCTCTTGCATCTCACTCCCTCCCACCCTCCCTATCCCACCCCTCTGGGTGGTCACAAAGCACCGAGCTGATCTCCCTGTGCTATGCGGCTGCTTCCCACTAGCTATCTATTTTACGTTTGATAGTGTATATATGTCCATACCACTCTCTCTGTCCCAGCCTACCATTCCCCCTCCCCGTATCCTCAAGTCCATTCTCTACTAGGTCTGCATCTTTATTCCCGTCTTGCCCCTAGGTTATTCTGATCTTTTTTTTTTTTTTCTTTTTTTAGATTCCATATATATGTGTTAGCATATGGTATCTGTTTTCCTATTTCTGACTTACTTCACTCTGTATGACAGTCTATATGTCCATCCACCTCACTACAAATAACTCAGTTTAATTCCTTTTTATGACTGAGTAATATTCCATTGTATATATGTGCCACATCTACTTTTTACATTCATCTCTGTTGACGGACACTTCAGTTGCTTCCATGTCCTGGCTATTGTAAATAGAGCTGCAATGAACATTTTGGTACATGACTCTTTTTGAATTATGGTTTTCTCAGGGTATATGCCCAGGAGTGGGATTGCTGGGTCATATGGTAGTTCTATTTTTAGTTTTTTAAGGAACCTCCAAACTGTTCTCCATACTGGCTGTATCAATTTACATTCCCACCAACAGTGCAAGAGGGTTCCCTTTTCTCCACACCCTCTTCAGCATGTGTTGTTTGTAGATTTTTTGATGATGGCCATTCTGACCAGTGTGAGATGATATCTCACTGTAGTTTTGATTTGTATTTCTCTAATGATTAATGATGTTGAGCATTCTTTCATATGTTTGTTGGCAATCTGTATATCTTCTTTGGAGAAATGTCTATTTAGGTCTTCTGCCCATTTTTGGATTCAGCTGTTTGTTTTTTTGATATTGAGCTGCATGAGTTGCTTGGAAGTTTTGGAGATTAATCCTTTGTCAGTTGCTTCATTTGCAAATATTTTCTCCCATTCTGAGGGTTGTCTTTTGGTCTTGTTTATGGTTTCCTTTGTTGTGCAAAAGCTTTTACGTTTCATTAGGTCCCATTTGTTTATTTATGTTTTTATTTCCATTTCTCTAGGAGGTGGGTCAAAAAGGATCTTGCTGTGATTTATGTCATAGAGTGTTCTGCCTATGTTTTCCTCTAAGAGTTTGATGGTGTCTGGCCTTACATTTAGGTCTTTAATCCATTTTGAGTTTATTTCTGTGAATGGTGTTAGGGAGTGTTCTAATTTCTTTCCCCAGGACTGCTTATTGAAGAGGCTGTCTTTTCTCCACTGTATATTCCTGCCTCCTTTATCAAAGATAAGGTGACCATATGTGTGTGGATTTATCTCTGGGCTTTCTATCCTGTTCCATTGATCTATATTTCTGTTTCTGTGCCAGTACCATACTGTCTTGATTACTGTAGCTTTGTAGTATAGTCTGAAGTCAGGGAGCCTGATTCCTTCGCTCCATTTTTCTTTCTCAAGACTGCTTTGGCTATTCGGGGTCTTTCTGTTTCCATACAAATTGTGAAATTTTTTGTTCTAGTTCTGTGAAAAGTGCCAGTGATAGTTTGATAGGGATTGCATTGAATCTGTAGATTGTTTTGGGCAGTAGAGTCATTTTCACAATGTTGATTCTTCCAATCCGAGAACATGGTATATCTCTCCATCTATTTGTATCATCTTTAGTTTCTTTCATCAGTGTCTTATAACTTTCTGCATACAGGTCTTTTGTCTCCTTAGGTAGGTTTATTCCTAGATATTTTATTCTTTTTGTTGCAATGGTAAATGGGAGTGTTTTCTTAATTTCACTTTCAGATTTTTCGTCATTAATGTATAGGAATGCCAAAGATTTCTGTGCATTAATTTTGTATCCTGCTACTTTACCAAATTCATTGATTAGCTCTAGTAGTTTTCTGGTAGCATCTTTAGGATTCTCTATGTATAGTATCATGTCATCTGCAAACAGTGACAGCTTTACTTCTTCTTTTCCGATTTGGATTCCTTTTATTTCTTTGTCTTCTCTGATTGTTGTGGCTGAAACTTCCAAAACTATGTTGAATAATAGTGGTGAGAGTGGGAAACCTTTTCTTATCCCTGATCTTAGTGGAAATGGTTTCAGTTTTTCACCATTGAGGACAACGTTGGTTGTGGGTTTGTCATATATGGCCTTTATTATGTTGAGGAAACTTCCCTCTATGTCTACTCTCTGGAGGGTTTTTATCATAAATAGGTGTTGAATTTTGTCAAAAGCTTTCTCTGTATCTATTGAGATGATCATATGGTTTTTCTCCTTCAAGTTGTTAATATGGTGTATCACATTGATTGATTTGTGTATATTGAAGAAGCCTTGCATTCCTGGGAAAAACCCCACTTGATCATAGTGGATGATCCTTTTAATGTGCTGTTGGATTCTGTTTGCTAGTATTTTGTTGAGGATTTTTGCATCTATGTTCATCAGTGATATTGGCCTGTAGTTTTCTTTCTTTGTGACATCTTTGTCTGGTTTTGGTATCAGAGTGATGGTGGCCTCCTAGAATGAGTTTGGGAGTGTTCCTCACTCTGCAATATTTTGGAAGAGTTTGAGAAGGAAAGGTGTTAACTCTTCTCTAAATGTTTGATGGAAGTCACCTGTGAAGCCATCTGGTCCTGGGCTTTTGTTTGTTGGAAGACTTTTAATCACAGTTTCAATTTCAGTGCTTGTGATTGGTCTTTTCATATTTTCTATTTCTTCCTGGTTCAGTATCGGAAGGTTGTGCATATCTACAAATTTGTCCATTTCTTCCAGGTTGTCCATTTTATTGGGATACAGTTGCTTGTAGTAATCGCTCATGATCCTTTGTATTTCTGCAGTGTCAGTTGTTGCTTCTCCTTTTTCATTTCTAATTCTATTGATTTGACTCTTCTCCCATTTTTCCTGATAAGTCTGGCTAAATGTTTATCAATTTTGTTTATCTTCTCAAAGAACCAGCTTTTAGTTTTATTGATCTTTGCTACCATTTCCTTCATTTCTTTTTCATTTATTTCTGACCTGATATTTATGTTTTATTTCCTTCTGCTAACTTTGGTGTTTTTTTTGTTCTTCTTTCTCTAATTGCTTTAAGTGTAAGGTTAGGTCTTTTATTTGAGATGTTTCTTGTTTCTTAAGGTAGGCTTGCATAGCTATAAACTTCCCTCTTAGAACTGCTTTTGCAGCACCCCAAAGGTTTTGGGTCATTGTGTTTTCATGGTCATTTGTTTCTAGGTATATTTTGATTTCCTCTTTGATTTCTTCAGTGATCTCTTGGCTATTAATAGTGTGTTGTTTAGCCTCCATATGTTTGTATTTCTTACAGATTTTTTCCTGTAATTGATATCTAGTCTCATAGCGTTGTGGTCAGAAAAGATACTTGATACAATTTCAATTTTCATAAATTTACCATGGCTTGATTTGTGATCCAAGATATGATCTATCCTGGAGAATGTTCTATGAGCACACGAGAAGAATGTGCATTCTGTTGTTTTTGGATGGAATGTACTATAAATATCAATTAAGTCCATCTCATTTAATGTATCATTTAAAGCTTGTGTTTCCTTATTTATTTTCATTTTGAATGATTTGTCCATTGGTGAAAGTGGGGAGTTAAAGTCCCACTTGATTGTGTTACTGTCAATTTCCCCTTTTATGGCTGTTAGTATTTGCCTTATGTATTGAGGTGCTCCTATGTTGGGTACATAAATATTTACAATTGTTATATCTTCCTCTTGGATTGATCCCTTGATCATTTTGTAGTGTCCTTCTTTGTCTCTTGTAATAGTATTTGTTTTAAAGTCTATTTTGTCTGATACGAGAATTGCTACTCCAGCTTTCTTTAGATTTCCATTTGCATGGAATATCTTTTTCCATCCCCTCACTTTCAGTCTGTATGTGTCCCTAGGTCTGAAATGGGTCTCTTGTAGACAGCATATATATGGGTCTTGTTTTTGTATCCATTCAGCCAGTCTGTGTCTTTTGGTGGGAGCATTTATTCCATTTATGTTTAAGGTAATTATCGATATGTATGTTCCTATTACCATTTTCTTAATTGTTTTGGGTTTATTATTGTAGGTCTTTTCCTTCTGTTGTGTTTCCTGCCTAGAGAAGTTCCTTTAGCATTTGTTGTAAAGCTGGTTTGGTGGTGCTGAATTCTCTTAGCTTTTGCTTGTCTGTAAAGGTTTTAATTTCTCCGTCAAATCTGAATGAGATCCTTGCTGGGTGGAGTAATCTTGGTTATAGGTTTTTCTCCTTCATCACTCTAAATATGTCCTGCCACTCGCTTCTGCCTTGCAGAGTTTCTTCTGAAAGATCAGCTGTTAACCTTATGGGGATTCCCTTATGTGTTATTTGTTGTTTTTCCCTTGCTTCTTTTAATATTTTTTCTTTGTATTTAATTTTTGATAGTTTGATTAATATGTTTCCTGGCCTGTTTCTCCTTGGATTTTTCCTGTATGGGACTTTCTGTGCTTCCTGGACTTGATTAACTATTTCCTTTCCCATATTAGGGACGTTTTCAACTATAACCTCCTCAAATATTTTCTCAGTCCCTTTCTTTTTCTCTTCTTCTTCAGGACCCCTATAATTCGAATGTTGTTGCATTTAATGTTGTCCCAGAGGTCTCTGAGATTGTCCTCAATTCTTTTCATTCTTTTTTCTTTCTTCTGCTCTGCAGTAGTTATTTCCACTATTTTATCTTCCAGGTCACTTATCCGTTCTTTTGCCTCAGTTATTCTGCTATAGATACCTTCTAGAGAATTTTTAATTTCATTTTTTGTGTTGTTCATCACTGTTTGTTTCCTCTTTAGTTCTTCTAGGTCCTTGTTAAACGTTTCTTGTATTTTCTCCATTCTATTTCCATGATTTTGGATCATCTGTACTATCATTATTCTGAATTTTTTTAAGTTAGACTGCCTATTTCCTCTTCATTTGTTAGGTTTGGTAGGTTTTTGCCTGGCTCCTTCATCTGCTGTGTGTTTCTCTGTCTTCTTATTTTGTTTACCTTCGTGTTTGGGGTCTCCTTTTTGCAGGATGCAGGTTCGTATTTTCAGTTTTTTTTGGTGTCTGTCCCCAGTGGCTAAAGTTGTTTCAGTGGGTTGTGTAGGCTTCCTGGTGGACGGGACACGTGCCTGTGTTCTGGTGGATGAGGTTGCATCTTGTCTTTCTGGTGGGCAGGTCAACCTCTGGTAGTGTGTTTTGTGGTGTCTGTGGCCTTATTATGATTTTAGGCAGCCTCTGTGCTAATGGATGGGTGTGTTCCTGTCTTGCTAGTTGTTTGGCATAGGGTGTCCTGCACTGTAGCTTGCTGGTCAGTGAGTGGAGCTGGATTTTGGCGTTCAGATTGAGATCTCTAGGAGATTTTTGCCATTTGATATTACATGCAGCTGGGAGTTCTCTTGTGGACCAGTGTCCTGAACTTGGCTCTCCCACCTCAATGGCACAGCCCTGACGCCTGGCTGGAGCACCAAGAGCCTGTCCTCCACATGGCTCAGAATAAAAAGAAAGAAAGAAAGGAAGATAAAATACAATAAAGTAAAATATAATAAAATAAAGTTATTAAAATAAAAAATAATTTTGAAGAAAAAAAAATTTTTAAGTAAAAAAAAAAAAAAAACTGACAGACAGAACCCTAGGACAAAGAGTAAAAGAAAGCTCTACAGACAATATCACACACAGAAGCATACACATACACACTCACAAAAAGAATAAAAGGGTAAAAAATATATATATCATTGCTCCCAAGTCCACCTCCTCAATTTGGGATGATTCGTTGTCTATTCAGATATTCCACAGATGCATGGTACATCAAGTTGATTGTGGAGATTTAATCCACTGCTTTTGAGGCTGCTGGGAGAGATTTCCCTTTCTCTTCTTTTTTCACACAGCTCCCAGGGTTCAGCTTTGGATTTGGACCCGGCTCTGCGTGTAGGTCGCCTGAGGGTGTCTCTTTTTCGCTCAGACAGGACGGGTTTAAAGGAGCAGCTAATTCGGGGGCTCTAGCTCACTGAGGCTGGGGGGAGGGAGGGGTACAGATGCGGAGTGAGCCTGCGGCAGCAGAGGCCAGCATGACCTTGCACCAGCCTGAGGCGCGCCGTGTGTTTTCCCGGGGAATGTGTCCCTGGATCACGGGACCCTGGCAGTGGCGAGCTACACAGGCGCCTGTGAGGGGAGGTGTGGATAGTAACCTGTGCTTGCACACAGGCTTTTTGGTGGCTGCAGCAGCAGCCTTAGCATCTCATGCCCGTCTCTGGAGTCCATGCTGATAGCTGCGGCTCGCGCCCGTCTCTGGAGCTCCTTTCAGCCGCGCTCTGAATCCCCTCTCCTCATGCACCAGGAAACAAAGAGGCAAGAAAAAGTCTCTTCAGTGGCATGGACATATATACATTACCAAACGTAAAATAGGTAGCTAGTGGGAAGCAGCCACATAGCACAGGGAGATCAGCTTGGTGCTTTGTGACCACCTAGAGGGGTGGGATAGGGAGAGTGGGAGGGAGGGAGATGCAAGAGGGAAGAGATATGGAGACATATGTATATGTATAACTGATTCACTTTGTTTTAAAGCAGAAACTAACACACCATTGGAAAGCAATTATACTCCAATAAAGATGTTAATAAAATTAAAAAATAAATAAAATTAAAAAAAGAAAAAGTCTCTTGCCTCTTCGGCAGCTCCAGACTTTCCCAGACTCCCTCCCGGCTAGTTGTGGAGCACTAGTCCCTTCAGGCTGTGTTCACCCAGCCAACCCCAGTCCTCTCCCTGGGATCTGACCTCCGAAGCCCGAGCCTCAGCACCCAGCCCCCACCCATCACAGCGGGTGAGCAGACAAGCCTCTCGGGCTGGTGAGGGCTGGTCGGCACTGATCCTCTGTGCGGGAATCTCTCCGCTTTGCCCTCCGCACCCCTGTTGCTGAGCTCTCCTCCATGGCTCCGAAGCTTCCCCCCTCCGCCACCCACAGTCTCCACCCGCAAAGGTCCTTCCTAGTGTGTGGAAACCGTTCCTCCTTCACAGCTCCCTCCCCCTGGTGCAGGTCCCATCCCTATTCTTTTGTCTCTGTTTTGTCTTTTTTCTTTTGCCCTACCCATGTACGTGTGGAGTTTCTTGCCTTTTGAGAGGTCTGAGGTCTTCTGCCAGCGTTCAAGTAGGTGTTCTGTAGGAGTTGTTCCACATGTAGATGTATTTCTGAAGTATTTTTGGGGAGGAAGGTGATCTCTGAGTCTTACTCTTCTGCCATCTTGAAGTTTCTCTTAATAAACAGATTTGAAAATACCTAGTAGAGTAAAACTATTACAATATCTACTAAAAAAAAAATGCCTGTTTAATTAAAAAATTGTATAGAGGCATAGAGATATTAACAAACAGAAATGAAATGTATTTTATTTAGGATTGTGTAAATATATGTTAGATTGAAATAACTTTTGAAACTATTTAGCATTTAAAAGTCATCTTAATAGCAGGCAAAAGAGGTTGTTTTCATTGCCACTCAGTCCTTCCACCCCTAAATGGTTCTCTGAGATCTCTCACCAAGAGTTGACATAATAATTTGTGATAACTTCCCAGAAAAAAATCAGAAGAAATCTAGAAAAACTATTATGCCACTTGAGGAATGACTGTGAATCCAGGCAACACATAGCTGTAGAGTGGAGAAGAAAAACTTGACTGCTGGGATGTAATGAAAAGGATCTGGCTGGCTGTAAAATGGTAGAGAGGATTATCTCATGAGGTAAAGAGGTAGAGAATTCAATTTCCAAGCTCTCTTCCAGATCTTAAGATTCTATGAATTTGACAATCTTTTCCACCATTGCATATTGAATGACACTGGAGTAGGTTTATTTGTTTAGTTATTAATATGATTGCCATCTTTGCAAGGCACCTTTTATTTTTTGTGAATTTTTCAGGCTTTTCTTTTGATTGACCAATTGAAAATACATATATATAGATTCTGCCCTCACGGCACTAACATTCAAAAGAAAATAAACAATTAAGTCAATCATGCAGGTGCTTTATCCAACTTGACACTAAATATTCACAAGAGGGTGGGACTTTAAACATCTGTATTTTTAAAGGGCAGTGATTGGGTTGTGGCTATGCTGAGTACATGAAAGTGTGCGATAGCTCTAAGCCCATTTGCTTTCAGGTAATATGAATAACAATAACAAAGATGTCAGTGATCTGGGCTGCCGATTTTTATTTTATTTTATTATTTTGGCATTTTGTGGTTTACAGAGAGTATTTCTATCTCTTATTTCATTTAATCTCACCACAGAAGGTTAAAGCATATATTAATAATTGCATTTTATAGATGAGAGAATTAGAGTCAGAAGGTTAAAGCAGCCCAAGGTGACATAACTAGTTAATGATAGAGCAGAACTGGTTAATGATGCAGCAGAGACTTGAGTCCAAGTCTTCTGGCTCCAAGACTTATTTCCCCTTAGCATTAGATACTGGTTTTACCTTAGTACTTTTTTGGAAAATAGGTGTTAGAGTTTATAAGTTAATGTTTTCACACCTCAAAGGAAACTGTCAGAATCTGAATTATTATCAAACGCAAGAAAAAATTATGGTGTAATTAGAATATGGCAGGACATATTGATGACTGCTTAGTTTAATACTATTTTCTCTACTTTTACACAAAGGAAAAATGTTGAATGATGGCATTTCTGATCAAAAAGTGGTCTGTTTCCTCCTCTGAACCAATTCATCATGCTTTCAGTATCACAACGGTTTTCAGTTGAGCTTTTATTTGTAAAGGTAGAAGCTTCTTGAGACAATTTCTGTTTGTTATCAATAAAGCATTTCCCCCTCCTCCTCAGCAGATTTCAACTAGATCCGACAGTGGTAAAACATCTCTCCCTTAAGCCAGAAATCCTCCATAGGTTTAATAGAGTGGCAAGGGGTCTCCTGGCAGACACAAAATAATATTCACGTTTTTCCAGACTCTGTTAGTCTAAATTTGAGAGACTACGATATAAACTTTAAAAATATCAGTTAATATAGCTGTTTCCATTAAAAATGTCAAATACCATCAACTATAGGAAAGAAATCATGTTGATTTTCACCCCCATGTCAGTTGACTGCTAAAGTAAGCATTTTGACATCATGTAGACATTAACATTTTCTACATGATGCCAAATGTCATGTTGACAAAAGAAAAATGCAAAAAAATTAGTCGTATGATGTTTTGTAGCCACAACTTTAATTTTCCTGATGCTAGTTATTATGTATTCTTTTCTGAAGCAGAAAAATCATATCATGCATTATCATTTCTTTCTTACAGATATAAAATTAGGGGTATTTTTCTTGATTCTTTAAGTAGTCAGAGCTTATTTGTTTAGGCATCTAATCTGAAAATAAGATACAATGTTAAAGAATTTGAGTTAAAATGACCAATTCTCTATAAAGTTGCATTGTATTGACCATAATAAATTAAAGAAAAATTAGTAAGAAGACAGTAGGTAAAATATACACATATATAAACTTTATATATGATCATATAATGAATAATAGTAGAATTTGGGGTCAGACTATTTTTATCTATGAGTAAAATAAGAAATTGATTTAAATAACAAGAAAAGCAATATAATTAGATGTTTCTTTAGGATTCACTAGAATATATAAACCCAATCAAAATGAATCACCGAAAAAAAAAAAAAAAAATGAATCACCGAGAAATACTTAACACAGTTACAGGGACAGTGGGGAACACCCTTCTCTCTTCAGTTGAGGAAAAAATATTTATTAAACAATGTTGAAAAATATGTAACAGAATATAAGTGCTAAGCGGTACATTCTATAATTGCTTTAGGTGTTCCAAGGAATAAAAGACTGGTGAAGACTCTGTTAGAGGAGTGGTGTTCCAGCTGAGCCTTAAAGCAAAGTTCAAGCTTGAATTGATAGAGGTGAGAAAGGAAGACATTCCAGATGAGAAAGGCATTGTGAGGGAAATCCTAAGGGTGAAAGTAAGCAAGGTGTACATTTTCCTTTTGTTTGTGAAAATATGGCACTGAGTGTCTTAACCTAAATGGCTTGGATATGGTTTTAGTAAATGCTTTGAATTTCCATTTCTTTTCTGACTTTGGTGACCCTGTCATTGTTGACTTAAGAGCATTAGTAATAGTAATGTTCATTAGACAATAATAAAAATAATACTGATATCTCAGTAATCTACTTGCCATATTATTTGTGTAATCAGCATTTATATTCTTCAGTGTCAATATATGTCAATAAAGAACCATCCTTAAATGCAATTTTCCAAATTCATTACTTACCACTAATATAGTAGTAACATGATGAAAAGAACATGGACTTCTAGGATTCGGAATAACGATTTAGTGGCAGCGGTAAGAGGAAGAGAGGGTGCAGTGCTATTCTAAGTCATAGTGTGAAAACTGAGTTTTCTGTGCTAGTGAATGTTGGACACTTTATTTTCCCTAGGTTTCTTGAGGCAAAACTTTTGTTCCCAGCAACTAATGGGCAACTGATAACCCTCTATGCTGGGTGTATGGGGTATGCCAAGTGACATTCTATCTGTAGTCAGATAACATAATAGGCATTCAGAATTTTAAAATCAAAGGAGAAAAACAGAGAAGAAGTAAGAATAATCAGATAGAGGATTATTCATCAGGAAAATCAAGTGAGATCTGCTAGACAATTCCTCCTAAAAAAGTGTGATAGGTGAGAAAATTTGTTGGTGGTTCACAAAACAAATTTTTGACTTTAATAATTACGTATTGAATATCTATAACTGCATTAGAAAACATGTGTGGATATATGTGTGTTTGCATAATTAACACAACAAACCACAACTTAATGTTGAGGTTCTTAATATGTGGTTCCCAAACAAATCACATCAGTATCACCGGGGACCTTATTAGAAATGCAAATTATCAAGCCCTACCCTAGACCTCCTGAATCAGAAACTTTGGGGGTGATGTCCAACAGTCTGTTTTATTTAACAAGCCCTCTAGGTGATTCCAATGTGTGCTAAAGATTGAGAACCACTAATTTGATGAATATAATTGCTTAAGATAAGGCTAAATAAAAAATCTACTTAAATTTAGTTAAAAAGTAAATTTTGGTATAAGTGGTATGTGAATAAGAAAAATCTCATGAAGGTAATATTTAAATTCCTAAAGTTTAAATATAGTGCTTTCCTGTGGAGAAATGTAAAAACTATGGTTTGGCAAGAATTTACAATGGACAACAAATGAAAAAATGAAGAAAAGAAGAAAGAAAGAAGGAAGGAGTAAACAGGGTTTAATGAAAACTAACATGTATCCAAAGGACCACTTTGGAAGATCCACTATAGAAAAGATTAGTAAATGATAGTTTGGGATAATCTTGCCTAATATTGACTATCTGAACCTCATCATTACAAATAATCTGGTTAAAAACCACAGAGCAGAAAGATCCCTGACTTTATGACTCAAACAAAGAAGCACTTCCCAGATGGCCTAAATTAATGGACATTTTGTTTGTTAAACTCCAAAAACCCTGCCTTAGTTTTTTGGGGTTTTTTTTTTGTTTGTTTTGTTTTGTTTTGTTTTTTGTATTTGGCAGAAATCCAGTTTGAACATTCCTGGTGCCACTGTCTATAATCAGGGAATTTGTGCAAATCTCAAAGGATCATTCTCTGCTTTAGAGAAAATACCAAAAATAGTTATTTCAGCCCTCATATACAAAGAAGATGTGAAATTCTACTTTTTTCCCCCCTAGACTTAAATTTAATAGTGCCTGAATTATCATTTTATCATAGAAGTTCCTACAGGTAAACTTAATAAATTAAAATATTTAACAGAGTAGTTTTTGGGAATAAAGCATATTAACATTAAGGAAATAAATGTCTATCAAGGCATTTGGGGCATATGTGGGACACTGTAAAACTCTATGAAATACTTGGAATGGTATCCCAGAATGAAATAGGAGAGAAATGGGGGTACAACAATATATGTAAAGATACTGGCCAAGAATTCTCCAAGATTGATTGAAGCCAATGTAAGGGAGGAAAAATAATTATCCTTCTACCCTTCTGAGTTCTTAGAGGCTCCTGTAATAAAAGACAGATTAACAAGAGATAAACAAATAGAAATTTACTAACATTAATACCCCATGTAGGGGCTTCCCTGGTAGCACAGTGGTTGAGAATCTGCCTGCCAATGCAGGGGACACAGGTTCGAGACCTGGTCTGGGAAGATCCCACATGCCGCGGAGCAACTAGGCTCGTGAGCCACAACTACTGAGCCTGCACGTCTGGAGCTTGTGCTCCACAACAAGAGAAGCCACGATAGTGAGAGGCCCATGCACCACGATGAAGAGTGGCCCACGCTTGCCACAGCTAGAGAAAGCCCTCGCACAGAAATGAAGACCCAACACAGCCATAAATAAATAAAAAAAAAAAAAAAAAAAAAAAAGAGTGGCCCCCCATTTGCCGCAACTAGAGAAAGCCCTTGCACAGAAATGAAGACCCAACAATTAATTAATTAATTAAAAAAAATACCCCATGTATACACGGGTGATATCCAGGAAAAATGAGTAACTCAAAGAGGTTGCTTTAGAATGTAGGGTTAAATACCATCTTAATAGGGAAAGGGAAGAGGGGATATAAGCCTTGTAGGAAAGAGTAAGGAATTTTTAAGAAAGATGAATGGGTCCTTAGAGGAATAGACAGGAGGTATTTGTGACAAAATTTGTCTGGGTGTGGTGTCAACTTCTGATCTCCTCTCCTGTGATGAGTCAATTTCCCTAGTTTATGAAAATCCCAGGGAGGGTATCTATGACAATGGAGTTCTTTTCAGTGGATCTGTCTTTAGGCAGATAAGGGAAATTCAGAGAAACCCTCTCCTTGAATTTTCTGTTTATCCAGTGTCTACAACTCAAAATTAATAAATATACCAAGCAGCATATTTTGAGGCAGCATATTCTGCTGCCCTGTACCAATAAACAATATTTCCAAGAGTCTCAAAGAATCCTAATCAGGCTAAATACACCTAGGAACATCACAGCCACAATGCTGAAGGCCAAAAGTAAAAAAAAAGAAAATCTTGACACAATCAGAGAAAAAGAAACATATAGAGAAATAGAGAAGAACAAAGCTAATAATGACAGTAGACTTCTTATCATAAAGTAGGCCAAAAGTCAATGAAATTACATGTTGACTGGGTAAAGAAACAAACCACTTGTCAACTGAGACTGTTACAACCAACAAAAGTCTCTTTAAAAAATAAAGACAAAATAAATAATTTTCCAGATTAAAAACAAACCCTGAGAGAATTTATCACCAGCATACCTGTACTATAAGAAAGATTAAAATAAGTTTTACAGTCAGAAAGAATATAAGCCAGTTGGAAATCTGTCTCTACACAAAGAAATGAATTAGTACCAGAAATGGTAAAAATGTGAGTAAACAGAAAAAATTCTCTTTTATTTTTAATCTCTTTAAAAATCATTGATAGTCTAAAACAAAGAGAATAGTAAAATATTGTGGGGTTTATAACATATGTAAAAGTAAAATAAATGACAATGATAGTATAAATGGTAGGAGGGAAAAAATAGAAGCATACAGTTGTAAGGTTCTTAAAATATGCAAAAAATGGTATATTATTATTTGAAGGTAACTATGATAAGTTAAAGATGCATATTATAAAATGTAGGTCAACAATTGAGAAGTGAAACTATGATATATATTAATAGCTAATAAGAATATAGTGGAGACAAAATGGAATTATAAAAATAACTCAATTCAAAAATGGTAGGAAAAGAGAAAGAAAAAACAAAGAAGTGATGGGTCGCTAGACAGCAAATAGCAAGAGAACAGATTTAAGCCCAACTATATCAATAAATACATTTAATGTAAATGGTCAAAATACTCAATCCAAGGTAGAGATGGTCAAATTGGATTTAAAGAAGACCCAAATATATGCTATCTTCAAGAAATTTACTTTAAATATAAAGAAATAGGTTAAAAGTAAAAGGATGAAAAATATATCCTTGCAACACTAAAGTAAAATAAGTATTAACAGAGATAAAGAAATTGCAAGGTGAAAAAAGTTTAATTAAATCAGAAAGATAAAACAATCCTAATAATCTTAAATATAGGATCTGAAGTATCTCATGACAGTTCTTCAGAGTACATGAAGGAAAATGATAGAACAGCAAGGAGAAATAGACAAATCCACAATTACAGTTGGAGATTTTCAACACTCCTCACTCAATTGTAGATAGAACACATAAACAAAAAACAAACAAACAGAAAAACCCTTACAGCAAAATTACGCTTTTACTTAATGGTGAAAAGTTGTCCTCACCACTTTTAGTCAACATATTTGGAGGTCATTGCCACTTCAGTAAATAAAGAAAAAGCAAGAAAAAACCATACCAATTGTAAAAAAATATATAAAATTTTCTTCATTCACAGCTCACATGATTATCCATATAGAAAGTCCTAAATATATATTTACTTTAAAAAACTGCTAAAATCAAGAAGTGGTAAGTGAGCAATGTCATAAGATATAAAGTCAATGTAAAAAATTAGTTGAATTTCTATATACTGGAAATGAATAATTAGAAATGATAAATTAAAAAATACTATATGATATATGACAACAACAAAATACATGACATTATCATCAACTTAACAAAACATATGTAAGATGTGTACATTAAAAATGGCAAAACATTTCTGAAAAATAAAGGTATTTCATTGTTTGAAAGACTCAGTATTGTTAAGATATTGCTTTCTCCCAAACTGATTTACAGATCCAGTGCAACATCCCTCAAATTCAAATCAAAACACTTTTCATAGGAATTAAGAAGTTTATTCTAAAATTTATATGGAAACTCCAAATATTTAGAATAGTCCATACTATGTGGAAAAAGAAGAAAAATCTTTACTCTTATTCCCTGAGTTAAATACTTATAAAGTTACATTACTAAAGACAATGTGGTACTGGCATAAGAACAATCATATAGATCAATGGAACAGATAAGAATCCAGAAATAGACTCACACATGACTTGTTAATTAACTTTAGACAACCTTGACAAGATAATTCAATAGGAAAAGGAAAATCTCTTCAACCAACAGTGTTGGTACAATTTGATACATATATGGAAAAACAATGAATTTTGACAATATTAAAATTTTGATATTATGAAACATGGACCTGAATGTAGGAACCAAAACTATAAAAATTCTAGAAGAAAACATAAGGGAAACTCTTTGTGACCCTGGGTTAGCCAATGATTCCTAGATAGAATATAAAAATCATGAACCATGAGAGAAAAAAATTGACAAATTCAATTTAATAATAACTAAAAATTCTGCTCTTCAAAAGATACTCTTAAGAAAATAAAAATCCACAAACTAGGAAAAATATTTTCAAAACACATTCTGATAAAGAACTTATCTACAGAGTTTATAAGGAAATTTTACAACTCAATTATAAGACAATTAACCCAAAATAATGGACACAAACTTTGAAACAAAATTTTATCAAGGAAGATACATGAGTAGGTGTAAGCACATAAAAAAAGATGCTCAACATCATTAATCATTAGGAAAATACAATTTAAAACCATAAGCAGATACCAATACAAATGCATTAGAATAATTAAAATTTAAAACAAAAAAAGACCATATATACCTAGTGTTGGAGAAGTTGTGGGGCAACTGGAACTCTGAAATATTGCTGGTGAGAATGCAAAATGTAAAATGGTACAACAGTTTAGAAAATAGTTTCTTATTAAATTAAACACATGCCAATAAAATCCAGCAGATCCACTTCGAGATATTGCCTGAAGATAAATTAATGTGGAAAAATGTTTTTAGTAACTTTATGCATAATAGTCAAATTTTTGAAACAGCGCAGCTCTCTGGCAACTGGCTAATGGTAATCAAGTTGTGATATAACCATACAATGGAATACCTCTCAAAAATAAAAATACATGTACATACTTATACATGAAACAACATGGGTGAATATTGAAATCATTATGCTAAGTGAAAGAAGCAAGTCACAAAACACTTCATATTGTATGGTTTCCTTTATATAAAACATTTTTAAAAGGAAAACTACAAGAAAAGAAGATTCATAAGTGATTGTTAAGGGCCAGTTGTAGTAGGAAAGGACTGACCAAAGAGCTACATTAGGGAAATTTGGAGGATGATGAAAATGCTCTTTGGTGGTGTGTACATGACCATATACAGTAACCAACACTCACTGAATTGTACAACTAAAAAGAATGAATTTAATTTTATGTAAACTATACCTCATAAAAATTAGAATAATTCACATAAAAATTAAGTATTTTCAATTCTCAATTTAATTATCTATTAATATTTGCCCCACATTCTGGAATACCAAAAATTGGCAGAAGCTAAGTAGCAATTATCTTCTTTGGGCATGCTCTCCAGTTTGCCACAGTCCCCAACAATTCCTATTGTTTCCCAAATTGAGGGCAAATATCAGAGAATTATGTATCTTTACCCATGTATTTATCAAAAGTGAAACAAATGAAAGAAAACCTGATATGGTATTATGTTTTCTTTATGGAAATGAACTCCATTCATATATATTTAATCTGTACCCTGTTTCATTCATTCATTTACACTTTCTGTTTAGCCCTTATAGGTATTTGAATGTGCTGACTCTGACATAGAGTAAATTATAGAGTAAAATATCTAGCTTATTAATTTTATTTTTCTCTGAAAGACTCCATCAGCTCATCTTCAGACACATCTTTAAGGTTGTTCATATCTGTTTTGCCAGAAGAAAAAGTTACTATTCAGTTCTGAGGTGATCCTTACTATACATAAAGAACTGTCTGCAAGTCAAACTAATTCATTGTCATTTTTCAATCTTTAAGCTCTTTTAAGATATTCTGAGTCTCTACCAACCTTTTGCTCATTTCCAACCCAGTCCACAGGCAGAATAAATAACTCTTTGTTTATTAGATCCTATAGATTCTTACTTCCTGTGTATTTGCCTCTCTTGCTGTATGATGAGGTTCTTGGAATCAGGGACCATTTATCATTTATCTATGCAAGGTAGGACCCAGTAGAGTGACTGGTACATAGTAGTATTGAACAGAAACATACCCAGGAGATAAATATTATTTCAGGGATCTTAGAGAGCTGATTCAAGTAGAAGTACTATCTCTCAATTATGCTGGGCTCTTGTCCATTAATTATTTTAATTTTGGAAGCATGGGCCCCTTTTTTGATTCTGGACACTCAAGATTTCCATATTCATTTGGGAATGGGGACACAATTTACTACTCTATTTAAATGACATGTATTTCTATGTTTCCTTGAGCCCAAGGATTTCCAGGACTGTTTTAAAGTCATCTTTGACTCCACAATAGGAAATATTGGCATGTCATGGTCATTTCATAGACATGGACAAGGGCTTGTGTATGAGAATCATTGAGTGTATGCCAGGCCTTCTGTTGGAATCATGCGATTTACAATCTTGTTCTTCTTCCTTTTTTTCTCTCTCTTCTTTTTTTCCCATTCATTTACCTTCTTCTCCCCTGCTTTTTTCACCTTCCTATTAAAAAGATAAGAAGAAAGTTAAGGGATGAAATAGGAGAAGGAATATGAAAGTGAAGAAAGAATAATTAAATGCAAGAAAATAATGTAGTGAGATAGAGTCTGGAAACAGAATGATACATCTTTCAAGGAAGAGTGAAATCCAAATAAAATTGTTAAAATCTCCATCTGTGAGCATACAAGTTATCCAGAGAGTGGGAGTGAAGTCAGAAGTATTTGGGTTTTTAGAGTCTTTCTATCCATGCAATAATGTACAAAGTAAATTAAAATATTTTATTAGACAGACATTGTTAAATGTCATCCAAAGTCATTTCCCCTGAAAATGGTTTTCCTACAAACAACATTATAAGTAATAAATTTCAACCTAAAGTCTAGAAAAAACGTACAAGTTCTAAAGATATTCATGGAACCTCAACCATCTTCAGTTCTATTAAGGATTTTGCACATTTTTGGAATTGATTCAGATAACAGTTAAGCACCATCTGTGTGCCATTTACAGTAGAAAAAAAGTATCTTTAAACTGTATTCTGAGTTTTTTCATTCTTGTTGGACAAAGTAGAATCTGTTCTGGTTTTAGGAAGCAACTTGGCCTTACTCAACTTATACTCAAATAATGAATAACTGTGAGAAAATCTTTGCTGAAGAAGATATCACAGTAAACACTGGTGCTTGTCATAAGAAGTTAATATATAAAATTTCAAGTTATCTGTTTCAGTCGTATGAACCTAAACAATAGGCTAGAGTGATTATTAACCTACTAGTAATCAATAGAAACTAATTCACAGACTTACTCTTCAGGACATGAAGTATTTAATTGTTTTCAAATGATTATAATGATTCCAAGACATGACATGTCAAGAAGAAATTACAGTCCATTCAACTGAGAGAAATAAAGAATAAAACAATAACCTGACTTATTAAACAAAATAATTCAAGAATGGAAGATAGTCTCAACTGTGAATTGTTACTATTTTGAATGTTTTATATTTTTAATATATTTAGCATGAGCAGTAATGTTTCTTCTATTTTTTTAATCTGGTAAGCAGATGATGTTTTTAATGAGATACAAACCATGACAACTACATACACACACAGATTAACTCTTTAATCAAATAGTATTTATTAAAGAGATAATTCTATATATTTAATAATATCTATATCACTATTACATTGTGTAGTAAATAGGAATATAAGTAATCACATAAATGGCTTTAATTTTATTTATACATAGTTCATATAAAAATCTAAATTTCTTCCTTTCAGTATGCTAGTTCTCCATCAACTTACATTTACTATTCACCAATGGCTATAGGTTTTCATATATTAGCAATATTCATCCTCACTATTACCATTATCATCAATAACTCAAGCACGTATGCACGTTATCATTCACTTACATTGAATTCCAGGACTTCATCAAGAGTTAAGATTCTTTATTACAAACACTGTCCCTACCACCTTGTACAGGATGTTGGATACAAAACCTAACCTTAGGGGAACCTCAAGCTTATGTCATTCATTCCTTGAGGAGGAGTGCTGGCTGGATCACAGCTAAGAAGACACCGACCTTGGTTCTGGGAGTGGATCCTTATGTGTTAAAAAGAAAGAACATTTGTCTCCTTATTTAATGTTATCTTTGTGTCTTGCTCTCCTTGAATTTAATTTTCATTTTTGGAGCACTTGCTTTTAATATATTCAGTGTGTTATGATGGGCTTTGAGTGGGATGTTTTCAAAGTAGGAACCAGAAAAAGAATCAAAGGAAAGAAGAAATTGTCCTGGATAATGCAAGCTTTCCTTGTTTGGGGAAAATTTTTCTTCCTGGATCATATTATATGATTAAGCCCAGCCTAATTTCTAAAGGCCAAATACACTATATATGATTTGGCAATACAATGTTGTAGTGATAAACATAGGGCATTTTCCTGGACTTTTCCTTTTTATCTATCTCTTCAGGAATTATTTTTCATGAATGGTCAAATATTGAGGTGTTTGAGATTTTGAATCTTATTCCATCTTGAAAACAGGTCTAATCCTGAGATTTATTTTGCTTTGTCTGTATGGTTCATTCCACTAATTGCAAGTTCCTTGAACAATTTCTTCATGTTTCGCATAGGTGAAGTGTAATAGATGTGGGCACACTTGAGACAGGGAAGCAGAAACTGGTCCTAAAAATGTGAATTACATGTCTAAGGTAATGACTTTATGGTCATCTTACTCATAATCATGAAACCAGTTTCACCAGTTGTGATGAAATGATAAGAGGCAACATTTAGCATAGGGTCTGAGTTCCTGTTATCTGTACTACTTAAACAAAACCTCGAGAGGAAGCAAGAGTGAGACAAAAAGGAAGTTAAAAAGGGAGGGGAGGAGAAAGACTGAGGCTTTTTGGAGCCGACCTCAGATATATTAAAAGTACTGAAACTTATTTTCCTTAATGACATTCTTAAGGTATTGAATTTTTCTGGAGCAGGGATAAATCCCAGTCCTCCTTTTTTTCTCTCCACCTAACAAAATCTTACTCTTTACACTGCTGCTCTCTCCACTTAGAAATTCTTCATTTATTCTTGTTGATTTATTTTTTATTCTTGAAGATTGAAATCCATCGCTGACATTATACCTTCAAACAGATTTGCCTCATTTTTCTTTGAACATTTACAGCATTTGTTTATAATTATCTTTAAGTAATTATCATATCATCTTAAATTCTTGTTATTCATGTTCATAACTTATATTCTTTCTTTTAGTTTAGGAATCATTCTCAGTATTTTGCTCAGTGCCTGACATTAGTAAGTGCTCAATAAATTTTGATGATTGGATTGATGAATAAATGAGGAAACAAATGACGACTGAACCTTAATACACCCTTTGGTGTAAATGAGTTTAAGACAAAATGTAAATGATGATATTTGATCACCTTGTGCTTATCTCATTGTGTTTTGGGAGGGTAGATAAAAACAAAGAAACCATTGAATGTCTGAAGAGCAAATAGGATGAGTAAGCATGAAAACACACCCGAAGAGGGAATCTTTAAGCAAATATATAAGAGCCTGGTAGAGACAACATATATCAGTCCCTGCTTTAGAGTCAAGGACTGGTTCTTATTTATCTTGTTATTTCCAGTACTTAACACAGTACCTGGTATTGATAATCAGTGAATATTTTTTGTTGATTAATTATAGCTAACATGTATTGAACCCTTACTATAAGCCCAAAGCTATGCAAATTACTTACACCAATAATATGAAGTCTTATTGTTGTCTTCACTTTATAGATGAGGAAACTGAGGTTTGAAGAAATTTAGAAATATGCTGAGGCCACACAGTAAGTTTTGGGACAAAATTCAATTGAAGAAATCTATCTATACTGAGAAATTAAACTCAGAACTTTGAAGATTTAATAATATAGTTGCAAGTTTATCTTTATTTGAGTAAGAGAAACAGAAATTGTGTGAAAGAATACTTGGGTCCTGTAAGGTCTTATTCAGTCTTATCATAGCTAGAGATGGGCAATGGGTGATGAAGATATGCTTAAATATTTTAAGGAAATTGGGGGCCATTCATAAGGCTAGAAACCACATTTTACTCAATTATATATGATAGCCATACTACTCTGCATAATCTCTTTATCTCAGGAGGAAAAGGATTTAGGACACATTGAAAGCTTGTTTTTCAAATGGCTTCTGGGAATGTCCTACATTGAATACAAATATCTAAATTCATTCTCTATAGCAGTTCCCAGTGTTATTTGGAGACTCATGGACATTACTGAGATCATTTCTTAGGATTCAAAATTAAAAACAACAATTGTAGGGTGCCAAAACAATTCAATGGGGGAAAAGATGTTTTTTCAGCAAATGGTGCTGGAGAAACTGAATATCCAGATGTGAAATAATGAAGTTGGACCCCCTACCTCATGTCATATAAAAAATTAATTCAAAACAGATTAAATACCTAAATGTAAGGGCTAAAATTATAAAATTCTTAGACAAAAACCACAGAAGTAAATTTCCATGCTTTGTGATTAGCTAATGGGTTCTTAGATATGACACCAAAGCCACACACACACAAAAAGAGATAATAGATAAACTGGACATCACTGAATATAAAAATTTTGTGCTCCAGAGAACACCATGAAGAAAGTGAAAAAACAGCCCACAGCATGGGAGAAACTTTTTGAAAATCATCATTAGCCATCAGGGAAATGCAAATAAAAACCACAATGTGATACCACTTCACACCTACTACCATTGCTATAATTTAAAAAAAAGAGAAATAATAACAAGTGCTGTCATAGTTTTAGAGAAATTAGAACACTCATACATTGCTAGTAGGAATGTAAATTGGTATAACCACTATGGAAAATAGTCTGGTAGTTTCTAATATAGTTAAATATATAGCTACCATATAACCCAGCAATTCCATTCCCAGGTATATACCCAAGAGAAATGAAAATACATGTAAACGAAAAATTTGTATAAGAATGTTTATATCATCATTATTCATAATACAAATAAGTAAAAATAGCCCACGTGTCCATCAACAAATGAACAGATAAATGAAATGTGGTATAGTCATACAAATGTTGTATTCAGTCATAAATAGGAATGAGAAATTGATACATGCTACAACATAGATGAACCTTAAAAACATAATGCTAAGTGAAAGAAGCCAGTCCCAAAGGATGACATATTATGTGATTACTTTTTAATGAAATGTCAACAATAGGCAAATCTATAGATGCAGGAAGTAAATTAGTGGTGGCCTAGGACTATAGGGGATGGGGGACTTGAGGTCTGATAGTTAAGGGATGTGGGATTTCTTTTTAGAGTAATGAAAGTAATCTGAGATTAATTGTGGTGATGGATACACTACTCTGTGAATATACTAAAAGACATTTTATTGTACACTTTAAATGGATAAATTGTATGGTATGTGAACTACATCTCAATAAAGCACAAAAGTAACAATATTAGTACTTTATATGACTTTTCACCTTCATTGTCACACAAATTTAGACTATAAACAACCAACAAAGTATACATATTGTAATAACCAGCATCCAATTAAGTATTACTATACATGTAAAGAAATAGAGTAATGAAACCCATAACCAGAAGATAAATCAGTTAGCAGAAATGGACTCAGAAATGATATAGATCAAGCATCAACAAAGTTTTTCTGCAAAGGGCCAGAAAGTAAATATTTTAGGCCTCATATTGTCTCTGTCACATGTTTTTCTTCATTTTATTGTGTCGTGTATTTATGTGTGTGTTTTTACAATTCTTTATAAAAATACATAAACCATTCTTTGCTCATGGACCATTCAAAAACAGTCCCATGGGCTATAGTTTTCGAGCCCTTAAATAGGGTGATGGGATGAGCAGAAAATGAATTTAAAATAGGTATAAATATACTCAAGAATTTAAAAGAAAATATGAACATGATTAGGAGAAAAAAAGGAAACCTATTTAAAAAATGAGCAAATGCAACTTCTTGAGATGAAAAATAGAATATCAGAGGCAAAAAAGTCGCTGGATGAGTTTAAATACATGTTAGATGCCATGGAAGAAAATGTTTAGTGCAATGAATCAGGGCACTAGAATCTACCAAAATTGAAGTACAGAGAGGAAAAATGATAAATAGAAAAGTGAACAGAGGCTCAATGACCTGTTGAACATTAATAAGCTTTCTAACACAAATGTAATTGAAGTCCTTAATGGAGAGGAAGATAGGGCACACAATAATTTTGAATGAATAAGGTAGAAAATTTCCTAAATTTGGTAAAATACATAAATTTATAATTCAAGAAGCTCAATGAAACCAAAACAGGATACATATGAATAAAACCAGACCAAGGCACATCATAGTCTAACTATTAAAAACCAATGACGAGCTCTCACACCTGTAGCCACCAGCTTCTCTGCGCACCTCATCACTGAAAGGACCAGATCTCTTGTAGCCACTCACTCCCTGGTGCACCTGTTGCCGCCGGGGCTCCTGTGACTCTGGCAGCCATGCCACCTCTGTGCCCTGTCCTCACCAGGGCAGACCCAAGTGCTCTAGGACAGCCTCAGGAGCAGACTCCTGTGGGTGGCCCACTTGAAGAGGTGGAGATAAAATCACAACTAAGCCCCAGGGGTGGGGTGACTAAAGAAGAGGAATGAAAATCTTTCTGTGCATCTGCACAAGCTTCAGATTAAAACCCTGTTATCGGCTTGGGAAAGCCTGTGTCTATGGAATATCTGAATGAACAACTAGTGTTCCCTAGCAACTGTGGAATTTGGGGGCAGGTACACATGGTAGTGGGGCCAGGTCAGAGTCTGAGCTGCCCCCACAGTGCCCAGAGCAGGTCCAGAGATCTACCTACCTAGAGGTATTGGAAGATGTCCTGGGGAGGAGGAGGTTGGCTGTGGCTCATGATGGGGGCAAGGACACCGACAGCTGAGACCGCAGGAAAATATTATTATTGCTATTATTTTTTAATGTTTTGTTGTTTTATTTTTATTATTATTTTAATTTTTATATTTTTTATTTTAATTTTTTAATTTTAAATTTAAAATTTTTTCTATTTTTACTTTATTTTTTGTTTTGTGTTTTTTCTTGGTTTTTGTTTTTTCTTTGTTCTGTTTTTTTTTTATCGTGTTTGTTAGATCATTTTTGTGTGTTTATGTTTTTGTTGCTTTTTGTTGTAATTTGCATTCTGCTTTCATTTTGATTTTTGTCTTTGTTAGTTTTGTTTTTAATTGATTTCATTTTTGAGTACTTTTGTCTGGTTATTCTGTTCTTTGTTTGTTTTTGTTCCTTTTTGTGTGCATGTGTTTCTTTGTTTTTGTTTGTTTGGTTTTGCTTTTACCATTTGTCTTGGGGTTTGTTGATCTGTTTGTTTTCTTCCCCCCTCCTTTCTTTTATTCTTTTTGCCATGCCATGTGGCTTGTGGGGTCTTGGTTCCCTGGCCAGGGGTTGGGTCTGATTCTCTTGTAGGGGAGCACCCAGTTGAGGATGTTGGACCACCAGGGAATTCTAGGCACACAGGGAATATTAAACAGCAAGAGCTCCCAGATGTCTCCATCTCAAACCCAAGACCCGGCTCCACCCAACTGCATGCAGGCTCCAGTGTTACACACCTATGCCAACCAACAAGCAAGACAGGAACACAAACCCATCCATCAGCAGACTGGCTGCCAAAAGTTTTACTAAGCTCACTGACACCTCAAAACACACCACTTGATGACTCCAGCCCATCAGAGAGACAAGATCCAGCTCCACCTATGAGAGTTCAGACACCAGTCCCTCCCACCAGGAAACCTACACAAGACACTGGACCAACCTTACCCACTGGTGGCAGATACCAGAAGCAGGAGGAACTAGGACCCTGCAGCCTGCAGAAAGGAAACCTCAAACACAGTAAATTAGTCTAAATGAGAAGACAGAGAAATATGCTGCAGATGAAGGAGCAAAGTAAAAATCCACAAGGCCAAATAAATGAAGAGGAAATAGGAAATCTACCTGAAAGGAATTAAAAGTAATGATAGTAAAGATGACCCAAAAGTCTCAGAAATAGAATGGAGGCACGGATCAAGAAAATACAAGAAATGTTTAACAAGGACCTAGAGAAACTAAAGAACAAACAGTGATGAACAACACAATAACTGAAACTAAAAATACACTAGAAGGACTGAATAGCAGAATAACTGAGGCAGAGGAATGGATAAGTGAGCTGCAAGATAAAATGGTGGAAGTAAGTGCTGAGGAGCAGAATAAAGAAAAAAGAATGAAAAGAAATGAGGAGAGTCTCAGAAACCTCTGTGACAACATTAAATGCACCAACATTCAAATTATAATGGTCCCAGAAGAAGAGAGAGAGAAAGGGTCTGAGAAAATATTTGAAAATATTATAGTTGAAACTTCCCTAACATGGGAAAAGAAATAGCCACCAAAGTCCAGGAAATGCAGAGAATCCCATACAGGATAAACCCAAGGAGATACATGCTGAGACACATATGAATCAAACTAACAAAAATTAAATACAAGGGAAAAATATTGAAAGCAGCAAGGGAAAGGCAACAAATAATATACAAGGGAATCCCCATAAGGTTATTAGCAGATTTTTCAGCAGAAACTCTGCAGGTCAGAAGGGAGTGATAGGATATATTTCAAGTGATGAAAGGGGAAAACCTACAACCAAGGTTACTCTACCTAGCAAGGATCTCATTCAGATTTGACAGAGAAATCAAAAGATTTACAGACAAGGAAAAGCTAAGAGAATTCAGCACCACCAAACCAGCTTTACAACAAATGCTAAGGATCTTCTCTAGGCAGGAAACACAAGAGAAGAAAAAAGACCTAAAAAACAAACCAAAAACAATTAAAAAGTTGGTAATAGGAATATACAAATCAATAACTACCTTAAATGTAAATGGATTAAATGCTCCCACCAAAACACACAGACTGGCTGAACGGATACAAAAACAAGACCCATATATATGCTGTCTACAAAAGACCCACTTTAGACCTAGGGATACATACAGACTGAAAGTGAGGGGATGGAAAAAGATACTCCACGCAAATGGAAATCAAAAGAAAGCTGGAGTAGCAATACTCATATCAGACAAAATAGACTTTAAAACAAAGACTATTACAAGAGACAAAGAAGGACACTACATAATGATCAAGGGATTGATCCAAGAGAAAGATATAACAATTGTAAATATTTGTGCACCCAACATAGGAGCACCTCAATACACATGGCAGATGCTAACAGCCATAAAAGGGGAAATCAGCAGTAACACAACAGTAGTGAGGCATTTTAATACCCCATATGCAACAATGGACAGATCTTCCAGACAGAAAATAAATATGGAAACACCAACCTTAAATGACACATTAGACCAGATAGACTTAATTGATACTTATAGAACATTCCATCTGAAAGCAGCAGAATACACTTTCTTCTCAAGTGCACACAGAACATTCTTCAGGATAGATCACATCTTGGGTCAGAAATCAAGCCTCAGTAAATTTAAGAAAATTGAAATCATATCAAGCATGTTTTCTGACCACAACCCTATGAAATTTGAAATCAATTACAGGGGAAAAAAACTGTAAAAAACAAAAACACAGGGAGGCTAAACAATATGTTACCAACTAACCAAGAGATCACTGAACATTCAAATCATTTGAACGATTTTTGAGGAAATCAAAAAATACCTAGAAACAAATAACAATGAAAACATAATGACTCAAAACCTATGAGCTGCAGCAAAAACAGGCCTAACAGGGAAGTTTATAGCAATACGATCCTATCTCAAGAAAAAAGAAAAATCTCAAATAAAAAACTAACCTTACATGTAAAGCAACTATACAAAAAAGAACAACAAAACCCAAAGTTAGCAGAAGGAAATAAATTATAAAAATCAGAGCAGAAATAAATTAAATAGAAATGAAGAAAACAATAGTAAAGATCAATGAAACTAAAAGCTGGTTCTTTGAGAAGATAAACGAAATTGATAAACACTTAGCCAGACTCATCAAGAAAAAAAGGAGAGGACTCAAATCAATAAAATTAGAAATGAAAAAGAAGCAGTTACCATGGACACCACAGAAATACAAAGGATCATAAAAGACTATGACAATCAACTCTATGCCAATAAAATGGACACCTGGAAGACACGGACAAATTCTTAGAAAGGTACAACCTTCCAAGATTGAACCAGGAAGAAAAGAAAATATGAACAGACCAATCATACGTAATGAAGTTGAAACTGTGATTAAAAATCTTATGACAAACTAAAGTCCAGTACCAGATGGCTTCACAGGTGAATTCTATCAGACATTTACAGAAGAGCTAACACCCATCCTTCTCAAACTCTTCCAAAAATTTGGCGAGGGAAGAGCACTCCCAAGCTCATTTTATGAGGCCACCATCACTCTGATACCAAAACCAGACAAATATACCACAAAAAAAGAAAATTACAGACCAATATCACTAATGAATATAGCTACGGAAATCCTCAAAAAAATACTAGCAAACAGAATCCAACAACACATTAAAAGGATCATACAGCAGGATAAGTGAGATTTATCCCAGGGATGCAAGGATTCCTCAATATACACATATCAATCAATGTGATACACCATATTAAGAAATTGAAGAATAAAAACCATATGATCATCTCCATAGATGTAGAAAAACTTTTGACATAATTCAACACCCATTTATGATAAAAAACTCTCCAGAAAGTGTGCATAGAAGGAACCTACCTCAACATAATGAAGGCCATATAAGAAAAACCCATAGCAAACATCATTCTCAATGGTGAAAATCTGAAACCATTTCCTCTAAGATCCACTCCCACCATTATTATTCAACATAGTTTTGGAAGTCCTAGCCATGGCAATCAGAGAAGAAAAAGAAATAAAAGGAATACAAATTGGAAAAAAAGAAGTAAAACTGTCACTGTTTGCAGATGACATGATACAGTACAGAGAAAATACTAAAGATGCCATGAGGAAACTTCTAGAGCTAATCAATGAATTTGGTAAATTTGCAGGATACAAAATTAATACACAGAAATCTCTTTCATTCCTATACACTAACAATGAAAAATCCGAAAGAGAGATTAAGGAAACAATCCCATTTACCACTGCAAAAAAAAAAAAAAAAAAAAAAAAAGAATAAAACACCTAGGAATTGACCTACCTAAAGAGGCAAAAGACCTGTACTCACAAAACTATAAGATACCAATGAAAGAAATCAAATACGACACAAAGAGATGGAGGATAAAACATGTTCTTGGATTGGAAGAATTAATATTGTGAAAATGGCTGTACTACCCAAAGCAATCTACAGATTCAATGCGATCTCTATCAAATTACCAATGGTATTTTTCACAGAATTAGAACAAAAAGTTTACAATTTCTGTGAAAACATAAAAGACACCGAATAGCCAAAGCAACCTTGAGTAAGAAAAATGGAGCTGTAGGAATCAGGTTCCCTGACTTCCGATTATACTACAAAGCTACAGTAATCAAACCATCATGGTACTGGCACAAAAACAGAAATATAGATCAATGAAACAGGATAAAAAACCCAGAGGTAAACCCATGCACCTATGGTCACCTAATCTATGAATTAGGAGGCAAGAGTATACAATGGAGAAAAGACAGTCTCTTCAATAAGTGGTGCTGGGAAAACTGGACAGCTACATGTAAAAAAATGTTATTAGAACACTGCCTAACACCGTACACAAAAATAAACTCAAAATGGATTAAAGACCTAAATGTAAGGCTGGACACTATAAAGCTCTTATAAAAAAACATAGACAGAACACTCTTTTTTTTTAGCATCTTTATTGGAGTATAATTGCTTTGCAATGTTGTGTTAGCTTCTGCTGTATAACAAAGTGAATCAGGTATGTGTATACATATATCCCCATATCCCTCCCTCTTGTGCCTCCCTCCCACCCTCTCTATCCCACCCCTCTAGGTGGTCACAAAGCGCCGAGCTGATCTCCCTGTGCTATGCAGCTGCTTCCCACTAGCTATCTATTTTACATTTGGTAGTGTATATATGTCAGTTCTACTCTCTGACTTCGTCCCAGCTTACCCTTCCCTGAAAACTGGACAGCTACGTGTAAAAGAATGAAATTAGAACACTTCCTAACACCATATACAAAAATAAACTCAAAATGGATTAAAGACCTAAATGTCATGCCAGAGACTATAAAACTCTTAGAGGAAAACCTAGGCAGAACACTCTATGACATAAATCACAGCAAGATCTTTTTTGACCCACCTCCTAGAGTAATGAAAATAAAAACAAACAAAAAAAAAACAAATGGGACCTAATGAACCTTAAAAGCTTTTGCACAACAAAGGAAACCATAAACAAGATGAAAAGACGACCCTCATAATGGGCAAAAATATTTGCAAATGAAGCAACTGACAAGGGATTAATCCCCCAAATATACAAACAGCTCATACAGCTCAATAACAAAAAAACAAACAGCCCAATCAGAAAATGGGCAGAAGACCTAAATAGACATTTCTCCAAAGAAGACATACAGTTGGCCAACAAATACATGAAAAGATGCTCAACATTACTGATTATGAGAGAAATGCAAATCGAAACTACATGGAGGTATCACCTCACACCAGTCAGAATGGCCACCATCAAAATATCTACAAACAATAAATGCTGGAGAGGGTGTGGAGAAAAGGGAACCCTCTTACACTGTTGGTGGGAGTGTAAATTGATATAACCATCATGGAGAACATTATAGAGGTTCCTTAAAGAAACTGAAAATAGAACTACCATATGACCCAACAATCCCACTCCTGGGCATATACCCATAGAAAACCATAATTCAAAAATATACATGCACCCTGATGTTCATTGCAGCCCTATTTACAATAGCCAGGATATGGAAGCCACCTAAATGTCCATCAACAGAGGAATGGATAAAGATGTGGTGCATATATACAATGGAATATTACTCAGTCATGGAAAGGAACAAAATAGTGCCATTTGCAGAGATGTGGATGGACTTAGAGACTGTCATATAGAGTGAAGTAAGTCAGAAAGAGAAAAACAAATATTGTATATTAACGCATGGAATCTAGAAAAATGGTGTAGACGAACTGAATTGCAAAGCAGAAATAGAGACACAGAAGTAGAGAACAAATGTATGGATACCAAGGGGGTGAGAGGTGGGATGCATTGGGAAACTGAGATTGGCATATATACACTAGTATGTATAAAATTGATAGCTAATGAGAACAGACTGTATAGCACAGGGAACTCTACTCAATGTTCTGTGGTGACCTAAATGGGAAGGAAATCCAAGGAAGAGGGGGTATATGTATATGTGTGGCTGATTCACTTTGCTGTTCAAAAGAAACTAACACAACACTGTAAAGCAACTGTACTCCAATAAAAAAAAATAATGAAAAAAAGTCTTTAGAGGAAATGACTTGTTACATATAGAGACCAAATATAAAGAAAGTCTACCTAATTCCTGTTACATATAATGTAAGCCAGAAGAAAATCAGATGATTTCACTAGAGTTGAAAGAAAAGAAAAGTTGATTTAGAATTCTATACCCAGCAAAAAGTCCTTCAAAAATGAAAGTAAAATAAAACCTTTTCAGAATAACAAAATCTGATAGAATTTGTCCCTAGGAGGTCTGCATTAAAATAATTATAAAAGGTTCTTTAGGTTAAAGGAAAAAGCATTCAGATAGAAACTCATATCTTCCTAAAAGAAGGAATAGTTCCTGAAACCATAAATTTGTGGGTAAATTTAAAGGATTACTTCTTGTTTCAAAATTTTATTAAAATACATTTGACTAATTAAAGCAGAAAGAGTAACAATGGACAAAGTGGCATATAACTTATGTGGAAGTAAATTTATTGACCACAAATTTATTGTGTCCAGAATAGGACACAGGACTGGAAAGGAGATAAGTATATTGAAAGAAATTGTTCTACTGTTCATACATTATACATGAATCCATACCAAGCTAAAGAAATTATTCCAGAAAAGTATATTTAAGTGGGTATATCATAAAAGATATGATTATTGGTAAGAATTCTATATGAAGTTTTTCTTAATTCCTCTGCAGCCAGAAGAACATGCTGTCAAAAATCTGGAACATAAACCACTGGTCATATGCCAAAAAACAAATTCAGTTTGATTCTGAAATGTATGTATGAGGAAAAACCCAAGTGAATTATTCTTTTGTGATGGATAACACTAAGCAGATATTCTTGGTTTGAATGAAACACACCTGGGAAAAAATTGGTGCTAAATCTGGATATTTGACAATAGTAACATAATATTTGAATACTGAAAAGGAAGCCAATGTTTGCTTTTTCCCACAATTAACCGAAGTGAGGAGAATATAATTCTACCAAAATGTGATGAACGCCAGGAAGGCAGATGCAGGGGACAGAGAATTCTAGGAGAGTTAGCTTGAATTTTTCAATAAGGAAATCCCAAATACTTTACAGTTTTCTTTTTTTTTTTTAATAGTGAAAAACTCTTTCACATACTTTTATCCCTTTTACCTTCTGGATGAATTTGGGACGTTCTTGCAAGTCAAAGTAGGATTTCACAGAATGTATATCTCATCAGGAGATATATATGCATTTGCTTTGTTCAGTTGTAATAAGTGAGAAAATTGGTCTTAAGTGCATATATGCTGAGACCCTTAATCCAAGGATCATATATTGAATGAAAACTGATATTTGGTCACACAAATAAGATATTTCCTAAAAATTATGGGAGCAATATACTTATTTCATATACATAAGCCTGATACTTAATATTGCTGCTAAGTAGGCTGATTAGCTAACGAAGATTTAAGATTTATTTACTAGCATTCAAGGGCAAACATTAAGATGTATAGATAGCTACAATCATAGACCACAAAAATGAACAAATGTTTTAAGACTGAGAGGGATTCTATGTGAATAATTTTACAAGCAAATGAGTTAATAGTTTGAAAAGCAGAAATTCAGCACTAGCAAATAAATTGCAAGAGATTCCATGGTTGTCTCTTTGCCAAAGTAGCAGGCTTGTTTTTAGAGTTTATATAATCATTTATACTTTAAGCAGGTTTTTGAGAAATTGAAAGACCACTTGGGAAGCTGACACTTCTTTCTTCAAAACAGAAAAACTTTAAAAAATACTTTTAAATGTGAAGTCAGGAAAGCATGTTCCCTAGTATAAGGTATAACAAATTCATTGACTCTCAGATGTTGTTGTTAAGACCTGCTACATACTGCCTTAGAAACTGAAGATTCTTCAGAGAATAAAACCAAATTTCTGCCCTTAAGGGATGTACATCGTGGTTGTGGGGAGAGGCACAATAAACAAATAAACCTATTCAATGTTAGTGCTCTGAAGTACTACTAGGTAAAATAAGCAAGGTAAAAAGATATGAACATATAATAGATGGGTGTGCTGTTCTAGTTAGAGTGGTCCTGGAAGGTTTCTCTTTTAAGGTAACATTTGAACAAAAACTTGTATAAAGTAATGCAGTGATATGTATCTATCTATAAATATGTAAATAGACATACATAGGCAGAGAGAATAGCAATTGCAAAGGCCATGTGATGGGACTGTGCTTGGCACATTCCAGAAGCAGTGAGAAAGACAACACAGCAATGTATCAGGACAGAAAGAGTAATCAGAATGGTAGGAGATAAAGCTAGAGGAATAAACAGGAGCCCGATCATGTAGCTTGTAAGCAATAATCAAAACTTGGGAATTTATGCTGAATACAATGAGCTGACTTTGGAAAGTTTGAGCTGAATAATGATAATCTGAGCTTGTTGTGAAAGGGATCAATTCTGGTTGGTTTGTAAGAAATAAATAGTAGCAGAGTAAGCAGGAATGATAATTACAGACTACTATGATATTCAGGCAAAAAAAAAAATAGTAGTGACTTGGACTAGGGGCTAATGGTGGTATTGGTGAGAATCGATTGGATTCTGGATATATTTTGAAGTAGAACCAGAGGGATTCGTTAATGGATCAGATCTGCCCTGTGAAAAAAAGAGAGGGAACAAGGAAGACTTCTAAATAGAAGAATGAGATTGCTATTAATTGACAAGGGACAATTGAGGGAAAAACAAGTTTAAGGGAGAGGAATCAAGAGGTTAGTTTTAGAAAAGTTAATTTTGAGATGCCTTTTAGACATCAAGAATTAGTGTCTAAAACAGAATTGGATATTAATAGACAGTTGGAGACATTTCAAGGAGAAGTCAGGCTGGATTCATGAACCTGAAGTCATTAGCAGGAAGATGGTGTTTAAAACCATGGGACAAGATGAGACCACCAAGAGTTTATTGGTATATAATGGAAAGAAGTGATGCTAGGACAGAATCCTAAGACATTCCATTGTTTAGAGGTTGGAAATGTAAGATGGAGACAAGCAAGAATGCTAAGTGAACAATAAGGAAGGAGGAGAACCTAAAAGGGTCCAGTGAATGATGTAATTCAAGAAGAATGGAGTAGTGAGCTATGCCAAATGCTGTTGCTATTAACTATTCATTGGTTGAATACATTTTGATATGTAAATTATCTAGAATTTAGGCTTTTCTTTGTTGGATCATCATTATAGCCTACTGCTATGTAATCATTACCTCCATCTTGAATGACAATACCATATGGTCAAAAGGGGCAGTTATCCAAGATTCAAAGGTCACAAGAGGTGAAATCAGATTACATGATGAGTAATACTCCCATAACCAAAGCAATGTGTCTGGTGTTATTTCCTCTTTTGCTCCACCAAACTCCTATCACTTCAAAAGAATATATAAATCATTAGAGAAGGAAAAAGCAATATTATGTAATGTGAAAGTATCTAAAAATATGACAGAAGTCCCTCTTGGGAAAACACAGCTGCTTTACCACTAGTCCAAGCCCTTAAAATAACTAACCTAAAGGAGGTTCAAATCATCCCATCCATGAACTTTAACATGGTTTAGATTTAATGGAGTTAAGTATTAAGCTACTGAATTAAAATTGTGCCTTTTAATATACAGACTCTCCTTATCTAAGATTTATATCTTTTTTCTCCATTAACATAAACAATCAAGAAATTATTGTGTCTTTAAGTAAGCATAATCCATATTTGACCTACTTTAATAATCATTTTAATGTTTTGTGTCATCTTTTAAAGTAACATCAGGCTGAGATACTTTGATATCACATATTTGAACATTATACTATGACCATTAAAATATGGCCTTCTTTAATGACAAAGAATCTGTTTTAACACAGTGTAGTTAAATTTCCATATCATTGTTATAAACCTCACAAAATCAAATGTAAATTTTTGATGACAGAATATACCTAATATTAAACTAAAACCAAATATTTGAGAATCTTATTTTATAAAATTAAAATCAAATTTATAACAGAAATAGAAAATCAAGAAAGAGAGCTCAGCTAAAATGAATTCCTTGCTCACTCGATATACTGTGAAACAAGGAAGGCTGATTCCACTGTGTCTTCTTTTTTTGAGAAGGTGTCCAGATGGTAACTAGGACAACTATGAGTTGGACATGGGACTCTGACAGCGTGCATGAGACTCAGCCAGGAATGGCCTTTTTAAAACCTCGGGCAAAGAAAAATTACAGGTTACTGTTTTCCTAAGGCAAAGAAAAGTGGACTCTGTGTCCCACTAATGGATTCTCTACGGGGTCTTAGCAATGTGCGTATGGGAAGGCAGAGCATGGACTCGTTTCCCACGGTAATTTGATGCCACAAGCAGTTCTCTTCTAATGGAGTTATAATAGACTCTTTACTTCAAACCAACATTGATGTTAGTAGACGTTAATTTTCATGGTGTTTTCCTGAAAAAAGAGGGATTTTGGTCAGAACAATAAGATACTGTTTCAATTTATGAGATGAAAGTTTTCAGGGAAACAGAAAAAAAGAGAAGTCTATGCTTTTATGCTTTATCTGGGATTCATCTCAACTCTTTTCTGCTTTGTGCTCTGAACATATCTATATTCACAATTTACTGTAGAGCAATTGATGGCATTACCAAATAGCTGTGTACTGTGGTTTTTTTACAATGCATTTCAGTCTTTACAATGTTTGTAATAACCACATTGACGGTCAATCAGGTACAGTCCCAAACAACTGTCTAAAACAAAGCAAAACAAAAAGTACCATGTTGATTGCATTTTGTAGTTATCTGCTAATTGTTTTGTTTTGCTTTTTTTTTTTAACTCTTCAAGTTTATTGGAAAATGTCCATTCAAATGTTACTTATTGGATTGCGTGTTATTTTGGAATTGAGGGATCCATAGACACCACCGAAGGCAAGTACCTGGGACCTGATATATGAGGTTTAGGGTTCCGTGCCTTTTTGTTTTTCAAAAGATTGGGAATTTTATGATAGCAGTGGTCAATCCCAAATCCTGATCCTAGGCTTAATCTCTAACAACTAGTTTGGTATCTACTCTTGTCTCAGAAAAGAATCTCTTCTGAGGAAACAGTACTTAGATTTACAACTGTCATTCTTCCTCAGTTTCTAAACCCACACCTGTATATGCCAAGAAGTTCTCTTAATTTTGTTAATTCATCATAGAGATATGCTATGAATTTCTAAACTTTTCATTATTATCCATCGAATATGTGTCATACAGACTATTCATTCTAAAATTTTCTAGTATATTCCCTCAAATCCCATATTCTTTCAGAGATGTACTGTGTAAAGTACAACTCAGTCTGTACTTTGCTGCTTCTTAAAATTCTTTAGTAGTTTTCCATTACCAACATGATAATAGCTAAACTTCTTAACATGGTATACAAAGCTTTTCTTGGTCTGACCCTTTCTAGAAACATTGCAAAGTATCTTGCAATTTACCTACACTCTATGTTACTTCTTACCTGTGTGTCTTTATGAATTATTATCCTGTGTCTAGAATTACTTTCCCTTTTCCTCTTTCTCTGGTTAACTGTTTTACCCACAGAAAGAGATTTTACTCTTCTTAGAAACCTTCCCTCATCATGCAGGTTATGCTACTTGCTTCTCTCTTGTGTTCTCACTCTGGCATATTTCTGTCATTGTACTTGCTACATTAAATTATTATTATTTCTATTTTTGTCTCTATATCATATCCCCAATGTATTGTGGTCTTCTTGAAAGTAGTGAGTGTTAAACTTTAACTCCTTATCAAGAGCAGTGCCTAGCTAAAAAAAATGAACAACTGCTAAACAAATGTTTGTCAAGTGAATGAATGGTGATAAAAAACAGTTATCAGATACTATCAGTTTTAGTGTGGTTGTCTTATCAATGTTGTTTCATTCAGCCTCTGCTAAATACCTTGAAATAAATCCATCTTGAAGGATGCACCATGCATTTCATTACAATCTAGTTCAGAGGGAATTTGATATGCTGCAACAACTGAAGGCGTTAGTGAGCCCTGAGGGAAAGCACATTCATGCTGAAGCAGAGCTGTAATCTTACTGAAGGAAAAGAGTCCTAGCACATGGATTACTGTCTGAAAGTTTCCAGTGTAAGTACAATTAGTGCACTCTTAGAATGGCTCCAAATGATGAAAGATTTAGTTACATCAAGGAGCCCTACCTCCAGTGCTGAAGATATAGAATAAATTTGTGTGTCTATTTAATTTACTTGAAAGAGTTTTGATTTTAGTCCCAAGTTTGAATTTAAATGAATATAACTGGAAGCTACACTTAAAGTTCATTATTTCTGGGAATCCAATGATTTGAGATAAAAATGTTTACATTTGTTTAATTCAAAGGAATACCCTAGTTCTCATACCAAACAGCAAAGCCTACTTTTCCTTTCTCTTCAGGCAGCTGCCTATGAGGGATTTTCTATTTCTTTACCTTTAATGAGAAAAAATCCTAGATGTTGCAAAATTAAGAATTATATCATTTACATTATTCATGGAAATTTATATATGTTTATTATATGTATTTAACTTAATATAATATTTTAATTCTGATAATCAAGGACAAAAATAAATATTTGCCATATTTTCTCCAATAAACTTACAAAATTTTGAGATAAAATTTACATAACATAAAATTCATCATTTTAACCATATTAAAGTGTACAGTTCAGTGGGGGTTTTTGTATACTTGCAATGCTGTGCAACCATCACTAATATATAATTCTAAAACATTTTTTCTCTCTCCAAAAGAAATCCCATATCTATTAAGCAGTTAATCTCCATTCCCCTCTCTTCCCAGACCTTGGCAACCAATAATCTATTCTCTGGCTCTGTGGATTTGCCTAGTTTAGAGAGATATTTCATACAAAAAGTATCACACAATATGTGATGCTTTGTGATTGACTTACTTCACTCAGCATGTTTTCAAGTTTCATCCATGTTGTAGTATAAGTACTTCATTCTTTTTATATCTGAACAATATTTTATTGTATGCTCATACTAATTTTATTTAACAATTCATCTTTCTTGGATATTCAAAAAGTCTTTTCATTTATCTGTGTCTTTAATTTCTTTTAGCAATGTCTTGTAGCTTTCAATGTGGAAGTCTTTTGCCTCCTTGGTTAAGTTTATTCCTAGGCATTTTATCATATTTAATGCTATTGTGAATGTATTTTTTTATTAATTTCATTTTCAGATTGTTCATTGCAAGTGTATAGAAATACAACTGATTTTTGTATATCAATTTTGTATCCTGCAGTGTCATTGAACTTATTTATTACCTCTACTATTTTTTGTGGATTCTTTAGGGTTTTCTGTATATAAAGATCATGTTATCTGTGAATACAGTTTTACTTCTTCCTTTCCAATTCAAATGTATTTCATCTATTTATCCTGCCTAATTGCTCTTGCTAGAATTTCCAGTGAAATGTTGAAAGGAAGCAAAAAGAGCAGACTTTTTTTTTTTGATCCTGGGGGTGTAAGATTTTCAGTGTTTCATAGTAAGTATGTTGTTAGTGCTGGGTTCTTCATAGATGTCCTTTATCGGGTTGAGGAAGTTTCCTTCTACTCCTAGTTTGCTGAATGTTCTTATCATGAAAAAGTGTTGAATTTTTTCCCAATGCATCTTCTGCATCTATTGAGATGATCATGTATCTTTAAAATCTTTATTCTATTAACATGGCTTATTGCATTGATTGATTTTCATACATTGAATAACTCTTGATTTCCTGCGATAAATCTCAATTATCATGTATAATCCTCTTAATATTCTGCTGGATTCTGTTTGCTACTATTCTATTGAAGATATTTGCATCTTTGTTCATAATTGATATCAGTCTATAGTGTTCTTTTTTTCTTCTCCCTCTTCCTCCTTCTCTTTCTCCTCCTTTTATTCCTATTCCTATTCTTCTGGTATGACTTTATTATCAAAGTAATACTGGCTTCATAGAATGAGTTAGGAAATATTCTTTTCTTTATTTTTTGGAAGAGTTTGAGACTTAGTGTTAATTAGTGTTAATCCTTAGTGTTAGTGTTAATCCTTTAATCATTTTGTAGAATCCACCAGTTAGGCTATGTGGTCCTGGGCTTTTTTGTTGTTCTTGTGGAAAGTTTTTTGATTACTGACTCAATCTCTTTACTTGTTATAGGTCTATTCAGATTTTCTACTTTCTTTTTTAGTCAGCTTTATTAGATTGTACATTTTTAGGAATTTGCCCAGTTCATTGAGGTTATCTACTTTGTTGATATACCAAAATCTGTAGTATTCTCTTTGAATCCTTTTTATTTCAGTCAGATCTTTGTAGTAATACCCCCACTTTCATTCTTGGTTTGAGTAATTTGATTCTTTTTCTTTTTTATCTTGGTCAAAATGTTTGCCAATTTTGTTGATATTTTCAAAGAATATACTTTTGTGTTTTAAAATTTTCTCTTTTGTTTTCTATTCTCTATTTTGTTTATCTCTGCACTAATCTTTATTTTCTTCCTTCTGCTTGCTTTGGGTTTAGTTTGCCCTTCTTTTTCTAATTTCTTATGGTAGATTTAGGTTATTCATTTGAGAGGTCTCTTCTCTTTAATATAGAAGATTACAGCTGTAAACTTCCCACTGAGCACTAGTTTAACTGCATCCCATGATTTTGGTATTTTGTGTTTTTGTTTTCATTCATCTCAAAGTACTTTCTAATTTCCCCTTTTATTTCTTTGACCTATTGCTATTTAGGAATGTATTGTTTAATTTCCACATAATTGTGAATTTTCCAAATTTCCTTCTGTCATTGATTTATAATTTCATTCCATTGTTGTGTAGAACATACTTTGTGTGATTTTAATTTTTTTTAATTTATTGAGATGTTTTGTGGTGTAACATAAGGTCTATCTTGGAGAATGTTCCATATGCACTTGAAAAGAATGTGTATTCTGCTGTTTTAGAGTGGCATACTCTATATGTGTCTATTAGGTCTAGTTGGTATATAATGTTCAAGCCTTCTAGTCTAGTCTAATCTCTCCGATCTTCTGCCTACTCATCTATCCATTATTGAAAGTGAGGTACTGAAATCTCCAATCATTATTGTTGAACTGTCTGTTCTCCCTTCAATTCTGTTAGTATTTGCTTCATGTATTTTGGGGCTTTACTTTAGGTACATACATTTATAACTGTTATATTTCCTTGATGAATTGACCCTTTTATTACTCTAGAATATCCTCTGTGTTTTATAACAATTTTTGTCTTAATGTAGATTTTGTCTAATATTAAGTATAGCCATCTGGCTCTATTTTGGTTACTATTTTCATGAAATATCTTTTCCTATCCTTTTACTTTCAACCTATATTTGCCTTTGAATCTACAGTGAATCTCTTGTAGACAGTGTTTAGTGGGATCATATCTTTTTAATCCATTCTGCCAATCTCTGACTCTTATTTGGACAACTTAATCTATTTACATTTAATGTAATAACTTGTAAGGAATGACTTCTGGCATTTTGCTATTAGTTTCTATATGTCATATCTCTTTTGTTCCTCAAGTCCTCCATTATTGCCTTCTTTTGTGCTAAATACATATTTTCTACTGTACCATTTTAATACTTTTGTCTCTTCTTTTACTATATACTTTTAAATTATTCTCCTAGAAACTGACCTGGAGATTACAGTTAACATATTAATTTATAGTAATCTAGTTTGGGTTAATACCAACTAAGATTTAATAGTATATAAAATCTTTGCTACTACATAACTCCATCTCCTCCTTTATGCTTTTATTTTCACAAATTACATCTTTAGTAATTGAGTGCCCATCAAAACTCGATTTATAATTTTTGTTTTATGAAGTTGTCTTTTAAATAAGATATGAAAAAAGAGAAGTTACAAACAAGAAACATGTGAATACTAGCTTTTATATTTGCCTTTGTAGTTACCTTTACAGTGTTCTTTATTTTGTGTGTGTGTTTGTGTTACTGTCAAGTATGCTTTCATTTCACCTTGAAGGGTAGAGCAAGTCTAATAGGAATGAATTCTCTCAGCTTTGTTTATCTGGGAATGGATTAATTTCTCCTTTATTTTTGAAGGATAGTTTCATCAGATATAGAATTATCAGCTGACAATTTTTATTTTCTCTCAACACTTTGAATATGTCATTGCACAGTCTCCTGGCTTCCATGGATTCTGATAAGCAATCAGCTATTATCATATGGAGGATCCCTTTTAAATGGTGAGTCACTTTTTTGTTACTGCTTTCACAATACTCTTTGTCTGTGTCTTTCAACACTTTGATTATAATGTGTCTCAGGTTAGATCTCTTTTAGTTTATCCTACTTGAGTTCATTGAGCTTCTTAGATGTGTATATTAATGTTTTTTTTTTTTTAAGTTTGGGAAGTTTTTTTTACCAGTACTTATTCAAATATTCTTTCCACTCCTTTCTTTCCTTTCCTTTTGGGACTCCCATTATGCATATGCGAGTATACTTGATAGTAGCCAAATGGGTTCCTAGGCTCTGTTCACCTTTTTTTATTCTTTTTCCTATCTGTTTCTCAGATTGAGTAATCTCAATATATCTAACTTCTTGTCTATTGATTCTTTCTCAAATCTGTTATTTAGTCCCTCTAGTCAATTTTTTATTTCAGTTATAATAATTTTCAGTACCAGAATTTCTATCTGATACCTTTTCATAATGGCTATCTCTTTATTAACATTATATATTCAGTGACACAATATCCTTTAGTTTTATTCATGGTTTCCTTTAGCTCTTTGAACATATTTAAACATGTGATTTAAAGTTATTGTTTAGTAAATCCAATGCCAGGCTTCCACAGAAACAGTTTCTATTACCTGCTTTGTTCCCTTTTCTACGGGTCATGTTTTCTTATTTATTTGCATGCTTCATAATCTTTTATTGAATTCAGGAAATTTTGAATATTATAATGTGACAATTATGGGAAATAAATTTTACTTCATACCCAGGGTATGTTTTTGCCATTTTTTGCCACAACTACAAAAAGTCATTATATATTTATTTACTGATTTTTCTGAACTAGTTTTGCAAATCTATATTCTTTGTTGTGTGGGGTGACTGAAGTCTCTATTTTGTTAGCTTAGTGGTAAGCCAGTGATTGGACGGAGACTACCTTAACTCCTGGAAACAAAATATATCTTCTGATCTTTGCAGATGGGCTTTCTGTGTGTGTCAGTGCACACCTTCAACACTCATCTAGGCAATTTACAGCTGTGCCTTAGACTTCATTTCCTACTTGTGCAGAGTTTGAAGGTCATCCAGAGGTCAGAGTTTAGGGCCTTTTTTTCTGAACATGCATACAGCCCTGCGCATGTGCAGGGACTTCAGAGTCCCAGGAATATGTTAGAGTTTTCATATCCTTCTTCCCCAAAACATCTCATTCCCCAGCCTTTCCTCCCAAGTTTTGGTTAGTTTATTGTTTGCCCCAACTGTATTCCATTGCCTTAGACAGAAACAACTAAAGTAATTGCCTATAAATATTTTGACAAATGCACCCTGGGTAGCCACCTCAGCATTGGGAGAGTTCTGAGTTAGGTAGGATGAAGGAAACTCCTTTGAACTAGTCCTCCATTGAGGCACGAGACAGGTCAAAACAAACAACCACAATTCTTTGTAAATGAGGTCCATTCTGCTCCTTCTGGTACCAGTATGTGTACCAGAAATTCAGGCTGTTTTCTTTAAGACCACCACTCACCAGAGGAGTTGGACATGGGATCATGGTAGGTTAAAATGTCATGAATCTTGTTTTTGTTTTTGTTTTTTTTAAACAAGATTCTGTTTTTTTTATATAAATATAGTTTTACTCTGATTGTGAAAGGTTTTGATTAGTTTCTAGAGCTCTGAAAAAGATGATTCCAACCATTTTTGCTAAATTGTTCATTGCTTTTATGGAGGGATAGAGTTTTAGAGTTCTTTACTCCACTATTTTTACTGACATCACTCTTCAATAAATTTTTATAACTTTTATTGCTTGTTCATAATCTAAATACCAAAGGGATAGTCTCTCCTCTTAGAATAACTGGATAAATTCCAAAGAAAAGTACCTCTTAAAAGAATTCTAAGAGAAACACTGAAAAGTAGTAAACCAGATTTTTTTCCCAGATTTTTTCCATTCCACAAATAAAAACAACAGAGACAGAAATAAAAAGTAAAATTTGGCCATAATAAAAATAAATGTACTCCCCAAATTTAAACAACTTGATTTACAAATGCAATAAAAATACAGAATCACTACATACTGTCCCTGATTTTCCGTTCTCTTACCATTCAAGTAATGACTTAAAAATTAATGTATGAAAAATAAAGGACTCATTGTCAATTCAAAATGCTATGCCATGCCTTTTTAAAATTTTAATTTTATTTTCTTTATACGGCAAGTTCTTATTAGTTATTTTATACATATTAGTGTACATATGTCTATCCCAATCTCCCAGTTCATCCCACCACCACCACCCCTGCTTGCCCCCCTTGGTGTCCATGCATTTGTTCTCTATATCTGTGTCTCTATTTCTGCCTTGCAAACTGGTTCAACTGTACCATTTTTCTAGATTCCACATATATGTGTTAATATATGATATTTGTTTTTCTCTTTCTGTCTTACTTCACTCTGTATGACAGTCTCTAGGTCCATCCATAGCTCTACAAATGACACAATTTCGCTCCTCTTTATGGCTGAGTAATATTCCATTGTATATATGTACCACATCTTTATCCATTCGTCTGTTGAAGGATATTTATGTTGCTTCATTTATGGGCATTTATGGGCAACATTTATGTTGCCCTGGCTATTGTAAGTAGTGCTGCAATGAACATTGGGGTGCATGTATTTTTTTGAAATATGGTTTCCTATGGGAATATGCCTAATAGGGGGATTGCTCTGTCATATGGTAATTCTAGTTTTAATTTGGTAAGGAAACTCCATACTGCTCTGCATAATGGCTGTATCAATTTACATTTCCACCAACAGTGCAAGAGGGTTTGCTATGCTCCACACCTTCTCCAACATTTGTTGTTTATAGATTTTCTGATGATGCCATTCTAACTGGTGTGAGGTGATACCTCATTGTAGTTTTGATTTGCATTTCTCTAAAATTTGGTGATGTTCAGCAGCTTTTCATGTGCCTCTTGGTCATCTTTATGTCTTCTTTGGATAAAAGTCTATTTAAGTCTTCTGCCCATTTTTTGATTGGGTTGTTTGTTTGTTTAATATTGAGTTGCATGAGCTGTTTATATATTTTGCATTGAATCTGTAGATTGCTTTGGGTAGTACAGTCATTTTCACAATATTGATTCTTACAATCCAAGAACATGGTATATCTCTCCATCTGTTTGTGTCATCTTTGATTTCTTTCATCAGTGTCTTATAGTTTTCTGAGTACAGTTCTCTTACCTCCTTAGGTAAGTTTATTCCTAGGTATTTTATTCATTTTGTTTCAACGGTGAATGGGATTCTTTCCTTAATTTATCTTTCTAATCTTTCATTGTAAGTGCATAGGAATGCAAGAGATTTCTGTGCATTAATTTTGAATCCTGCGATGTTACCAAATTCATTGATTAGTTCTAGTAGTTTACTGGTGGTAACTTTAGGATTATCTATGTATAGTATCATGTCATCTGTGAACAGTGACAGTTTCACTTCTTTTCCAATTTATATTCTTTTTATTTCTTTTTCTTCTCTGATTGCCATGGCTAGGACTTCCAAAACTATGTTGAATAATAGTGGTGAGAGGGACATCCTTGTCTTGTTCCTGATCTTAGAGGAAATGCATTTAGTTTTTCAGCATTGACAATGATGTTTGCTGTGGGTTTGTCATATATGGCCTTTATTATATTGAGGTAGGTTCCATCTATGCACACTTTCTAGAGAGTCTTTATCATAGATGGGTGTTGAATTTTGTCAAAAGCTTTTTCTACATCTATTGAGATGATCATATGGTTTTTATTCTTCAATTTGTTAATATGGTGTATCACATTGATTGATTTGCATATATTGAAGAGCCCTTACATCTCTGGGATAAATCTCACTTGATCATCGTGTATGATCCTTTTAATGTGTTGTTGGATTCTGTTTTCTAGTATTTTTTTGAGGATTTTTGCATCTATATTCATCAGTGATATTGGTCTGTAATTTTCTTCTTTTTTGTATTTCTTTGTCTGGTTTTGGTATCAGGGTGATGGTGGCCTCACAGAATGAGTTTGGGAGTGTTCCATCCTCTGCTGTTTTTTGGAAGAGTTTGAGAAGGATGGGTATTAACTCTTCTCTAAATGTTTGATAGAAATCACCTGTGAAGCCATTTGGTCCTGGACTTTTGTTTGTTGGAAGATTTTTAATCACAGTTTCAATTTCAGTACTTGTGATTGGTCTGTTCATATTTTCTATTTCTTCCTGGTTCAGTCTTGGAAGGTTATACCTTTCTAAGGATTTGTCCATTTCTTCCAGATTATCCATTTTATTGGCATATAGTTGCTTGTAGCAGTCTCTTATGATGCTTTGTATTTCTGAGGTGCCCATTGTAACTTCTCCTTTTTCACTTATAATATTATTGATTTGAGTCCTCTTCCTCTTTTTCTTGATGAGTCTGGATAAAGGTTTATCAATTTTGTTTATCTTCTCAAAGAACAAGCTTCTTTTTTAAAAATTTATTTATTTAATTTATTTATTTTTGGCTGTGTTGGGTCTTCGTTGCTGTGTGCAGGCTTTCTGTAGTTGCGGCAAGCGGGGGCTACTCTTTGTTGCAGTGTGTGGACTTCTCATTGCGGTGGCTTCTCTTGTTGTGAAGCATGGGCTCTGGGTGCACAGGCTTCAGTTGGGCTCTAGAGTGCAGGCTCAGTAGTTGTGGCACATGGGCTTAGTTGCTCCGTGGCATGTGGGATCTTCCTAGACCAGGGCTCGAACCCACATCCCCTGCATTGGCAGGCGGATTCTTAAACCACTACGCCACCAGGGAAGCCCAGAGAACAAGCTTTTCGTTTTATTGATATTTGCTATTGTTTTCTTTGTTTCTATTTCATTTGTTTCTGCTCTGATCTTTATGATTTCTTTCCTTCTACTAACTTTGGGTTTTGTTTGTTCTTCTTTCTCCAGTTACTTTAGGTGTAAGGTTAGATTGTTTATTTGAGATTTTTCTTATTTCTTGAGGTAGGATTGTATTGTTATAAACTTCCCTCTTAGAACTGTTTTTGCTGTATCCCATAGCTTTTGTATCATCGTGTTTTCATTGTCATTTGTCTCTAGGTTTTTTTTGATTTCCTCTTTGATTTCTCCAATGATCTCTTGGTTATTTAGTAACGTATTGTTTAGCCTCCATGTCTTTGTGTTTTTACGTTTTTCTCCCTGTAATTGATTTCTAATCTCATAACACTGTGGTTAGAAAAGATGCTTGATATCAGTTCAATTTTCTTAAATTTACTGAGGCTTGATTTGTGACCCAAGATGTGATCTATCTCAGAGAATGTTCCATGTGCACTTGAGAAGAAAGTGTAATCTGCTGTTTTCAGGTGAAATGTCCTATAAATATCAATTAAATCTATCTGGTCTATTGTGTCATTTAAAGCTTATGTTTCTTTATTAATTTTCTGTTTGGATGGTCTGTCCATTGGTATAAGTGAGGTGTTAAAGTCCCCCACCATTATGTGTTACTGTCAATTTCCTTTTTTATAGCAGTTAGCATTTGCCTTATGTATTGAGGTGCTCCTAGGTTGTGTGCATATACATTTATAATTGTTATTTCTTCTCTTGGATTGATCCCATGATCATTACGTAGTGTCTTTCCTTGTCTCTTGTAACATTCTTTATTTTAAAGTCTATTTTATCTGATATGAGTATTGCTACTCCAGGTTTCTTTTGATTTCCATTTGCATGGAATATTTTTTCCATCCCTCACTTTCAGTCTGTATGTGTCCCTAGGTCTGAAGTCAGTCTCTTGTAGACAGCATGTATATTGGTCTTGTTTTGTGTCCATTCAGTGTGCCTGTGTCTTTTGGTTGGACCATTTAATCCATTCACATTTAAGGTAATTATTAATATGTATGTTCCTATTACCATTTTCTTCTTTGCTTTGGGTTTGTTTTTTCTTTTTCTTTTTCTTTTTCTTCTCTTGTGTTTCCCACTTAGAGAAGTTTCTTTAGCATTTGTGGTAGAGCTGATTTGGTGGTGCTGAATTCCCTTAGCTTTTGCTTGTCTGTAAGTCTTTTGATTTCGAATCTGAATGAGATCCTTGCTGGGTAGAGTAATCTTGGTTGTAGGATTTTCCCTTTCATCATTTTAAATATATCGTGCTACTCCCTTCTGGTTTGTAGAGTTTCTGCTGAGAAATCAGCTGTTAACCTTATGGAAGTTCCCTCATTTGTTATATGTCATTTTTCCCTTGTTGCTTTCAATAATTTCTCTTTGTCTTTAATTTTTGTCAATTTGATTACTATGTGTCTCAGCATGTTTCTCCTTGGTTTTATCCTCCTGCGACTCTGCACTTCCTTGGGTGGATATTTCCTTTCCCATGTTAAGGATGTTTTTCACTGTAATCTCTTCCAATATTTTCTTGAGTCCTTTCTCTATCTCTTCTCCGTCTGGGATCCCTATAATGTGAATGTTGGTGTGTTAATGTTGTCCCAGATGTCTCTTAGGCTGTCTTCATTATTTTTCATTCTTTTTTCTTTATTCTGTTCCATGGCAGTGAATTCCACCATTTTGTCTTCCAGGTCACTTATCCATTCTTCTGCCACAGTTATTCTGCTATTGATTCCTTCTAGTGTATTTTTCATTTCAGTTATTGTATTGTTCATCTCTGTTTGTTTGTTCTTTAATTCTTCTAGTTGTTTTTTCTCTAATTCCTCTAGGTCTTTGTTAAACATTTCTTGCATCTTCTCAATCTTTGCCTCTATTCTTCTTCTGAGGTCCTGGATTGTCTTCACTATCATTATTCTGAAATTGCCTATCTCCACGTCATTTAGTTGTTTTTCTGGTGTTTTATCTTGTTCCTTCATCTGGTACATAGTCCTCTCCCTTTTCATTTTGGCTATCTTCTTGTGAATGTGGTTTTCATTCCACAGTCTGCAGAATTGTAATTCTTCTTGCTTCTGCTGTCTGCCTCTTGTGGATGAGGCTATCTAAGAGGATGTGGAGGCTTCCTGATGGGGGGTACTTGTGGTTGGTAGAGCTCAGTGTTGCTCTGGTGGGCAGAGCTCAGTAAAACTTTAATCCACTTGGCTGCTGATGGGTGGGGCTGAGTTCCCCCCCTGTTGGTTTTTTGGCCTGAAGCAACCCAGCACTAGAGGCTACAGGCTCTTTGGTGGGGCTAATGGCAGACTCCAGGAGGGCTCATGTCAAGGAGTACTTCCCAGAACTTCTGCTGCCAGTGTCTTTGTCTCCATGGTGAGCCACAGCCACTCCCCGCCTCTGCAGTAGACCCTCCAACACCAGCAGGTAGTTCTGGTTCAGTCTCCTATGGAGTCACTGCTCCTTCCTCCTGGGTCCTGATGCACACATTACTTTGTGTGTGCCCTCCAAGAGTGGAGTCTCTGTTTCCCTCAGTCCTGTCGATGCCCTGTAATCAAATCCCACTAGTCTTCCAAGTCTGATTCTCTAAGAATTTCTCCTCCCATTGCCAGGCCCCCAGATGGGAAGCCTGATGTGGGGCTCAGAAACTTCACTCCACTGGATGGACTTCTGTGGTATAATTGTTCTCCAGTTTGTAAGTCACACACCCAGCAGTTATGGGATTTGAGTTTATTGTGATTGTGCCCTTCCTACCGTCTCATTGCAGCTTGTCCTTTGTATTTGGATGTGTGGCATCTTTTTTGGTGAGTTCCAATTTCTTCCTGTTGATGATTCTTCAGCAGTTCATTGTGATACCAGTGCTCTCTCAAGAGGGAGTGAACACACTTCCTTCTACTCCACCATCTTGAACCGATTTCACCATGCCATTTTGAATGTGCCTTGCAGACCCAGACTCAAAGGCTATAGTCAAAATTGAAACAATATAAAAGCAATGTATGTAATGAAATGCTATGAGAAGAAGGAAAGCTGTGAAGCAGACAGATTATTTTTAAAAAATTAGGAAACTTTCACCTTTGCCAATCCTCTCCCTTAGTACTTCACTCTCATGATTTTCTTTTTCCTCTCTCACTTATCAGACTCATCTGATATCAGTCACTAATACTCTAGTGAGAATGAATTTCAGATTTCAGCCTGATTTGGCTGAGACTGTTGGCAAGCATTTCCCAAGAGCTATTAGATGTCAGTTAGCATGTTTAGCTAAAACAATATGATATACAGTTACAAGAGTAGTTTTGAACACAATTTTTCATTGGAAAAAGCTAATACTTTGATCTACATGCATTAAGTGGGCTTCTGTGGATTACCCTGGGAATTTCTTTAATTATGTCTATAGATGGAGATTTAGACAGTTTGTGTAGGAATAGAGCATTCATATGACCGACTTACAAGTGATTTTTTGGAATCCAGGTATTCATAAGTAATGGAGTCCTCATGAATCAGAAACCTCTTCAGTAGCACCACAGATTTGTTCTTATTGCAGCCACAGGAACAACCAATTTTGCTTTAGCTCAACCTTGTTTCATGCATGTTTATATCTTGACAGCATTTCAGACTCTCCATGAAGGCCCCTATTGATACAGCTGCTGGAGTGGGGCAACACTCAAGTGTAATCTAGAAGTGCTCTGAAGGACAGCTCTTGGGAGAAAAGAACATGGATAGATTCTTCCTCCTTTCTTACTCTAACAACTTTCTTACTCTAACAACAGTCCTAAAATTTACTTTATAAAGTTCTTCAATAGGTCTTATAGTATTGAATAACCAGTTGCACAATAGCAACCGCCATTTCAGGGAGACATCTTTGAATTGATTCTCCCTTCTTCTCTTCTTCACTCCCTCATCTCTCATTCTTACTTCTTGGAACACATTTCCCAATAAAGCACTTTCACTTTGTTTCAGGTCTTGATTTCTGAGCAACCCAGTCTAAGATACCCTGGCCTTAAAATTATCCATGAATAATAAAGAACTATATCAGTAAAGATTAGTTTTAAAATAAAATGTAAACAAACAAACAATAAACATAGATATTACCTGCATTTGTTTAACTCAGTATATATGAAAAATATATTGGAAGACACACAACTATCTCTTTTATTTCATCTGATCAAATAATTTTAATTCAAAATGTGAATTAAATTTTTGAATTTGCAACTCAAATATATAATTCTTGGTCCAGTGCTTTTGACTGGACAGCAAAAATAAATGTTCTCTATGCAAAGTATAATATTGGCTGGGGTATTCAACAGGTTAAACGCTTTAGGTTGAAGATGAAAATAAATGAGTTCTCAACTCTAGAGGTACAGAGCACATGATTAAGTGTGTGATACTACTTTCAAATCTTTCCTGATAAGAAGATAAAGAGTATTTGTTTTTCAAGTCCCAGAACAAGCTATCATGAAACAATTGTGAACAAAATTCCATCATCAATACACCCAGAACTGAAAGCTTTGCTTAATGTGTCAAGTAAAAATATGATGCAGGCTCATTCTGATAGGCACTATCACATTTTATTCACACAGCACCACATGTTCACACTGACATCCAAAACCCATGCACTTTAGCACTTTGGCCGGCTCCCCTGAAGATCACACATACTTCAGTCATAGACTAAGTGCTCCATATGCATCTTTTAGGAATCCAAAGCAAGAACTAGCTAAACTGTCTCCCATGCAATGAAAGCTCTGTCACTTTGTATCATCACTGGTCCTACTTTGGCTAAGCTTAAACACTGTTTTTTTGCGGCTGGAGGAGAATCTTGAGAAAGTTATTGAGTGACAGCTATGGTATCAGTAGATATCACTTGGCATCCTTAATTCATCCAAATCATGCTTCAGTCTTGAATTTTAAATGTTGATTTCCCGTGGGGTGTTTTTTTTCTTTCTTTCTGGTATAATGCATGCTGAATGACGAACAGTAGACTTAAGTTACTGGAGAAACAGAAAGTTATCAGAAAGTTTATATGTCCCTGGTAATATAACCAGGGCTGGTCAAGGATGAAGGAAAAATAATTGACTATCTTTATAGTCTGTTGTCTTAAGAACTGGTAAACCTTCCAAGTACCTCCCTAAGAACAAAATGGGTGCCTGAACTTTTATCATTACATGTTTGTACAGCAATGATTTAGAGTCGGAACACTTGGTGTTTGAGCAGTGATGATGGCACTTGATCACGTGTGACTCTGATAAATGGCATAATCTCTTTTACCCTTATTTTCACCACGTGTAAACTTTGAACAATAATACCTGCATGACCACTGTGCAGAGCTGTTGATGGGAGCAAATTAAAAAGAGAAAGGCAAAATGGTATTTCAAACTATAAAATACATGCAAAAGTAATGTTATTCTTATTATAATTGGTAACTTCTCTTAATTACTAATAGCATAAATTTACATAATATCAGTCATTCATATCTTCATGTGAATTTGAGGGACTTAACAGTATGTTTCAATAGGATATATTCCAGGGTTTCTGAGGCAAGTTTGTGGAAATGAAGGTGTTAAATAAAAGTGAAAAAGATCCAGAAAGAACAGTCTGAAATTCTGAAGATAAATTTGACTATTTTTTAGTCAGGCTAAGATTAAATTTTGATAAGAATAATTTCGGCTGTCCCTCCCTCATCTGTAAGGATAGTGGTCGGTATACTAAGTGGACTGACAATCAGTGGTGCTACACAAAGGCAGTGCATCTGTAGCAGCAGGGCAAGCCACCCTCAGCCATCTGTGCCTTACCTCAGGGACTTGAGGAGAAGAATACAGGCATTCATGTTTATTCGTACATGATTTTTTTTTCTTTTTTGTGGAGAAAGGTAACTTTCTTTCATTGTAAAGCAGGCATGGATTACACCCAAAGAATACTTCTGCATCTTTAAGTTATTTTGTTCACTATATTCATAAAGGATAGTGTTAATAATCTTAAATGAATGAAAAATAGAGACTTCCCTGGTCTATCTACTCCAATAAAGTGTGTTTATTCTCTCTTCTATGAGCCTGCATAGCACTGTCTCTTGTGACATTTATCAAATTCCGATTGCATTATTTTATTCAATTTTACCATCCCTTTCACATCATTAAAATTTCAAGATTTCTGAGAACAGAAACAATGTTTATATTGTCATGAACTCATGTTTACATTGTCTATAGGCAATTTTAGCACAATACCTTGTAACAGTTGATGATTAATGAAGAAAGAAAGGAATGAATAAAAAACACAGGCAACATTACCGGTGTACAATATTCTGAATGGTAAATCTTTCCTGGTAAATTGAGGCCATGTGTAATGGTGATTTGAGTAAAAGTTTGAAAATAAGTTTGTAGACAAACCAGTTTGTTAAAAGCTTTTTTAGAGAAGTGTTTCCTTTATATAATTTAAGGATAAAAACACTGACAGACTTGATTCCAAACATGAATAAATCTAAACGTAAAGCCATGTTATACAAATTAGGAAAATCCTAGGAGACTTCCTGTTTTTTTAAAAAAAAAATTTAAAGGAGTAAAATGTGAAATTTTATGTCAAACTAAGAAAAATGATCTGGAATTTCTGATACATAGAGGATTAACTTATCTTAAGTTTTTTCTTACAAAGAGAGGACATTGGTCTAGTAATGCAGTTGTTTTTTTCATGGGGTTTTTTCAAAAATTTCATGGATTTTTTTCATAGATTACCTAAGGTTGTGACTTAGGTAAAGGAAAGAAGAAAATATCTAATAGCAAAAATGTAGTATTTCTACTTGGGGAAGACAATCTGTAGTGATACCATTAGTCTATGGATGAAATTTCTATGAGAAAGCTATTTCACAGAAATGCAGAGGCCACATACTGCGTTCAGCACAATGGTACTACTAGTTGCGGAGCCTGTGTATGACAGTGAAGTACACAAAGGCCTGCTGTGTAATTAGAGATGATAGAAACATTGAGAAACCCCATACTGTGTCCATAGAGAAGACAAATACTTATAGGGAGATGTGATGGAGTTCTACAACTGGCCGCCAGGTTTTCAAAATAAATGAAGGGTAACTGTTAATCTTTAGAGGTAGATGACAGTTATTTTTCTTTTCAGACTAAAAGTTCTGATCCATTATTGACTGTTGCTTTATCTGTTTTTGATATTACCTTATTCTCTTTTTCTATCCAAAAGCCATATGTGTTTGGGAATAATAATGGTTTTCCAAGGGAGAGATATGGTTATGGTCTTGTAGAATAAAGCATCTTTAAAATAATTGAGTCAAAAGTATGTCATTAAAATGTAAAAACTCTTGATCAAAGTATATGCTAAAAGGAAACTTTGAGGTACTAACCCAAACTGTGGTCACCTTGTAAAATCAGTGTCCTTTGGTTGCGTTTCCTTCTCTCCCTCTTCTCTATGAAGAGTCATTGGAATTCATTTTATGGGCTTCCTGTAGGCTCTAATGAGAAGAAGCCATATAATTTTTTTGGGTTCCTAGTGAGTTTTAAAAAAGCTACTGAACATGGGTTTCTTTCCATCTTCATATGTTCTTTTAAAGCTGTGATTCTTAACTGTCATTGTACATCAAAATCACCTGGCAAACTCTTAAGAAACAAGGTGCCCATCCCCTATCACATTCATCTCCTCAGCCTCTGATTGCTCTGAGTAGTATCTAGGAATGCTATTTTCAAATCCCCCCACCCTCCAATATCAGATGATTCTGACACCCAACCAAATTTGAGAACCACTTCTTAAGAGCTCATGATTTTGTGGGCATTTAAGTTAAATTTAATTGGCGAGTTAGGGTTCAGCTATGTTTGAGATTGAGTTATCTCTTGCATTGGTAACATGTAGAAAATGCTGTTTTATTGCTCAGATTCATCTTAATTCTTATTTCTTGGCGTATAGGAGTAAATATGTGTGAACTGGAATTCTCCCATTTTACTAGAGAACTGGAAATATCAAGAAATTATTCTTTGAAATGAAAAACATCCAAAGCAGCCTGGAGCAGGGGGGAGTCAGAGAGCATTGTAAAGACCAAAGGTGCTGGAGGAATCTGAGAGTGAAACGATGAGGAGATCATATAAAAATACCAGACTCAAAGATCCACAGGCAGAATTGAGCTTGCAGAGCAGAAGATCTCAAGCCAAGCAGATAAAGTCTGTGAAATACCAGGATGAGAGAAAATGAAGAGGTTCAGGGAAATTCTTGAAATCATCTTGAACTGTCCCTGATCCCTTTTATCGGCCTGTGGGGAGAAAGGTGTTGTATGTTTTGGGGCTTCCTTAAAAGGCAGAGGATACATTTCTGCTTGTTATTTTGCTATTTGCTCATATCCTTAGTACCTGTGCTTGGCACAGAGTAGCCATTCAGTTAATTTTTTTCGAATGAATGAATATAACAAAGGATAATTTCCAATGAACAGTAACTATCCTTCCCTCATTTAATATTTTATACTTGAAAATTCAGTCAATGACTTGTCTCAACTATCCCTAAAAGACTGAGCTTGACTTCCAAGGCTGATGGATTTAGGCTAGCTGTTCTCAATTTTGCCTGTGCATTTGCATCACCTAAAAAGCTTTTAAATGAATATTGATTCCTGAGACCAACCTCCAGATATTCTATTAACTTGGTTTGAGTGAAGCCCAGGCATTAGAATATTAAAAAAAAAAAAAACAAATCAAACCAAAACAAATAACAACAATAACAAAACCCCAGCTCTCCAGGTGAATCTCATGTACACCCAGGATATTAGATTTCATAGATGTTCTTAAAACTCATCAATTTTTTGTATCTTGGCTTCATCCCAATCTAACCCATGTTAGATCATTCCAAGAATTCTTTTAGTTCTGACAACTATCTTGGTTATGGATTTAAAAAAAACTTAATTATTTGAGGGAAATAATAGTTATGGTTTAGACTGCTTAGAGATGCCAGGAATATCAGTATATGTCCAAAAGTTATATTCACTCTGTCTTAACAATTTTTGCCTCTCTGGCCCACTCACCTCCTGATACCTAGAGGTAAATTATTAATGTTCACATGTGTTAGAGTCAATTACTTAGGACCCTCTGTATTTATTCCTGTCCTACTCCTGATATGAACCCACTTCACCCAGTATGAATTCTTGGTTCAGTAACACCAAACTGGAGTTTTTACTCTGATCCCTGTGCTTGCTAGCATTTGGACTTTATCATGTTAACATTCAAATGTTGACACTTTCCAGTGGATATCATCTTGGCAACTCATGTTGTCTAGAGTAGGAATCCTCCATTCCAACACAGACACATTGCTAGTAACCCTCCTCCCCACCCCATCCCCACACACCAGGCTAGGACTAGAATAACACGGGAGATGGGCCAGGCCAATGGACGTGAGAAAACAGTATAGAATAATAGATAATTATTACCTACTGAGCTTAATGCAAAGTCTTAAAATTCAAATTTTTTAGTCTACTGATATATATTAATAAAATAAAAACCAAGCAGAAATCTACATTCAGCTTTTAGAAAAATTTTCTGTGTAGACACTTTTTCTAAACCCCAAAAGTCTGCAGAAAATGAATGTCCACTGTAAAGATTTACTTCTGTAGCTAAGAACAGAAGACACTTGTGAAGAGCACTGACACCTGACTTGGGAAGTTGTGAGAAGATGGGAGAAGATGGAATTCCTATGGGATCAACTATCAACCCTTGTCTACTCTAGTTAGGGCAAAAAGGGATCTTACCTCTATGTTTTTTCTTTCCTCTCACGTATACTCATGATGAGTTGTGTCTCCCTGGGCAAACTGATTTTTTCAAGTGAAACAAATTGTGCACTGCCCTGTCCATTTAATTATAATACATCACATTGACTTGTGGAAATGCATACATTCATTTTAGTGTATTTAAAAGATTGCTACTGACTCTCATCAAACCTGCTACTTTCCTCACCATTTATGGTATGTAGCTTCACTTATCCACAGAAAGCAGACTTTTTATTAACTTCTGAGAGAGCCTGTAATTTCTGTATGAGCTTTTCACCATTTGGTTATTTCCTCCAAAAAGTGAAATGTAACAATTCCTGCCCAGGTATTCAGATAATCACAAAGAAAGTGGGATGGATGGAAAGTTGCATCTCAGACTTGGGTTCAAATTTGGGCGTATTGAAGTAAGCTCTTCCTGGCACTGCTGGTAAAAGATTAAATGTTGTATAACTCTAGGCATCAAAAAAAATCGGTAGCAGATTGAGAATCAACAGACACTAGACCAATAAGTAGCTACATTTGTCAAGATTCATATATGAGATGAAAAATATTCTGCCTAACAGCAGTGCTGCTATTCTTGGCATGAAAGTGTCACTATCTCCCTATGACCCTGCCTCAGGCAGAGGCAGAAAGATGCCTTATAAAAGGACAATGCATGAAAGCTGGAAGGGTTGAAAGGAATTAATTCTCAGAAATTAATTTCCATGACTTTTCCATGGCCTTGTAGATAGATACACGCATGATATTTTATCAAATGAACTAACATTCTATCTCTGCTATTTATTAATACTGTAGGGAAAAAAGGAATTCCATAAAATGAGTAAGTTTCCAAGGTGTGTTTTAAGACAATAACATTCAGATGAATCATGATTAATCTCTTTCAACTAATCCTTGCCCTTTCTTTAAGTAAGAATTGCAACTAACTTGGTAAAGATTGGACTTAAATGGTGTTTCAACCCATATTTCTAACTTACAAGATGCCAACCAGGTTGTTTATAATCACAATAAATTGCAATAGTGTTTCATGCATCAGTGAAAATAATTCTCCATAGTGTCCAAGCTCAAATACCTACCTAATCCTTTGTAACTATAGTTCTGAGTACATTTTTTTTTAATTTGCCCTTTATAATAAGCTTGTGTTACCCTATTTTCACTGCAGAGTATGATTACTATATACAAAAACATTAAAGGCATAAAAACAGACTTTCACAACTTCAAATTTCTAGCCAATCCTTATTTTAAGGCAGCAATTTGCTGTGTATTCAATAATATGAAACATTAACTTGGCATTTCCTTGGAAGTATAAAAATTTTGAACTCACCTATAAACAGTTATTTATGGAAAGGAAGTGACATCTGAGATTCTTTTTCAGTGAGAGTTTTAGGAGGCCTCATATCTCTCCTGTTTCTTCTTTCTAACTCAATCTCACTTTCTATCAATACTCTTTCCCACCTATTCTCAAATTTTTAGCTTACATTTTCTGTTTTTCCTTTACACCATATGTTGGAGTTATGACAGTGCAAGTCAGGCCACAGGCTCATTGGGCCAACTGTATGTAAAAGCAGCACCTTGTTTGACCTGGGTCATGCTAGTACCCCAAGCCCTAGCACACTGCCTGGAGCATAAAAGAAATTCATCGAACACATATGAATAAATGAGGCCACCAGTAAAACCAGAGAAAGAACTTAAACTATATTGGGGAATTTCTCAAAACCAGCCCCAAGTCAAGAAATTATGGGGGAGTAAGAAATTCTCATTGAACCCCAGAATAATATTTCGTTTCCAATGAAAATTTTAAAATAAAATTAAACTATGCTTCATGATACCTTACTGTGATTCACAGACAAATTTGAAGAAAAGACATGATGTCAAAGGGTTGAGCAAGTAAAAAAAATGGATGATCATGTTTAAGCTCGATGCTAGCTATATTGGTGAGTATATTTTATTTCATAACATTACATAACAAAGGTACCCTTCACAAATGAATAGAAATAACTATTTTAGGCAGTCAAAGAAAATGTGTATTATTTCCTTTAGGCTACTCATAGGCCCTGAAATTTTTTTCTGAAGAAAGAATTTTGATGGTCTATTGAGGTTAAACTCAGCAAGTATTATTTATGTAGAATTTAAAATATTTCAGAAATTCCACTCATTCATTGTGAAACCTTCCTTTTACCCAGTTCCTAGCATCTTCATTTCTATATTTTAACATTTCGTGGGCCACAGAGATAAGCTGGATAAATGTTGTAACTAAAGAGGTCTGCAGATATTTAAATGTGATCTGCTCTTGAGGTTTTGTCTTCTCCTGTGAGATGCCCTAATGATGTTAATGTGGACCTCTTGCCTCAGGCATTTAGGAAAGAAAAAACAAATTTACTGCGGTGGACCCTCAAACTTACTAATTAAGTAAAACCATAAACAAATTTAAATTGAATTGCTAACAGAGTAGTATCTTATTTTATACATCTCAGCTAGAGAATATATAAAGTGCTTTAGAATTTGCTAAGCAGTCACCATTACATTATGCATGTGAGTCACACAACAGTTGTTTTATGTAAAATGTATAGAGCTGTCTTTTATAGATTGGTGAGTGATAGAATCAGGATTTGCACCTGGGTGTTCACACAGCATACTTAGTGTTCTGAATGGAGTTAGAAAAAGTGTCTGTTGAATGAAGAGTTTCACAAGTACAAGTTTCCTACCTTAATTCTAGGCCTTTCTTACTTTATCCTTTGGATAAGGATCTCTGCAAGCTAGTATGGCCTCCACTTGGGTTTAGCAGCTACAACTTTACCATGTTGTAATGCACCAACTCTCTTTGAGGATTGCCTCTCAGAATAGATCCTTTCCCCACTCTTAGAGGAATAATTTGGAAACTCTTTAATGTCCCTCAGGCATAGTAAAGTTTGGATGTGAATGGAGAGTAGCCTATGCTTTCAGAGTTCAGGGATTAAACACAGAAATAAAAACTGCTCTTCTTCGGTCTCCCTATTAATACTCAGCTTTAACACCACTACTATTTATCTACATAGGGTTATCCATTATCTATATACCTGACTTATTCTGGTGTGTTTTAATAATAATAATAATAATGAGAGGAAAAATATATTAAGTGTCTGATATGCACCAGGCTTCTATACAATGGAATTTTACATACATTATCTCATTAATCCTTTAGAGTCAATGAGGTTGATATTTTAAAATCTTCATTTATTGATAAAGAACCTACATATCAAATTAAGTCACTAGCACAAGCTTACAGAGTTACTAAGTAGCACAGCTGGGGTTTAAATTCAGCACTTCCTGGCCACAAAGTCTCTCTTTTTTTTTCATTTTGCCTTTGCATTTGACCTGTCCTGAAGTTAATTTTGTAATTATTCTATTGCTCCTGAACTCTCCCCATTTAGAGACTGGAAGTTGCTTCGCTTAGTTTAGAGCAAGTATGGCATACTTAGCTTTATTTTATAAGATGGCACTAAATAACGTTTAAGTAAATAAACTTTGAAGGACACATTGAGGCAGGAAGAATTAGGATGAATTAGGGTCAGGGAAAAAATTTTAAATCATTGGGATTTCACAGCCATTATACAGCAAAAAGGAGGAGAAAAATACAGGAAAAAAATGTTATGATTAAATTTTTCTGGTTGCTGAACACTCCATTTCAAATATTTATACTGAAACATAAACAAAATGAGTAGCATTATTATCTGTATAGCAACCATGGTAAGTGGAAGATGGGCACTCCATTTTGCTATAATTCTGAAGCCACATATTCTGAACATGTGACAAACTGTGCAGTGCAAGTAACTGGTTGTCTGCAAGAAAAACCGCATCAATCAAAACAAGCTCCCAGAGCTCAAAGTGCTGGAGATATCACAATCATTAAACAGTAATGCAAATAAAAAAGCAATGTCTCACCTCATTATTACTAAATATGTTGTTTATTCTTTCCCCAAGTAAAATGTTTAGAAACCTGCATAATAAAGGTCTCATTGACAGAGGTGTGGAATTATGAAGCTTCTAAATCCAGCAAGAAGACAGAGTGATAAAATAGATTGGATTTTGCAATAACTGTGTTCAAAGCAAACTTGGGAGGCTGGATTCCACATTAGCACATTGTTTTGACATTCATGCACTCAGAGATTCTATTTCACTGTGATGGCGGATGTCACTTGTGGGGGAAGAAGCGAGTATGTGGACTGAAGTCAAAAGCTATAGGCTACAGGCAGAAAAGGAAACTGGATTAATTCTTGAAGTGACACCTCATTTTCTAATAAGAGAATTTGCATGAAAAATAGCACACAAATTGTCTAGAGACATAATTAAAGCTGATAGTCGTTGAGGGGACCAAATTAAACTTGGGAATGTTTAGCTGTCTATAATAGTCTCTGTACAAATGTATGATAGTGATAAAAGTCTGTCCTTTGAACTCTATCCCCCAAGCATACACCAGCATCTAGAAGGCAGTTTAATGTTTAGTGTGTGATTCTTGATATGTCAACGTGCTGGAGCTACAATATTTATTCAGCATGAGTTTGCAAGTCCTGTGTGTCTTAACTTGGAATTGCCATGCCAATTTGCCATGCCATTCTTTCACAGAATTAGCTACTGTAGTTCATAATGCTGATCCCACCTTGGAGATGCCAGTTCAACCACTGGAATGTGGATAAGAAAAAGAGCATAAAAGACCACTAGGCTGTAAGCTCCTTAAGTAGAGCAGCCTTGCCTGATTCTCTTTGTATTCCCTGATTTGGCAGGGGCACAGCACCCAGGCAGTACTCTATAAATAAGTAACATATGTCTGAATGAAAACGGCATGTCTCCTGGTTTTTCTCCACCTCCTCTTACCTCTATAGTGAAAATATCAAGTTGCTGATTGAGAATTAGATACATTATCTGAGAAGTTTGCTAGAGAGGACTATGTAAAAACAAGGCTGGGAAGATTTTGTTCTGCTCAGCCAGGTTCACCTGTGAGCCCTACCTTAGAGTCTTACATAATTCACACAGCTGTGCATATTACACTCAGGAAAAAAAGAAAGGAGAAGTAGCAGCATTACCAATGATCTATTCAAAAGATAATTACCAATGATCTATTTCAAAAGATAATTTTAAGTTCCCACTATATTTTACTGATGGCTTCCCTTTTCACTCTACAGCCGTTTGTGGGAGTTCATAAGGGAGTTGTTGAGGCAGACTATTTTTTACCTTTGTGGACTACTGGGTCTTGAAATTTTTTCCAATGGAACATTCCCTTGGTCTGGATGTTGAACTTCTAGTTCACAAGAATAACTACTCTCCTACTTATTTGAGTGGCTTTGATGTGCGATAGAGGTCAGTGATTCTTTGAATGTGCATAAGATCCCGAGGAAACCCTGCGACAAATGCATCAGTAAAGCTGACATTGTAGTAAGAGGTAGATTTGGGGCAAAAAGGGGGAAATAGAAAAAAAAACTGAACTTGTTTTCCTTTGGATGGTTAAGGAGGCAACATACTATTGTGGGAAAAGAGAGAGTCTGGAATGAGACAAAATTGTCTTCAAATTTTGCCCTGCTGCTTCACTGTTGTGTAAAAGGTTTCATAAATTCCACTGAGCCTCAGTTTCTGCATCTTTAAAATGGCAATCCTTATATTAGTCATCAGGTTGTTATAAGGATTCAATGAACATCAAAATCCTTAGCACACAGGGTCTGGGCAAGATGGCAGAAGAGTAAGATGTGAAGATCACCTTCCTCCCCACAGATACATCAGAAATACATCTACACGTGGCACTGCTCCTACAGAACACCCACTGAACGCTGGCAGAAGACTTCAGACCTCCCAAAAGGCAAGAAACTCCCCACGTACCTGGGTAGGGCAAAAGAAAAAAGAAATAACAGAGACAAAAGAATAGGGACAGGACCTGCACCAATGGGAGGGAGCTGTGAAGGAGGAAAGGTTTCCACACACTAGGAAGCCCCTTTGCGGGCGGAGACTGCAGGTGGCAGAGGGGGGAAGCTTCGGAGCCATGGAGGAGAGCGCAGCCACAAGGGTGCGGAGGGCAAAGCGGAGAGGTTCCCGCACAGAGGATCGGTGCCGAACAGTACTCACCAGCCCGAGAGGCTTGTCTGCTCACCCACTGGGGCAGGCGGGGGCTGGGACCTGAGGCTCGGGCTTCAGTCGGATCGCAGGGAGAGGACTGGGGTTGGCGGCATGAACACAGCCTGAAGGGGTTAGCGCACCACAGCTAGCTGGGAAGGAGTCCAGGAAAAGGTCTGGAGCTGCCGAACAGGCAAGAGACTTTTTCTTACCTCTTTGTTTCCTGGCGCGCGAGGAGAGGGAATTCAGAGAGCCGCCTAAATGAGCTCCAGAGACGGGCGCAAGCCACGGCTATCAGCGCGGACCCCAGAGATGGGCTTGAGACACTAAGGCTGATGCTGCCACCACCAAGAAGCCTGTGTGCGAGCACAGGTCACTATCCACACCGCCTCTCCCGGGAGCCTGTGCAGCCCGCCACAGCCAGGGTCCTGTGATCCGGGGACAACTTCCCCGGGAGAACGCATGGCGCGCCTCAGGCTGCTGCAACGTCACACCGGCCTGTGAAGCCGTAGGCACACCCCGCATCCGTACCCCTCCCTGCCACCGGACTGAGTGAGCCAGAGCCCCCAAAGCAGCTGCTACTATAACCCCATCCTGTGTGAGCAAATAACAGACGCCCTCAGGCGACATACACGCAGAGGTGGGTCCAAATCCAAAGCTGAACCCCAGGAGCTCTAGAACAAAGAAGAGAAAGGGAAATTTCTCCCAGCAGCCTTAGAAGCAGCGGATTAAAGCTCCACAAACAACTTGATGTACCTGCATCTGTTGAATACCTGAATAGACAACAAATCATCCCAAATTGAGGAGGTGGACTTTGGGAGTAGGATATATTATTTTTTTCCACTTTTCCTCTTTTTGTGAGTGTATATGTGTATGCTTCTCTGTGGGATTTTGTCTGTATAGCTTTGATTTCACCATTTGTCCTAGGGTTCAGTACATCCTTTTTTTTTTTTTTTTTTACTTAAAAACATTTTTTTTACTTAATAAATTTTTTCTTAATAACTTTTTTCTTATTTTTTATTTTAAGAAACTACAGAATATTTTTTCCTTAATATTTTTTTCTTATTTTCTATTATAATTGCTTTATTTTATTTTATCTTAATTTATTTTATTTTATCCTCTTTCTTTCTTTCTTTCTTTCTATTTTTTCTCCCTTTTATTCTGAGCCGTGTGAATGAAAGGCTTTTGGTGCTCCAGCCAGGCATCAGAGCTGTGCCTCTGAGGTGGGAGAGCCAACTTCAGGACACTGGCCCACAAGAGACCTCCCAGCTCCATGTAATACCAAATGACAAAAATCTCTCAGAGATCTCCATCTCAACACCAAGACCCAGCTTCACTCAACGACCAGCAAGCTACAGTGCTGGACACCCTATGCCAAACAACTAGCAAGAAAGGAAAACAGCCCCATCCATTAGCAGAGAGGCTGCCTAAAATCATAATAAGGCCACAGAAACCCAAAAACACACCACCAGACGTGGACATGCCCACCAGAAAGACAAGATGCAGCCTCTTCCACCAGAACACAGGCACTAGTCCCCTCCACCAGGAAGCCTACACAACCTACTGAACCAAACTTAGCCACTGGGGACAGACACCAAAAACAACAGGAGCAACGAACCTGCAGCCTGTGAAAAGGAGACCCTAAACACAGTAAGTTAAGCAAAATGAGAAGACAGAAAAACACACAGCAGATGAAGGAGCAAGGTAAAAACACACCAGACCTAACAAATGAAGAGGAAATAGGCAGTCTACCTGAAAAAGAATTCAGAATAATGATAGTAAAGATGATCCAAAATCTTGGAAATAGAATAGACAAAATGCAAGAAACATTTAACAAGGACGTAGAAGAACTAAAGAGGAACCAAGCAATGAAGAACAACACAATAAATGAAATTAAAAATACTCTAGAAGGGATCAATAGCAGAATAACTGAGGCAGAAGAAGGGGTAAGTGACCTGGAAGATAAAATAGTGGAAATAACTACTGCAGAGCAGAAGAAAGAAAAAAGAATGAAAAGAACTGAGGACAGCCTCAGAGACCTCTGGGACAAGGTTAAATGCAACAACATTCGAATTATAGGGGTCCCGAAGAAGAAGAGAAAAAGAAAGGGACTGAGAAAATATTTGAAGAGATTATAGTTGAAAACTTCCCTAATATGGGAAAGGAAATAGTTAATCAAGTCCTGGAAGCACAGAGAGTCCCATACAGGTAAAATCCAAGGAGAAACACACCAAGACACATATTAATCAAACTATCAAAAATTAACTATAAAGAAAACATATTAAAACATATTAAAAGCAGCAAGGGAAAAACAACAAATAACATACAAGGGAATCCCCATAAGGTTAACAGCTGCTCTTTCAACAGAAACTCTGCAAGCCAGAAGGGAGTGGCAGGATATACTTAAAGTGACGAAGGAGAAAAAACTACAACCAAGATTACTCTACCCAGCAAGGATCTCATTCAGATTTGACAGAGAAATTAAAACCTTTACAGACAAGCAAAAGCTGAGAGAGTTCAGCACCACCAAACCAGCTTTACAACAAATGCTAAAGGAACTTCTCTAGGCAAGAAACACAAGAGAAGGAAAACACCTACAATAACAAACCCAAAACATTTAAGAAAATGGGAATGGGAACATACATATCGATAATTACCTTAAATGTAAATGGATTAAATGCTCCCACCAAAAGACACAGACTGGCTGAATGGATACAAAAACAAGACCCATATATATGCTGTCTACAAGCGACCCACTTCAGACCTAGGGACACGTACAGACTGAAAGTGAGGGGATGGAAAAAGATATTCCATGAAAATGGAAATCAAAAGAAAGCTGGAGTAGCAATTCTCATATCAGACAAAATAGACTTTAAAATAAAGACTATTACAAGAGACAAAGAAGAACACTACATAATGATCAAGGGATCAATCCAAGGAGACAATATAACAATTGTAAATATTTATGCACCCAACATAGGAGCATCTCAATACATAAGGCAAATACTAACAGCCATAAAAGGGGAAGTCAACAGTAACACAATCATAGTAGGGGACTTTAACACCCCACTTTCACCAATGGACAGATCATCCAAAATGAAAATAAATAAGGAAACACAAACTTTAAATGATATATTAAAGAAGATGGACTTAATTGATATTTATAGGACATTCCACCCAAAAACAACAGAATACACATTTTTCTCAAGTGCTCATGGAACATTCTCCAGGATAGATCATATCTTGGGTCACAAATCAAGCCTTGGTAAATTTAAGAAAATTGAAATTCTATCAAGTATCTTTTCCAACCACAATGCTATGAGACTACATATCAATTACAGGAAAAGATCTGTAAAAAATACAAACACATGGAGGCTACACAATACACTACTTAATAACGAAGTGATCACTGAAGAAATCAAAGAGGAAATCAAAATATACCTAGAAACAAATGACAATGGAGACACGACAACCCAAAACCTATGGGATGCAGCAAAAGCAGTTCTAAGCAGGAAGTTTATAGCAATACAAGCCTACCTCAAGTAACAGGAAATAACTCAAATAAACAACGTAACCTTGCACCTAAAGCAATTAGAGAAAGAAGAGCAAAAAAAACCCAAAGATAGCATAAGGAAAGAAATCATAAAGATCAGATCAGAAATAAATGAAAAAGAAATGAAGGAAACAATAGCAAAGATCAATAAAACTAAAAGCTGGTTCTTTGAGAAGATAAACAAAATTGATAAACCATTAGCCAGACTCACCAGGAAAAAAGGGAGAAGACTCAAATCAATAGAATTAGAAATGAAAGAGGAGAAGTAACAACTGACACTGCAGAAATACAAACGATCATGAGAGATTACTACAAACAACTCTACGCCAATGAAATGGACAGCCTGGAAGAAATGGACAAACTCTTAGAAATGAACAACCTGCCGAGACTCAACCAGGAAGAAAAAGAAAATATGAACAGACCAAACAGAAGCACTGAAATTGAAACTGTGATTAAAAATCTTCCAGCAAACAAAAGCCCAGGACCAGATGGCTTCACAGGCAAATTCTACCAAACATTTAAAGAAGAGCTAACACCTATCCTTCTCAAACTCTTCCAAAATATTGCAGAGGGAAGAACACTCACCAACTCATTCTATGAGGCCACCATCACCCTGATACCAAAACCAGACAAAGATGTCACAAAGAAAGAGAACTACAGGCCAATATCACTGATGAACATAGATGCAAAAATCCTCAACAAAATACTAGCAAACAGAATCCAACAGCACATTAAAAGGATCATACACCATGATCAAGTGGGGTTTATTCCAGGAATGCAAGGATTCTTCAATATATGCAAATCAATCAACGTGATACACCATATTAACAAATTCAAGGAGTAGAACCATATGATCATCTCAATAGATGCAGAGAAAGCTTTCGACAAAATTCAACACCCATTTATGATAAAAGCCCTGCAGAATGTAGGCATAGAGGGAACTTTCCTCAACATAATAAAGGCCATATATGACAAACCCACAGCCAACATTGTCCTCAATGGTGAAAAACTGAAACCATTTCCACTAAGATCAGAAACAAGACAGGGTTGCCCACTCTCTCCACTATTATTCAACATAGTTTTGGAAGTGTTAGCCACAGCAATCAGAGAAGAAAAAGAAATAAAAGGAATCCAAATCAGAAAAGAAGAATTAAAGATTTTACTGTTTGCAGATGACATGATACTATACATAGAGAATCTTAAAGATGCTACCAGAAAACTATTAGAGCTAATCAATGAATTTGGTAAAGTAGGAGGATACAAAATTAATGAACAGAAATCTCTTGCATTCCTATACACTAATGATGAAAAATCTGAAAGGGAAATTAAGAAAACACTCTCGTTTCCCATTGCAACAAAAAGAATAAAATATCTAGGAATAAACCTACCTAAGGAGACAAAAGACCCGTATGCAGAAAATTATAAGACACTGATGAAAGAAATTAAAGATTATACAAATAGATGGGAGATTTAACATGTTCTTGGATTGGAAGAATCAACATTGTGAAAATGACTCTACTCCCCAAGCAATCTACAGATTCAATGCAATCCCTATGAAACTACCACTGGCATTTTTCACCAAACTAGAACAAAAAATTTCACAATTTGTACAGAAACACAAAAGACCCTGAATAGCCAAAGCAATCTTGAGAATGAAAAGTGGAACTGGAGGAATCAGGCTCCCTGACTTCAGATTATACTACAAAGCTACAGTAATCAAGACAGTTTGGTACTGGCACAAAAACAGAAACATAGATCAATGGAACAAGATAGAAAGCCCAGAGATAAACCCACACACATATGGTCACCTTATCTTGATAAAGGAGGCAAGCATATACAGTGGAGAAAAGACAGCCTCTTCAATAAGTGGTGCTGGGGAAACCGGACAGGTACATGTAAAAGTATGAAATTAGAACACTCCCTAACACCATACACAAAATAAACTCCAAATGGATTAAAGACCTAAATGTAAGGCCAGACACTATCAAACTCTTAGAGGAAAACATAGGCAGAACACTCTATGACATAAATCACAGCAAGATCCTTTTTGACCCAGCTCCTAGAGAAATGGAAATAAAAACAAAAATAAAAAAATGTGACCTAATGAAACTTAAAACCTTTTGCACAGCAAAGGAAACCATAAACAAGACCAAAAGACAACCCTCAGAATGGGAGAAAATCTTTGCAAATGAAGCAACTGACAAAGGATTAATCTCCAAGATTTACAAGCAGCTCATGCAGCTCAATAACAAAAAAACAAACAACCCAATCCAAAAATGGGCAGAAGACCTAAATAGACATTTCTTCAAAAAAGATATACAGATTGCCAACAAACACATGAAAGAATGCTCAACATCATTAATCATTAGAGAAATGCAAATCAAAACTACAATGAGATATCATCTCACACCGGTCAGAATGGCCATCATCAAAAAATCTAGAAACAATAAATGCTGCAGAGGGTGTGGAGAAAAGGGAACACTCTTGCACTGTTGGTGGGAATGTAAATTGATACAGCCATTATGGAGAACAGTATGGAGGTTCCTTAAAAAACTAAAAATAGAGCTACCATACGACCCAGCAATCCCACTACTGGGCATATACCCTGAGAAAACCATAATTCAAAAAGAGTCATGTACGAAAATGTTCATTGCATCTCTATTTACAATAGCCAGGACATGGAAGCAACCTAAGTGTCCATCATCGGATGAATGGATAAAGAAGATGTGGCACATATATACAATGGAATATTACTCAGCCATATAAAGAAATGAAATGGAGTTATTTGTAGTGAGTTAGAATCTGTCATACAGAGTGAAGTAAGTCAGAAAGAGAAAAACAAAACAAAAACAAATACAGTATGCTAACACATATATGTGGAATCTAAGGGGAAAAAAAAAAGGCCATGAAGAACCTAGTGGCAAGATGGGAATAAAGACACAGACCTACTAGAGAATGGACTTGAGGATATGAGGAGGGGGAAGGGTAAGATGTGACAAAGAGAGAGAGTGGCATGGACATATATACACTACCAAATGTAAAATAGATAGCTAGTGGGAAGCAACCACATAACACAGGGAAATCAGCTCTGTGCTTTGTGACCACCTAGAGATGTGGGATAAGGAAGGCGGGAGGGAGCAAGATGCAAGAGGGAAGAGATATGGGAACATATGTATATGTATAACTGATTCACTTCGTTATAAAGCAGAAAGTAACACTCCATTGTAAAGCAATTATACTCCAATAAAGATGTTAAAAAAAAATTACCAAGTCCAAGTGATGAGAGTCCAGCTTAGTTTCTTCTCACAAATTAATTTATGAATATCACTTTCTTATTTAAAAATCTCTACTGACAATTAGCTACACATTTGGCTATAAAATTATATCTAGACACACAAAATAAATTCCTTGTGGATTAAGTGTTTAAATGCATTGCCTTCCACCCTAAATAAGTATAAAAAGAAAAAAGAAAAAAGAGGAGTTTACTTTTTTATAATCTTGTTGTTGAGGACATCTTTCTTAGTATGGAAAAAAGAAATAAAGAAGTTGAGTACACAGCAATGCTATTACACTATTAATACAATATAAATAATGCTCAAGAATTAATAAGAAAAATTCTTCAGAGAAAAATGGTCAAAGGATATAAGCAGCTAATTCTCAAAACAAGAAATGTAAAGAGCAATCTCTTAAACCTAATATTTAAAAAATGCAATTTAAAGCAATGAGTTTTTTCACACATCAGATTAGGAAATATTAAAAAGACTGATACTACCCATAGTTGGCAAAGGAATGAAGAAACACATTCTCTCATACTTTTGGTGGGCACATATATTTGTACAAAATTCCTGGAGGGCACATAGTTAGAGGTGGGGAGGTCTACAGATTACTGATAGTCTTTTAAATTTCTATTATTAATGATCTACTTAGGATTTAAAACTTCTTGGTCAATTCTGTTAATTTATATTTTCTTAGAAAATCACCCATCTAATTTAGGTTTTAAAATATATCAGCCTAAAGTTGCATACAGTAATCTTTTTTTAAAAAAACACTTCTTTGACTGTGGTTATACCCTTCCATACTATTAGTGTTGATCCTTTTCCTCATGGTCAGAATAACCAGAGATTTGGTCTATATATTTTTTTTTTTTTGAAAGAACCAGATCTTGGTTAAATCGATCAATTCTGGGGACTGATTTATAGAATGCTTATTTCAATTATTTCCTAGTTGAGTTTGTTGAACTAAAATATCATTGAAGGCTATACATTTTCCTCTAAATATAGATTTAGTCACATCCCGTAAGTTTTGGATATGTGCTTTTACTGTCATTAATGAAAAAAATTCTATAATCTCAATTTTTAGTTCTCCTATAGCCCAAAAGTTTAGAATGTCTTTAAATGTTTATTTAAGGAAAAAGTTATACTTGTTAAATTCAACCTTATTGTATTGTGGTTAGAGAATATAAGCTTAGTTAGAAATGTTCTACTTTGGGGATTTATCAACATTTTGCCTAAATGTACAGTTAATTTTTGTAAATATTCCATGGGCATTTGGAACAACTGTGGATGCTGGGTTTTGGGAATAAAGTTTTATATAGATACTTTAAATCAAACTTCTTAATATTGCTATTAAAATCTTCCATATCTTTTATCTGTTATATGTCAAAATCTGATAAAAACAATGAAAATATCCCATTCTTATTTTGTCACGTTGTATATTGTAATTATGTCTGGATGAACATATGAATGCACTGTGGTTGAAAGCACAGCAGTAATTTTGGAAGTCTCTGAAAGACTCTTTCTTCCCTTGGAAATTACAGAGTGGAGATAGGGTAGATTCTCAAGACAAGTAACATTTAATTAAAAATGACCAAAAAACCCTACCTTTCCAGGGTATAGAAACTTGTATTTCTAATCTGGAAAAACTATAAATTATTGGCAGAAAGGTGGAAGTATAGGAATTTTCATGCATTGCAGATAGGAATATAGACTGGAAATTAATTTGGTACTAATGTAGAAAATCAAGTATACATATAGCTTATGATCCAAGATTTCCAATTCTGGGTCTGTGCAACAAAGGTAGTCTCACAAGGTCCATAAGGCAATATGGACAAGGATGTGCACTGCTGGTGTTTTGCCTTGCTGGGAATTGACAGCGACCTGGGTGTCCATTACAGGGAAAGTGCATAGGTAAATTGGTAGATGCACTCAATGGAGTACTATGTAATGATAAGAAACCTGAATTAGATGTATGTATAGCAATGTGATGAATCTTAAAAATACAAGCTTAGTGAAAATAACAATAATAATGATATACCTTTTATATAAATTGAAAATACATGACAAACACAGAATACATATTTTGTAAGAACTCTTGTAAGCCAAAAGATATTTACATAACAAGGCCAGTTCCGATGGGAGGACAGGAATGAGGATGGGATATGGGAATGAAATTTTAAAATGAGAGGCCATGAACCTAGGAGTATACTTAACTCAACCCTTGGCAGCTGAAGTTAAAATTTTTTTTTAACTTTATCTTGGCATAGAAACTGCGTATTAATTCTCTGCTTTCGCTCTGCTTCTAGAAGGATTTGTTATGACTAGATTGGAGGTTCAAACAGGTACTTTAGGCAGAAACTAGAACACAATGAAAAGCTTGAGAATTCTCTCTTCCAGCTCATAACTAACGTTTTATGTTTGATCAGTCTGGCTGAGGTCACTTTCTAATTAACGTCACAAAGAAATTTTTATGGTTTCATATTAGAAAAGATGTGCTTCTTGTTTAAAAAAAAACATGAAAAATTAAAAAGAAAAAATGTATAATCCCATAATCTTAAAATAATCTGCTAATATTTAATTTTGATCTAGTCATATAAATACATGTAAATATTATATCTTGCTTTTTACCTCTTAGCATGTAATGAAATTTATCCTTGGGTTCCAAGATACTGCTTTTGACTGTTGTTTCTCTCCATATATGTGTGATTGTGAAGAGTGATACGAAATTAGCCTGTTTTATAAAAATGTAAGAAACACTGGTAAACATTTAATTAAATATTATTAAACCTCTCAAAAAAAATCGTTAGCATATTAACAGCTATTATAATTCAGTTCATTGTTATTACAACTTTCCCCTTAATACTTAAATCATTTGGTGTGCATATTTGAACACCGCATTTATTCACTTGTTTTCAATTTATAAGGTGGTTTAGCTGCCAAGGCTCTGAACATGTGTCCATAACAAATAACATCATTCTAAAAATAGAAAAACTCATATATTTTAATATGTTGGTATTCAATGTTTCTTGCCTTATGAAGCAAATATGTGTGTGTGTGTGTGTGGGTGGGTGGGTATGTGGGTGTGTATGTAGAGAGGGAGAAAGAGTGAGAGCTCTATAACCATCCAATATATATGTGTGTATCTTATTTGACATGTTACAAACACATTCCCTATTACTGACAGTGTTTCCATGTTTCCTTTTCCTTTCCTAGCTAGTATGCATTTCTTCATATTTCTTCCTTCTCCTTTCCTAGCTAGTATGCATTTCTCATTCTGTACAAAGAAGAATAACCTTAGAAAATACTTTGCCTTTCTGAGGCTCAGTTTCACTCTCTGAGAAGTGCAGAGAATGCATGAGGCAATGCCTTCTGGTTCTAGAAGAAAGAGATATATCCCATTTTCATAAGGTCAACAATGTTTACATTACTGTTAATCATGCAGATATTTGAACGATTCCTAATACTGATATTAATTTAATTGCCTACCTCCAAGTGAATAGGAAGACATTCATTGACACAACAAGGAGAAGAATCCAGTAGAATGCCCTTTTTGAGAGAACACTTTTCCTCATAAAGCGGAACATGGAAATGCAGGTACTCTTCTTCATTATCCAAAAATTTTCTATTTTAACTCAAAAATAAGATATAAGTATCTTTCACTATCTAAACTCACTATCCTAACTGAACATTTGCCCTGAGTGATAGCAATCATACTTTTATTATCCTATCCCTGAAACAGACAGAGTTGTCAGCATGTGGTTTCAGTCCCCTGTGTCCATTGCCAGGGCTTTTTTATTTGCTTATTAAAATGCATGACAGGGAATGTCCATATATCCGAAACTCTTCTGTCTCTTCACATCTGAAGGGGCTTCTTCTATAATTTCAGGGATTTTGCCTGCTACTCAGGTTAAGGAGACAGATATAATTGGCTTCCCAAAAGGTGTAGCTTGGTTGCCAAATCACAATAGAAGAAATGCCTCTAAAAAAAACCCCTAGTATTTAAGAACATGGAGATTGGGTCAAGAGTTGCTGTTCCCCAAGATCTTAGAATTAAGATTTTCTTAATTTGATCAACCTCTGATATAAGTTTTATTTTTTTAAAAATGCAAGGGGCAAGAACACAGATAAACACACTCACTTTATAAACTCAAATAACTCTCAACACTCAGCATTGAAGATAATCTGATTGCAAGGATGAGCTGTCTAAAGAAATCATGTGTTTGTCAGAAGTGAGGATCAGACAGGAAAGTACAGATGAAGGAAGGTCACCAAGGCAAATGTTGGCAAAACTCATCTAAGCACTCTCTAGGGAAAAGTAGAAAAATAAATTAATTTTTAGACTTTATGTACTACAGTTCCATGAGAAGTCCCCCCTAATATTATGCAATGGTATGAATTATGAGGTAAGAAAATACTATCTTAATTGAAGTTTACCTTCTTTACCCAAACAACCCTAACTAGAAGCTATCCTCTCTAACTTCCGTTCAGCTAGAAACATCCACTGCCTCAGAAGAATTATGGCAGTGAGAATGCAAAGAGAATGTTTTCAGGCAGTACTCAACTTTATATTCCACAATACTATTTTTTTTAGCATCTTTATTGGAGTATAATTCCTTTACAATGGTGTGTTAGTTTCTGCTTTATAACAAAGTGAATCAGCTATACGTATACATACATCCCCATATCTCCTCCCTCTTGCGTCTCCCTCTCACCCTCCCTATCCCACCCCTCTAGGTGGTCACAAAGCACAGAGCTGATCTCCCTGTGCTATGCGGCTGCTTCCCACTAGCTATCTATTTTACATTTGGTAGTATATAAAAGTCCATGCCACTCTTTCACTTCGTTCCAGCTTACCCTTCCCCTTTCCCGTGTCCTCAAGTCCATTCTCTACGTCTGCGACTTTATTCCTGTCCTGCCCTTAGGCTCCTCAGAACCAATTTTTTTTTTTTTTTTTTTTTAGATTTCATATAAAGAGTCATGTACCACAATGTTCATTGCAGCTGTATTTACAATAGCCAGCACATGGAAGCAACCTAAGTGTCCATCTACAGATGAATGGATAAAGAAGATGTGGCACATATATACAATGCAATATTACTCAGCCATAAAAGGAAACAAAATTGAGTTATTTGTAGTGAGGTGGATGGACCTAGAGTCTGTCATACAGAGTGAAGTAAGTCCACAAGTACTTTTGAAACTCAAGGAAAAGACTTTGACTTCTTCATAGAACAAGGCTGGCCTTACACTAAGTAATAGTCATGAAAGAATACATATCACCCAGGAAAGATTTTTCTTGTGAATTCAGACTAGATGAAGATTCCATGGACTAGGAATAGAGTTTATGAGAAAGGAAGCAAGTTAGATGTCACTGAACGTACTATGAAATGGTCTACCCTCCATTCCCAAACCTAGGTCTGGAGGACCACGGAATTTAGTATTTGCTAAAGTAATACTTGCTGCTATAACCAAATTTTGGAGGCTTAATACAATAGTATTTTATTTCTTATGCAATAGTCCAAGGAGGTTGGTCTGAATGGTGGGCAGCTTTTCTCCATGTGGTGACTCAAGTACCCAAGCTCCTTCCATTTTATGGTTCCTCAGTTCCATAGAACCTTGGCACCCAGTAGGGAAAAGGGAAAATAGAAAGTGAAAAAATCACACCTGCTTCTTATAAACCCTCAGATAGAAATGACATACATCGTTTCTACTCTCATTCAATTGGCAAGAACTAGTTACATACTCACAACCAGATTTCACAAAGGGAACTTGGAAATACAGCCCGTGGATATACAACCTCCTTCCAGCAATAATTCTATACTATGGAGGGAGAAGCATGATATTTGTGTGGACAGATGGCCATCTCTGCCACTAATTACTATGCAGGTTTGAGCCCTAAGGCAAAGTCAACATGTGTCCCATTTACTATCTGTGGTTCTGGAAATTGGCAAGATTTGAGGAGATTCCTGGTACTGGAATGTTGAGATAGCAGTCAAGGAGAAATGTAGCTTGTATTGTCAGAGAAGTTCAAAGACATCCCCTACCTACCATCACCCTCATCAGCACTCTCCTCCAAGTTTCCTATGCCTCCAGAGTGACATTGAGGAGCATGGGACATCTTCATGTTACCTCTCAACCTTTTCCCAGAGGAACACAAAGGTAAAGGACAGAAAGATGACAGATGTGAAGAGGCCCTGTGGGTAGGATGAAGGGAAGAGAGGGAATGATACCATGAGCCATACAAGGGTGGCAAGTGGGAATGTGGCACTCTCATCAGAGGCCAGCAATGTAGAAAATGATGACAAAGGACAGGATATGACATGCCTTCACTGCAGTGACACTAAATAAACTTCCTAAGACTTAGAAATAATCAAAGGGAGAAAAAGAAGGAGAGCAATTCTGAATTGACTGAATCTACATTGAACTGAGTATGTTTACTCTGAATTGTCAGAAGAAACCAATGATTCTGCTACCAGACAGAATGGGACTCAAGCTGGAAATTAAGTGCAATTAAATAAAATTACTTTTTTTGAGGAGCATACAAAAGATTATAGTTTAAGATTTAGTCACTACTATAGGTATTTGGTTGGCCAAAAAGTTCGTTCGGGATGGAAAAACCCAAAAGAAATTTTGGCTAACCCAATATAATCAATTCTCTTAGTCTGGTTGCATACTCTCCAAGGAATTTAAAATTTTAAATTTTCTTAACAAGCTCCACTGTCTACTATGAATAAATACAGTAGTCATGCTGTACATAATATTATAATTGTATTTTGCATGTAACAAAGTATGTTTATCATGTAAAGTATCATGTAACATAAGTTATCACATTTATATTTTTACATAGTGTGATGGTTAATTTTATGTGTCCACTTGACTGATAAAATTATCATTGTAATTTTAAGGGTTAATAACTAAGGGATGCACAAGATAACTGATAAAACATTATTCCTGAGTGTGTCTGTGTGGGTGTCTCTGGAAGAGATTAGCATTTGAATCATTAGACTGAGTAAGGAAGAGGCCCTTACCATTGCAGGTGGGCATCATCTAATCCCCTGAGGGCCTGAATAGAACAAAAAGGTGGGGGAAGGGCAAATTCATTCTCTGCTTGAGCTGGGATATCCATCTTCTCCTGCCCTTGGACATCTGTTCTTCTGGTTCTCAGACTCTGAGCTCAGACCTGGACTTACACCATCACCCTCCCCCAATTCTTAGGGCTTTGGACTCAGACTGAGTAATACCACCAACTTTTCTTGTTCTCCAGATTTCGGGTGACAGATCATGGGACTGCTCGACTTCCATAAGTGTGTGAGCCAATTCTTATAATAAACCTACTTGCCCCCTCTCTCTCCCTCTCTCTCTTTTTCTGCATAGAGATAGATACACACAGACACATATACGCATATATATGAAATGTATATAGTTGACCATTGAAGAACATGGGTTTGAACTGTGTGGGTCCACTGATATGCAGATTATTTTTCAATAAATACAAACTATATAGTACTACATTATCTGTGGTTGTTTTAATCTGGGGATGCAGGACTGCAGATAGAGAGGGCTGAGTGTAAAGTTATATGCAAATTTTCAACTGCTTGGGGTTGAAGCCTCAGCCTTATTCAAGGGTATTTATCTATCTCTCTATCTATCTATCTATCTATCTATCTATCTATCTATCATCTACCTATCTATCTATCTATCTATTTATATAGATAGATATCTCCTGTTCTGTTTCTCTGGAGAACCCTGTCTAATAGACATAGCTGTAGTTATATTTTTCTGTGTAAATTAGTTAATTAACTGAATAAACACATTTTTCTCTATTTTGTTTTTATTCACACATAAAATTTTCCATACCAGGCTGTTAGTTCTAAAACAGAAGGCTCTAAACCTTGTCCCCATCCACAGGAGTTCTTCTAAGATCATGAATAATTCCCTCTTCCCATCCTTACTGACAGGAACAAGGAGGGGACCTGTTTTTGGTGTGTATTTGTTGAGGGAGGGTTCCCATTTCAGACTTTATTAAACATATTTTTAATTGAGTACCTACTATGTTCCAAGCAGTGTCCTAGATTCTGAGGATACAGCAGTAAATAAAACAGACAAAAGTCCCTGACATCATAGAATTTACCTTCTAGTAAGTAAGCAGAATTTACATTCTAGTAAATAAAAAAATAAACAAAATAAGTAAAATATAAAATACATCAGATGGTGATAAGGACTATGGGGAAAAAAGGAGAACGGAAGCCAGCAGGAATTGGGTGAGGGTGGGCAGATGTTGAATTTTAAACAAGGACATGAGTGAAAGCCTCACTGAGGTCATTTGTGAAACGACTGAAAGAGCTGAAGAAAAGCAAGACAAAAAGCAAGATAAGCTGACCAAAAGCAAGCTGGGAAGAAAAGTGAGGAAAAGGGCCCTGGGAGAAGGAAGCATGTCAGGTATTTCTGACAAAGCTCACATGGTTCAGGGTGACCCAAGCATAGCAAAAGGTAGGGCGGTAGGAGATTCTCTCAGAAAAGTAATGTAGAGGAGTGCAGATAGGCAGAAACTTGCTGGCCATTGAAGAGAATAAAATGGCCTCCATATTGCCTTCATCAGACTCATGAATTTAATTAATGTGAATCTGCCTCAAAAGACAATCCTTTCTTTTTTATAGCTGAGTAGAATTCCATTGTATATATGTACCACATCTTCTTTATCCATTCATCCATCCATGGACATTTAGGTTGTTTCCATGTCTTGGCTGCTGTAAATAGTGCTGCAATGAACACTGGGGTGCATGTATCTTTTTGAATTATGGTTTTCTGATAAATTGGGTGGTTAGGATTAATATATACACACTACTATATATAAAATAACCTACTATATAGCACAGGGAACTCTACTCAATACTCTGTAATGACCTATATGAGAAAATAATCTAAAAAAGAGTAGATATATGTATATGTATAACTAATTCACTGTGCTGTACTGTAGAAACTAACACAACATTGTAAATCAACTATACTCCAATAAAAATTAATTTAAAAAAGACAATTCTTGTCTAGATGAGGCCCAAGTCGGGTTTCTGAGTCTGCATACCTGTCAAAAGCTTTTGATTATGGTAATTTTTGCTCAGTTCTGGTAGCCACTGAGGTACCCAGGAGCCCTCGGGCTGCATTTTCAAGGCAATCCATCACTGGCTAGTCCTGCTGAACCTCTCTATTCACAGTACATGCCAGTTGGTGGTTTCTTCAGTGGTCAGCCCAGTCCTTCCTCTTGACAGGGAACAACCTCTGTTACCTTTTGATACTCCCCCTGATAACCTTTTTTCACTTATTTTTTCTTCAGTGTTTCACCTGTTTCTTACCTTGAACTGATTTGACCTGCATAAAAATACTGGGGAGACAAAGGAAAAGTAAGTACATAGGGTTACTTGTGACTCCACCCAATAGCCTGGCCTAGCCTAAGCACCCTGCCAAGGGTCCCAGAAATGTAGCCAGACCCACAATTCAGGGAAGCACTAAGTCTCTGTTCTCAGCTCTTCCCAGCAGACCCCCTGCTTCTTGCTCTCTCCACCCCACCATCCACCCCTGCAGGAGGCACTGTTCCAGTTGGCTATCCAGGGCCACATCTAAGGCATGGACCAGCAGGTTGAGTTTCCTCCAGACTTCAGACTGAGGAAACTGAGCATATTTTATTATTTGATTATATTGCTTCTCTCACAACTTTGCCTGTTCTATGGAATAAGTGTTTCCAGTTATAATTATAGTCACAATTATTATTTTCCATCTTCAATCTAGTATATTCCCACCCATAATTTCAGCACCAGTGGAAAATCAGGATGATTTAACATCATTCTTTGTATATCAAATCATGGACCTGCTTATCCCTTATTTTATCTACTTGTTGTTCATATTGAATAAAGGTTCTTAGTTAAGTATATTAGCTTTTAGCCTGGATATCTCCTAATAAATGGGAGACATATATAATTTGGAACGAATTTTGTTTCATTTTAGTAACCTCTAAATAATGTTTCCCAAACAACAATAAGGAATAGGCAGCATACTAAACACTTTTCTTAATGTTGATCTTAAGGTATAAAGGTAACTGTTGAAGTTGAGGCTTTCAGAGCAATGGTCAGTGTACACTACACATTAGTGTGCTTTAAACTTTCATATAACATTGAGAACAGACCTACATACAGACAGACTGAGAGTTAAATCTTGGTGTTCTTATTTAGGAGAATCACAATTTCTATACACTATATTATATTTCTAAAATGAGTAGGAATTAGCCTTGATAAAAAGATCCAAATTCAGCTTCATTTTCCAAAATTCACTCTTCTTCTTTATAATCTTCTAGTATAGAACACCATCTTTTTGTCTCATCAGTATTAAAGTAATCCATCTCTTTATTTTTGGTAAAGCTGGGTATATTGGGATGAGTTCTTAAACTTCCATTTACTTTCTAAGCTAAATCTTATCACAAAAAGAACTGCCTTCTTTGTGAACAAATGTGCCAAATCAACTTGGATCTGCTTGATGGTTCTCACACCTTTAGTGTTCATAAGACAACATTTTTATGTTGCCAGATGTAACCGAAATGGTACATATTATGTATATTGGAAAAATATATGGTTTCCAACTGAGGTCTTTTAAGTATGATTTTTGAATCGATGAGAACATTGTGGGGTTTTTTTCCATTTGCACCATAATGCAGTCAAAATATGGTCCCCAGGTGAACGAACATTTACCTGTTTCATTTGTCATCACTCTGTATTTCTGAGCCATGACTTCTGGATGGATTTGTACCTTCTCAGATTTGGTTTCAACTGGCTGAAAAACAATGTGATAGTGTCAAGTAACTATCATTCTCTTGAAAGACAGGGCTGATAAGATAAATTTAGAACATCTTTCATCTCATTTTCAATATTAACAACTGTTCTATAGCCTTGCCAGCAGACAGAAACATGTGATAAAGTTTAGACATTTTAATCCTTTAGTCTCTCCTGTTTTGATAAATATTAGACATAAGGTGGTACTGAAACACTGTCCTGAAATCTCTCAGTTTTCAGAGAAAACAGTCCCTCATAATAAGCTCATTATAAAACTGTTTACAGAAGAAATTGTTGGGGCAATTCAATAGACAAAGCTGATATGTCTGTCTCCTGCTGTCCTTACCTTCATTCCATGGAGAGTCTGAGTTGCTTTGTTTGAAAGAAACAAAATGTTATGAACATTTTTTAATGGTCCTTGCAGTATATCATTCAGAAGAGATCTGATAAGGATTATCAGAGGAAAAAACCCCACTTCTTCCACATTTCTCTTTCTCTGCTTCCACCTCTTCCTTTTCTATATTCTTTATCTTTAACTTATTGTTATTTGATGGACATCAACACTTACATCCTTTTTGTGTAATCTAGTATGTGCATGGATAAACAGAAATACTTTAAATTTTGCTCACAAAGTTTAGGATTAATATGTTCAGATATCCACTTACCCATCCAAAATAATGTAAGAACATCATAAGCATTGTTCAAAATATATCTCTGGCTATAAGTTAGAGGTCAGAGCAGCAGCTGCTCCTCCCTGCCAAGTCTTCTGCTTTGAAACTTAGATAATTAACTTATATTTGGCTTTCCTTATTATTTTTACATACAGATTAGGATGTGTAAAACCTCCAGAGAACTTGATCACTGAGTAAAAGGAAGAAAGGAGGATAAGAAACAGAAGAACTGATAACAGTTACTTAGAATAATTTAGTGTTCAACTACATATCCAGTGTGCACAAAGCTGCTCAAACAGACAAGAGTCATCCATTCCTGTAACGTTCAACATACCCTTTTACAGTGGCATAAAAATCCAAGGATACAATCTCTCAGCACTCCTCATAATTCAAATTCTTGAAGCAGCAAAGCTCCACTATCTGAGCTCTTATTACAAATAACACAGGGTCTGTGAGGATAAAGCAATGTTGTGTTACATGTAGAAAAGAAGAGCATACGCTTTACTCCCACCCAGTGTCACATACTGTCACATAGGAGAGAAAGCCACACCTCTCAAGTTTCCCTGAATCCTTCTGGGTGAAAACAATTCCTCTAATTTTAGCCTAAAGAGGGTCTCACCACAGAAACTGGGCCTATGTCCAGAAACCACTATCCAGGGCAGATACATAGCTCTCCTCCAATCCCAGTCTATCTGTCCTCAACCACCCTGAGGCAAGCAGATAAGATTGGCTCCAATAATGACTGTCTCCTGGTATTCATGTCTAAGTGTAACAGCCTCCCATTGAGTGAGGGCTAGACATAATGGCTTCTGTCTAATCAACAGAATACAGTAATGATAATGAGTTGCCACTTCCATGATGAGGCTACAAAATGTGACTTCCATCTTGCTAGCAGATTCTATTGTTTTCTTGTCTTGCTGGCTTTGTTGAAGCAACTTGACACATGGAGAGACCCACATAGCAAGAAATTAGGATGACCTCTGGCTAAAAGCCAGTGAGAAAGTAAGACGCTCAGTCTGACAGCATGAAAAGAGCTAGATCCTCAGTCTGACAGCCCTTGAAGAACTGAATCCTGCCAATGCCCACTGATCTGGGAAACAGGTCTTTCTTCTGTTGAGCCTTTAGATGAAACCTCAGCCCTGGCTGATACTTTGATTGAAGCCTGTGGAAAACCCTGATGCAGAAGACCCAGAGAAGTTGTGCCCAAATTTCTGACCACAGAAACTGTGAGATAATAAATATGTATTGCTTTAAGCCACTCAATTTACGATAGTTTGTTACACAGAAATAGATAACAAAACACTTCCCAATAGAGTACTTCCAAAAACTCTGTTCTGCAAGTGTATCAAGTCCAGGAAGCCTGACTCACCAATTAGCATAGTCAAGTTCAGGCTCAAGATAAAGACCTTACAACAATCCATCCATTGACTTCTTCCCCAGAGGCAGGAATGTGGGAAATACTTTTGGATTATGTGTGGGATTTTTTATCCACACTCTCCCATTCTCAAGAAAAACTGAGAGTTAACTAAAGAAATCATCTTACATTAATTTGTCCCAAGGGTATAGTCACAGATTTGAAAGCATCAAGTCACAGAATCAAAAAATTGCATAAAAGTCCAGATGTTATCAATCTTTTTTTTTAAACATCTTTATTTGAGTATAATTGCTTTACAGTGGTGTGTTAGTTTCTGCTTTATAACAAAGTGAACAAGCTATACATATACATATATCCCCATAACTCCTCCCTCTTGCATCTCCTTCCCATCCTCCCTATACCACCCCTCTAGGTGGTCACAAAGCATCGAGCTGATCTCCCTGTGCTATGTGAATGCTTCTCACTAGCTATCTATTTTATATTTCGTAGTGTATATATGTACATGTGACTCTTTCACTTCGTTCCAGCTTACCCTTCTTCCTCCATGTGTCCTTAAATGCATTCTCTACGTGTGCGTTTTTATTCCTGCCCTGCCCCTAGGTTTTTCAGAAACATTTTTTTAGATTCCATATATATGTGTTAGCATACGGTATTTGTTTTTCTCTTTCTGACTTACTTCACTGTGTATGACAGACTCTACTTCCATCCACCTCACTACAAATAACTAAATTTCATTTCTTTTTGTGGCTGAGTAATATTCCACTGTATATATGTGCCATATCTTCTTTATCCATTCATGTGTCGATGGACACTTAAGTTGCTTCCATGTCCTGGCTATTGTAAATAGAGCTGCAATGAACATTGTGGTACATGACTCTTTTTATGGTTTTCTCGGGGTATATGCCCAATAGTGGGATTGCTGGGCAGTATGGAAGTTCTATTTTTAGTTTTTTAAGGAGCCTCCATACTGCTCCCATAGTGGCTGCATCAATTTACATTCCCACCAACAGTGCAACCGCGTTCCCTTTTCTCCTCACCCTCTCCAGCGTTTATTGTTTGTAGATTTTTTGATGATGGCCGTTCTGAACGGTGTGAGGTGATACCTCATTGTAGTTTTGATTTGCATTTCTCTAATGATTAGTGATGTTGTGCATCCTTTCATGTGTTTCTTGGCAATCTGTATATCCTCTTTAGAAAAATGTCTATTTAGGGCTTCTGTGCATTTTTGGATTAGGTGGTTTGTTTATTTGATATTGAGCTGCATGAGCTGCTTGTAAATTTTGGAGATTAATGCTTTGTCAGTTGCTTCATTTGCAAATATTTTCTCCCATTCTGAGGGTTGTCTTTTCATCTTGTTCATGTTTTCCTTTGCTGTGCAAAAGCTTTTAAGTTTCATTAGGTCCCACTTGTTTATTTTTGTTTTTATTTCCATTCCTCTAGGAGGTGGGTCAAAAGGGATCTTGCTGTGATTTATGTCATACAGTGTTCTTCCTATGTTTTCCTCTAAGAGTTTTATAGTGTCTGACCTTACATATAAGTCTTTAATCCATTTTGAATTTATTTTTGTGTATGGTGTTAGGGAGTGTTCTAATTTCATGCTTTTACATGTAGCTGTCCAGTTTTCCCAGCACCACTTATTGAAGAGGCTGTCATTTCTCCATTGTATATTCTTGCCTCCTTTATCAAAAATAAGGTGACCATATGTTCATGGGTTTATGTCTGGGCTTTCTATCCTGTTCCATTGATCTATATTTCTGTTTTTGTGCCAGTACCATACTGTCTTGATTACTGAAGCTTTGTAGTATAGTCTGAAGTCTGGGAGCCTGATTAATCCAGCTCCGTTTTTCTTTCTCAAGATTGCTTTGGCTATTCGGGGTCTTTTGTGTTTCCATACAAATTGTGAAATACTTTTTCTATTTCTGTGAAAAATGCCATTGGTAGTTTGATAGGGATTGCATTGAATCTGTAGATTGTTTTGGGTAGTATAGTTATTTTCACAATGTTGATTCTTCCAATCCAAGAACATGGTATATCTCTCCATCTGTTTGTATCATCTTTAATTTCTTTCATCAGTGTCTTATAGTTTTCTACATACAGGTCTTTTGTCTCCTTAAGTAGATTATTCCTGGGTATTTTATTCTTTTTGTTGCAATGGTAAATCAGAGTGTTTCCTTAATTTCCCTTTCAGATTTTTCATCATTAGGGTATAGGAAGGCAAGAGATTTCTATGCATTAATTTTGTACCCTCTACTTTACCAAATTCATTGATTAGCTCTAGTAGTTTTCTGGTAGCATCTTCAGCTTTCTCTATGTATAGTATCATGTCATCTGCAAACAGTGACAGCTTTACTTCTTCTTTTCCAATTTGTATTCCTTTTATTTCTTTTTCTTCTCTGATTGCTGTGGCTAAAACTTCCAAATCTATGTTGAATAATAGTGGTATTAGTGGACAACCTTGTCTTGTTCCTGATCGTAGAGGAAATGGTTTCAGTTTTTCACCACTGAGAATGATGTTGACTGTGGGTTTGTAATATATGACCTTTATTATGTTGAGGTAAGTTCCCTCTATGCCTACTCTCTGGAGGGTTTTTATCATATATGGATGTTGAAATTTGTCAAAAGCTTTTTCTGCATCTATTGAGATGATCATATGGTTTTTCTCCTTCAATTTGTTAATATGGTTTATCATATTGAATGATTTGCATATATTGAAGAATCCTTGCATTCCTGGGATAAGCGCCACTTGATCATGGTGTATGATCCCCTTAATGTGATTGTGTATTCTGTTTGCTAGTATTTTGTAGAGGATTTTTGCATCTATGTTCATCAGTGATATTGGCCTGTAGTTTTCTTTCTTTGTGACATGTGTCTGGTTTTAGTATCAGGGTGATCATGGCCTCGTAAAATGAGTTTGGGAGTGTTCCTCCCTCTGCTATATTTTGGAAGAGTTTGAGAAGGATAGGTGTTAGCCTTTTCTCTAGATGTTTGATAGAATTCACCTGTGAAGCCATCTCATCCTGGGCTTTTGCTTGTTGGAAGATTTTTAATCACAGTTTCAATTTCAGTACTTGTGATTGGTCTGTTCATATTTTCTATTTCTTCCTGGTTCAGTCTCGGAAGGTTCTGCATTTCTAAGAATGTGTCCATTTCTTCCAGGTTGTCCATTTTATTGGAATATATTTGCTTGTAGTAATCTCTCATGATCCTTTGTATTTCTGCAGTGTCAGTTGATACTTTTCCTTTTTTGTTTCTAATTCTATTGATTTGAGTCTTCTCCCTTTGTTCCTGGATGAGTCTGGCTAATTGTTTATCAATTTTGGTTATCTTATCAAAGAACCAGCTTTTAGTTTTACTGATCTTTGCTATTGTTTGCTTCATTTCTTTTTCATTTATTTCTGATGTGATCTTTATGATTTATTTCCTTCTGCTAACTTTGGGTTATTTTTTGTTCTTTTTTCTCTAATTGCTTTAGGTGTAAAAGTTAGATTGTTTATTTGAGATGTTTCTTGTTTCTTGAGGCAAGATTCCTTCTTAGAACTGCTTTTGCTGCATCCCATAGGTCTTGGGTTGTCGTGTTTCATTGTCATTTGTTTCTAGGTATTTTTTGATTTCCTCTTTGTTTTCTTCAGTGATCTCTTGGTTATTTAGTAGTGTATTGTTTAGCCTCCATGTGTTTGTATTTTTTACAATTTTTTTCCTGTAATTGATATCTAGTCTCATAGTGTTGTGGTCAGAAAAGATACTTGATATGATTTCAACACTCTTAAATTTACCAAGGGTAGACTTGTGATCCAAGATATGACCTATGCTGGAGAATGTTCCATAAGCACTTGAGAAGAAAGTGTATTCTGTTGTTTTTGGATGGAATGTCTTATAAATATCAATTAAGTCCATCTTGTTTAATATATCATTTAAACCTTGTGTTTCCTTATTTATTGTCATTTTGGATGATCTGTCCACTGGTGAAAGTGGGGTTTTAATGTCCCCTACTATGATTGTGTTACTGTCAATTTCCCCTTTTATGGGTGTTAGCATCTGCCTTATGTATTGAGGTGTTCCTGTGTGGTGTGCATAAATATTTACAATTGCTATATTTTCTTCTTGGATTGATCCTTTGATCATTATGCAGTGTCCATCCTTGTCTCTTGTAGTAGTCTTTATTTTAAAGTTTATTTTGTCTGATATGAGAATTACTACTCCAGCTTTCTTTAGAGTTCCATTAGCATGGAATATCTTTTTGGATCCCCTCACTTTCAGTCTGTATGTGTCCCTAGGTCTGAAATGGGTCTCTTGTACACAGCATGTATATGGGCCTTGTTTTTGTATCCATTCAGTCAGTCTATGTCTTTTGGTTGGAGCATTTAATCCATTTACATTTAAGGTAGTTATCGATATGTATGTTCCAAATACAATTTTCTTAATTGCTTTGGTTTTGTTAATGTAGGTCTTTTCTTTCTCTTGTATTTCCTGCCTAGAGAAGTTCCTTTAGCATTTGTTGTAAAGCTGGTTTGGTGGTGCTGAATTCTCTTATCTTTTGCTTGTCTGTAAAGATTTTAATTTCTCTGTCGAATCTGAATGAGCTCCTTGCTGGGTAGAGTACTGTTGGTTGTAGATTTTTCCCTTTCATTACTTTAATTATGTCCTGCCCCTCCCTTCTGGCTTGCAGAGTTTCTGCTGAAAGATCAGCTGTTAACCTTATGGGGATTCCCTTGTATGTTATTTGTTGTTTTTTCCTTGCTGATTTTAATATTTTTTCTTTGTATTTAATTTTTGATAGTTTGATTGATATGTGTCTTGGCATGTTTTTCCTTGGATTTATCTTGTGTGGGACTTTTGGTGCTTCCTGGACTTGATTGACTATTTCCTTTCCCATGTTAGGGAAGTTTTCAACTATAATCTCTTCAAATATTCTCTCTGTCTTCTTTCTTTTTCTCTTCTTCTTCTGGGACCCCTATAATTCGAATGTTGGTGCATTTAATGTTGTTCTAGAGGTCTCTGAGGCTGTCCTCAATTCTTTTCATTCTTTTTTCTTTATTCTGCTCTGTGATAGTTATTTCCACTATTTTATCTTCCAGGTCACTTATCCTTTCTTCTGCCTCAGTTATTCTGCTATTGATTCCTTCTAGAGAATTTTAAATTTAATTTATATTTTTGTTCATCATTGTTTGTTTGCTCTTTAGTTCTTCTAGGTCCTCATTAAATGTTACTTTTACTTTCTCCATTTTATTTCCAAGATTTTGGATCATCTTTACTATCATTACTCTGAATTATTTTTCAGGTAGACTGCCTATTTCCTCTTCACTTGTTTGTTCTGGTGGGTTTTTACCTTGCTCCTTCATCTGCTGTGTGTTTCTCTGTCTTCTCATTTTGCTTAACTTACTGTGTTTGTGGTCTCCTTTTTGCAGGCTGCAGGTTCATAGTTCCCATTGTTTTTTGTGTCTGCTCCCAGTGGCTAAGGTTTGTTCAGTGGGTTGTGTAGGCTTCCTGGTGGAGGGGATTGGTGCCTGTGTTCTGGTGGATGAGGCTGGATCTTGTCTTTCTGGTGGGCTGGACCATGTCCAGTGGTTTGTTTTAGGGTGTCTGTGAATTTATTATGATTTTAGGCAGCCTCTCTGTTAATGGGTGGGGTTGTGTTCCTGTTTTGCTGGTTGTTTAGCATAGGGTGTCCAGCATTGTAGCTTAGTGGTTGTTGAGTGGAGCTGGGTCCTAGCATTGAGATGGAGACTTCTGGGAGAGCTTTCACCATTTGATATTAAGTGGAGCCAGAAGGTCTCTGGTAGACCAATGTCCTGAACTCAACTCTCCCACCTCAGAGACACAGGCCTGACACCCGGCTTGAGGGCCAAGACCCTGTCAGCTACACAGCTCAGAAGAAAAGGGAGAAAAAAATGAAAAAAGAACGAAAAAAGTAAAATGAAATTATTAATAAATAAAAAATAAAAATATTATTAAAATTTTTAAAAATTAAAAGTAATTAAAAAAGAAAGAAAGGAGATAGCAATCAAACCAAAAAACAAATACACCAATGATAACAAGCACTAAAATCTATACTAAAAGAAAACAAAACAAAACAAACAA